>NW_024429206.1:23127500-23595000 GCF_017639785.1 Mesocricetus auratus
ACATTTTTCCTGTTAGAGATTTGTTACCGAGGAAAAAGAAAAACAAGCTAACTCGTTCTTGGAAGCAGGGGATGAGGTCACTAAATTATTGCAATGTCTAGAGACCCAGACATTGGGGTGGGGCTGTCAAAGGAGTGCCTAAGATCACAGTTACAAAGATCTCAGTTGCTCTGGGGTTCCCTTACTGTGGCTGGAGGGTTAAATGCAGAAAGCCTGGGAGGGTTGGTAGCCCCTTGTTGTTCCTAGTATTGGGAGGGGTGTTTTACATGGCCCCTGAGAAGTCTCATGTTGTTAGCACACATTCGTGTGCAGTCCCTGCATGACTTTTGTATTGTCTTTCCTGGCAGGAGCTCTGATCTCAGGACTGGCTGCAGCTGATACCGCAAGGAAGGAATTCAGCAGTTGGTAAGTGCTCAATAAATGTCAGCTATTTTTATTATCAAGATAACTGGCTGCCATACTTCTGCATTGTTATTGTCCTGGAAGCTGAGTATTTCTTAGAGACCCAGCACAGAAGCCTTACAGGGAAAGGGAGGCAGTACCACACTGGATTAAATCTTAGGGTATGTGTGAGAGTGTGTATGTGTGTTAGTGGTGTGCTATTAGGTGTCCTCTATCATGCTTCACCTTGCTTTTTGAGGCAATGTCTGTCACTGAGTCTGGAGCTTGCCAGTTTAGCCAGACTAGTTAGCCAATGAGCTCTAAGGATCTGCCTGTCTTCATCCCCTGCAGTTCCAAGGTTCCAGATGTGCACCACACCTGGCTTTTTCTGTGCCTCCTGAACATCCAAATGCAGCTCATTATGCTTACACAGCAAGCAGCTCCAGAACCTCTTCATCTTAATTTCTGAAGCAGTCTAACACTAACTTAGGGGTTCACTGATCCAGCTAGGCTTGTCTGGTCGGCAAGCCCTGGGGGGCAGTGGTTCACCTGTCTCCATCACCCCAATGCCAGATTACAAATGTGCACTACCACCCCTGGATTTTTATGTGGGTTCTGGGAATGGAACTCAGGTCCTCATTCCTACACAGCAAGTCTTTTACCAGATGAGCCATTTCCCTAAATTCAACTTTTTAAAGTTAGCATCCTTTTGAAGTCTCATGATGGGGTGTCTGACAAGAAAACTTGCTTTGAAGGAGCTGTGGCTTTTTCCTTGCTGGGCCTAGTACTAGCAGTTGCCAGGTGGGAATGAACCAGGCTCCCATGATGCCACCTTCCTCTAGGGACCACACAGAGTGGACTCATCTTACTGATCTCTCTCAGAACAGAGTGCATGTAGGATCCTGCAAGGGAACTGGGGAACTTTGGACTAGAAAGATCCCTTCCCACTTTTCCCTCTGTAGGGGACTGCTGACGTGTCTGGAATTGCAGTCACCTCACAAACACACCAGGGCTATGATATGCAAACCCGAAATGCTTATGCTTTGAAATGTCAGGCCTTTGAGTCTAGGAGCAGACTTTAAAGGGCTTGAGAACCTGGCAATTAATCAGGGCTCCCTGCTCAGAATGAAAGCGGATGGGTTTGCTGCAATACACAGATGGCATGGGCAGAGACAGTCACTGTCACTGTGGTGTGCAAGCACCCCTTTGTCTGGTCCCCACCCCTTTTGTAATTTATTGTTTGCCATCATTGTTTAGAAGTTACACCACAGCACTTCAGTGAGCCTTCAAATCTTTAAAAACAATTTTCTGTTCTTGAAATCTTCTTACATAAACACAATGAAATACAATCATACCCACCCATCCCCTCTCCTACTCCTGTATTCACCCAGTGTGTCTCTCCTCCCAACTTCTTGGTTTTTTTCAAACCTTATAAGGTCCAGTTAGTGCTGCTCATATGTGAGCAGGTACGAATGAAAATCCTAAAGTGACCAAACCCTCCAAAAAGAAGGACTTCCCCATCTCCAACAGCTACCAATTGCCGGTAGCTTCTCGGTAAGGGTTGGGCCTAGAGACCATTTACCTCATCCATGTTATAATTTTAGCTGGCTTGCTCTTGTGTAGGCAACCACATGAGTGTAATAGACATTTCATGCCCAGAAGACAGCATGCCACATCTCTCCTCCCCATCCCCTGGCTCTTACAATTCTTTTCACTTCCTCTTGTCCGAACTTTGGGGAGAGTTAAACCAGATTTTTCTTCTGCTCTGCATCCCTGTGTGTTTGTGAGCAAACACATGAGTGCGGAGGCCAGAAGACACTTTGGTTGTCATTCCTCAGACCCATCCACATTGTTGCATTTTGTAAGAACATTTCTCCACGGCCAAGAACTCACCCATTTGAAAGAACGTTTCTCTGTGGCCCAGAACTCACCCATTTGGCTAGAATAGCTAAACCAATGACCCATGTCCCCCCAGCACTTGGATCACAAGCACATGCCAGAAACGATCCTAGCATTCATCCGTTTATTCATTCACGTTGTTCCAGGGATCAAATTCAGGCTATTGTGCTTAAAAAGCAAGCACTCTTCCAAATGAGTCATGTCTCCTACCTGCAGATCATTTTTAAAAATGATGCTATTATACTCAAAACAATATCAACTGCAGTTTTGACCACAGCAGAGCCAAGATCCTAATTTCTTCTAGTCATGCTTCCATGGCCCCAAAGGAGTCTCTGCCCTTGTCCCTTTTATATCTGGGATTCACTCGTTTCATTGAACTTCTGTCCTAATTTGGCTCCTTATTTTCATTTACTTGATTACCTTGTGTTAGACATTAAGAGTGTGTTTATCCATTTTTATTCGTATGATGAAATGCCTGAGGTTAGGTATTTTTAAAAGAAAAGGTATTTGTTTTATTCAGGGCTTTAACTATTCAGAGTCCTCAAAGTTTGAAACTAAGATCTAGAATTTAGCCTTGGCTGTCTAATTCATTCTATGACAGATATAATCACACACACACACACACACACACACACACACACACAGAGAGAGAGAAAGAGAGAGAGAGAGAGAGAGAGAGAGAGAGAGAGGGAGGGAGGGAGGGAGGGAGGGAGGGAGGGAGGGAGGGAGGGAGGGAGGGAGGGAGGTGCCATGGTCAGTCTGGAAGCCAGAGAGAGGAGTGTCAGTCTTGAATGTGTATAGGTGTATGTATAAATGTGTGTGTGTTTGTGAAGATGCCTATGTGCACACAGAGCCTATGAGACAGGCTCCAGTGTTGTTCATCAGGCAAATCTACCCTACTTTAATATTATTATTTTGCTAATTTTGTGTGTACATGTGCTATCTGTATGTTCTTGTGTCTCCATTTCCCAGGCTTCAAAAAAAAAAAAAACCATGGGTCTTAGGGATTGAATTTAGGCCCTAGCATTTACAGGGCAGGCACTTTACACATGAGCTGCTGTCCCAGGCCAGATCTTGAGCTCAAACTGGGGTCCTTCAAGAACTAGATTCACTTTCTATGTTAATTGCTCCCAGGGATCTCCTACTAGGTCCCACCTGCTCAAGATTCTACCAGCTCACATCACCACACCAGGGGTCAAGATTCCAACACACGATGCTCTCTGTCAGAAATTCAAGCCCAGTCAAGCCATAGCAGTGGGTGTGCAGAGAGAAAGAAGCCTCCGTTGGTAGCCCCAGGATGCTCACACCAGATTAGGCAAGCAGAAGGCTTAGATGTACAGACCACTGATATAAAGAAAATAGCTGGGGCTTCAAGGCTCACAGCAGGACAGTAGGAGGGGTTGACAGAGAAACACTGGCGTGCTTTCCCTCTGGGAAATTAGCCATTACTGACTTAAACTCAGCTACTGTTTAAGGCCATTGAACTACCATTTGCTTCCACGCATGATACTCCGAAAGATTTTAATATCACACGTGGGTCTGGAGAGCTGTGCTAGCAGAGGACCCAAGTTCCATTTCTAGCACCCACATCAAGTAGCTCACAACTCTCTATAGCCCCAGCTCTGGGGGATACAACATCCCCTATTGACCTCCATGGACACCCACACTCATACATATAACATAGAAGAAACAAAATAAGTCTCTAAAAAGTAAAATAAAACATCACAAGCTATGCCATTCTGGCCGAGTGGGAAGAACAGTAGATTTTTAGGATATCAGAGACCTTTGGTTTGGGTTCATATTTCATCAGTAACTTTTATCAACTCTAATTGTCACTGAGTCTTGGTTTTTCTTGCTGTTAGATGCTGTTTGGGTTGGGTAGGATGCTGTGCCTGTTGATACTGTGTTTGGCAGAGCCTTGCTTAAAACAGTGCGTACTTAATCTCATCTGTGGCTTCTAGACCATATAGATTCACAAAATCAGATTTGCACAGACACCCTGAAAGTAAAAGTGAAACAGTCTAAGAAGCAAGAGGGGCTGAGGGTGGGGGTAAAAAGGGGGAGAGGGGAGTAAGGGGAAGTATATTCAAAGTACACTATAGCAACACAGAAACAGCCTTTTCTAATCCAGTATGATACAACGGAAAAAGAAAAACGCCTGTCTTGTGATCAGATGGGCACATCTATACATCTATACATCACCGAGTTCCTTCCTTCCTTCATTCTTTTCGTCCTGAGGTACCAGAGACAGGGACAGTGCTCTATTGCTGAGCCACACCCCCCAGCCTCACTTAAATATTCCAGGCAAATTCTCTACAGCTGAATCACACCCCTAACCCCTCAACGAGCTGATTCTAGACAAAAATCCATGTCTCTGGCCCTCTTTGTGTTCTTAACTTGAGACAGGATCTCACGACATGACTCAGGCTCATCTTAAACTCATTCTGTTGTCCAACTGGTCCTAAAACTTGAGATCCACCTGCCTCAGCGTCCCGAGTATCTAAAGTAACAAGACCAATTAGTACATATTTTCTAACATATTTCGGTACTGAGACTGATACAAGTCACATGTATCTCAAATAATTGCCCTATCTGTAATTTTTTTTGTAATAGATGTCATTTATACTTTCAAATGATGGATGCACGGTATAATGTCTACTATCGGGAAAGGAGGGTCCTTTTGAGTTGTTTGGGTGGTTAAAGAACCATTCCCTCATACTCTGAAGTATTGAATATTGCTGAAGACACAGTGGGAGGTGTTATCCTTAAAAGACAGTCTCCTGTATTCCTTGCTTCCCCGGGCATAGAAGTTATGATATACGGCACTGCAGGTGCCACAGACTTAGAACACAGCCAGGAAGTGTCTGACTAGCAATGCGAGCCACATTGTACACTGGAACCCTGCTGCCGAACCTGGAAGAACTAAGGTTCGAAGGAAAATTTGCTTTTTTACAGGTGGCATCTGTCAGGCCTGTCTGCAGAATGTCACAAGGTAGGGAGGGGCTGGCTTAGACGGGCTGCCTCTGCAATGCAGCAGGGTGTGATAAAGGACTCCAGCCAGCCTGTGAGTCAGGGGCCCACAGACGGCTAGACCTCCTCCTGTTTGTAGACTCCCATTAAGGATGAGATTTTTCTTGTGTGTGCACATGTGAAGGATGTGCGCTGTGTATGTGTGTGTGGTGCATGCATGTGCATGTACGCTTGCTTGTGGTCCCCGTGAGAGACTGTCTAAACAATTGTGTGTGTGTGGTGCATGCATGTGTACGTACACATGCTTGTGGTTCCCGTGAGAGACTGTCTAAACAAACAACACTCAGAAACAAAAAAACGGACTGGGGAGATGGCTCAGCGATTGAGTGCTTGCCATGCAGTCATTGCAAACTGGAGTTCAGGTCTCCAGAAACTCGTGTAAATGCCCGGTGGCCATGGAGACCCACCTGTAATTCCAGCCTCAGAAGGCAGGGACAAGAGATCTCCAGAACAAGCTGACTAGGAAGACTAGCCATATCAGTAAGCTCTGTGTTTGATTGAGAGACCCTGGCTCACTGTAAAAGCTGGAAGAGTGATTGAGGATGATCCCTGACAACATCAACCTCAGGTCACCATAACCCTAACCCCACACATATATCCCACACACTCACCCCTCCACACCATACACACTTACACAACCACACCACACACATTACCATACACATACACCACTCACATATCATATGCACTCACACACACACATGCACCCCTACACATGCACACCCCCCCCGTGCACCGATGCATATGTAAAATATGCACACTTATACACATGCACAACATATACACAAAAACCCACTGTCATTTCAGGTTAACCTTTGGTGTACATATATACACACCAGATGCATGCATGTGCTCCCATGTGTGCATAATATAAACATGCACACACATATAAATTCACATGCAGAAATCCAATATTGGGTAGACCTGACGGGGCCCTGGTTCCCCTTCAAGTTCTATTAATGGCCAAGAGCTGTTTGGAAGATTATGGCCTCAGCTCAGGTCTGGGAGCAGAAGCTATCTCATTCTCTCTGCCTCATCTCCGTTGCCAGCCTTGCATGTAGGGCTATAACCCAGGGCCTTGCACCTGCTAGGCGAGCGCTTTGCTGCCAGGCTACACCCCAAGTTCTTGGTTGTACTTTCTGCAGTGGAGCATCAAGTTCTTGCTTAAATGACATTTTATTATGTTAAATGTAATACAGTATGTGTGTGATGTGTGTTGCATGCACGTGTGTATGTGTGTGGTATGGTGTATGTGTATGTGTGTGTGTGTGTGTGTGTGTGTGTGGTATGTGTTCCTTGTGTTTGTGTATACTTTGTGTATGCTGAATGTTGTGTGTGTATGTGTGCGGTGTGGTGTGTATGTCTGTGCGTGATGTGGTACATGCATGTATATATTCGTGTGCATATGTACATGCATGTGATGTATGTGTGTATGTCTCTGTGTGTGTGTGTGTGTCTGGTATGTGTTCTTTGTGTTTGTGTATAATTTGTGTATGCTGAATGTTGTGTGTGTATGTGTGCGGTGTGGTGTGTATGTCTGTGCGTGATGTGGTACATGCATGTATATATTCGTGTGCATATGTACATGCATGTGATGTATGTGTGTATGTCTCTGTGTGTGTGTGTGTCTGGTATGTGTTCTTTGTGTTTGTGTATAATTTGTGTATGCTGAATGTTGTGTGTGTATGTATGTGGTATGGTGTGTATGTCTGTGTGTGGTACAAGCGTGTACATATTTGTGTGTGTGTGCATGTATTGATGTATGTGTGTGATGTGGATGTGTGTATGTCTGTATATGTGTGTGTGTTAGGTATGTAGCAGTCAGAGGAAGACTTTCAGGAGCCAGTTCTCTCTTCCACCATGTGGGTCCTAGTGGTGGAGCTCAGGTTATTAGGGTTGTTTGATGCCTTTACCTGCTGAGCCATCTGATCAGCCTGTCAAGTTCTCCCCAGAAAGGAGCTGAGTGGCGTTCTCTTCTAACAGCTGCTGTGTTCTTCGATGAACTGCCATGGTAGCATCTTCTCTAACATCTTTCTTTGTTTTTTTGTTTTTTTGAGACATGATTCTTCTCTGTATTGATTTGGAGGCTGTCCTGGAATTCACTCTGGAGACAAAGGTGACCTTGAACTCACAGAGATCTACCTGCCTCTGCCTCCTGAGTGCTGGGGTTAAAGGCAAGGCGTGATTGAAGCTGCATGCTCCTTTCGTGAGCCTTTTCAGCTCAGGAACACTTCAGCCAAGCTCGGGGAGACAGGGCGTGCTCCCTGAAGCTAGAGAGACCCTTCCCCCAGAGTCTGGACATTTTTCACCAGGGTCGACCGCCCAGGTCTTCACATTTGTTCTGACTGTTCTTGGAGCGCAGTGACAGTCATCATGGGGAGTTCAGCTGAGACCCCTTAGAAAAGATCATCTCAGCTAGGCTTTGTGGACTGCTTATTCTCCCTCACAAGGGACAGAGGTCCATGAGACTCTCACCCGGGTACCCAGCTGCTCCCCACCACTTTTATACAACTTAATTGCATGTGGCCTGGATCAAAGACTGGAGTAGATGTGCCTGGGAGGAGCAGGGGAGAGGGGATCCCTCTATGTAGTGCAGGGATAGGATATCCTACAGGATGTCCTTGCTGGGTAAGACACCCTCATCCTTTAAGTGACTGCTCACCCATGCTCTGTGAGGAAGCCCAATAAAGTTCTTGGTTCCCCATTGTGAATTTTGGTGGAATAGATCCGTTCTCCATTTGTCACTGGGATGTTGGCAGAAGGGGTAGACACTGTTTACATGTCCCTCCTGGGAAGGGATTTTAGGAATATTACTGTGCACTGAGCAATCAGGACCCCAGGGGTGAGACCTCTAAGAGCTCTGGACACACAGGGGGAGTGTGAATTCCTGAGCTGCTTTCTGGGAGAAGCTGGAGCTTACGGGAGAAGCTGGTGAGCGGGCTGCTTTCACTTCCCAGGAAAAGGTCCTCACACTCGCCCTCCCAACCTCCTCCTTGGGCTCCATTCCAGGTCCACCAGGTGACAGCAGCCCCACATGCTGGTTCCTGACTCAACATTAGGGTTTTAGGAGATTCGATTTTGGGAAACATGTCTTGCTTTTATTGCTTTGAGCCGGTGCCTTTGAACATGGCATTTAGAAAGAGGCTGTGTGGGCGCCAGGCCAGAAGGCAACACCCTCGAGCAGAAAGGAATCAGCTTATCCATTGCAAGCCCCACTGCAGCTGATTTGCCACCGTGGGGCTGGTCTGTGAATGTCCTGCTCTGTTCTGCTCCTGTCCTTACAGCTGGTGATGTCATCCTTGTACTGTCTGCTGGTCTCCACATTCCTGCCTCAGGGGAGTCATACATGTTCTCCCGTTCCGTGTGTGTGTGTGCGTGTGTGTGTGTGTGTGTGTGTGTGTGTGTGTGTTTGTGCATGTGATTCTCTCCTTCTACCATGTAGGTTCTGGGAGTTGAACTCAGGTCTCTCAGGTTTGGTGGCCAATGGCTTTACTCATTGATCCATCTCCTGCCTCCCTCCTTTGCTGTTATATTTGAGACAAAGGTCTTTCAACCTATCTGGAACTTACCAGTTAGGCTAAGCTGGCCAGGAAGCCCCAGGGGTCCTCTGTCTCTGCTTCCCCGGTGCGCCATCACACCTGGCATTTCTGTATGGTTTCTGGTGTTCAACCTCAGAGCAAGGACTTTATGGACTGAACTACTTCCTATTCTGGATGAAGTAGTTGTGAAGGGCTCTCTGCTGCAGGTACTTAACAACAGCAGCAGAAGAAACTCTCCATTTCTCAGGGAAGGACCTGAGAGTGTATCCAGTGTCTATCGCAGTCAAGCAATACTTCCCCAAGTAGTCAGTCAGAGGTGAGATTTGAGTGTCCCCGACGGGCCCATGGGTAAAATGCTTGACCCAAGCCTGGGAGCGCTCTTTTGGAAGAGTGTGGAACATTTTGGAAGTGACACTAAGGTGGAGGAAGTGAGTCACACTGCTGGCTCCTGCACTCACATGTCACACACATACACACATGCACAAATAGCATATAGAAATAAAACTTCTAACTGACTGCAGTGGGCAGATGGCTCAGCAGTTACAAACATACACTGGTCTTCCAAGGACTCCCAGCTCCTTTGTACATCTATGGTGATATGTTTCTTGCACAAATAAAGCCTGTCTGGGGGGTCAGAGAATGGAGCTTGCCACTAGCTAAACATAGAGATCTGGAGGTCTGTTCAGACAGGCAGAAAGTGGCGTAGTTGGGTAGAAAGAGAATATAAGCAGGGACAAACAGGAAACCACTCTCTCTCTTCTCTGCAGAGATGCTTAGGAGGCAAGGTGTGCTGTGGCTTGCTCCTTCTCTTTGATCTCTAAGCATTTCCCTCTTTATCTGACTCTGGCCTTTTATTATCTAGACCAATTAAGAATTCCTTTTACATATGTCAGCTATCTTGTAATTGCCTCACTGTGACCCCAAACTCCAGGAAGATTACTCCTTGGGGAATCCAACACCCTCTTCTGGCTTTCTTGGGTACTGCACACACACACACACACACACACACACACACACACACACACTTTAAAAATAATAAAATATATCTTTATAAACTACTCCATGCCGGGCGGTGGTGGCGCACGCCTTTAATCCCAGCACTCGGAGGCAGAGGCAGGCGGATCTCTGTGAGTTCGAGTCTAGGCTGGACCCACAGCCTCCAAAACAATACAGAGAAACCCTGTCTCGTAAAACCAAAAAAAAATGCATAAACTACTCCATAATATTTGTTGCTTTTTGCCCATTTCAGAGCTATTACTTGTGGTCATTTAGGCAATATAACAGACCCTGCAACACAGGCCGTCGTGTTCAAAATACTAGGATAATTGATCTCTTTTGCCTCATCTCAACTTGCCTATCTGCAAACTAAGAGCAGTAATAGCACCAGCTTTCTTGTGGCAGTGTGTGGTTCAAAGCCATGTGTAATATTCTTGGCATGCATTTGACTTGCCACACACTTCGGTGGGCATGAGTTGGTTGGTATGAGTGCCATGATATTTCCCGTAGTTTTAGTCCCCTTGACCAATGACAAAAGCTCAGTGTCAAAGCATTTGCTGTGCAAGTATGAGGTCCTGAATCAGGATCCCCTGAACCTATATAAGTCCAGGGTGGGCCCAACATCCTGGCTATAATTCTAGACTCAGAAGGTAGAGACAGTGGATTCCCAGAGCAAGCTGACTAGCAACATTAATCATGCTGTCTGGCTTGATTGAGAGACCCTGCCTCAAATGAATAGAGTGGTACAGAGATTGATTGAGAATATTGCTGTACTGGTTAGTTTTTTTTTTTTTTATCAACTTGACACAATCTAGAGTCACCTGAGAAGAGGGAATTTCAATTGAGGAATTGCCTCCATTCAACTGAAGAATCTCCTCCACTAGATTGACCTGTCAGTCAATTTATTGATTGGTGATTGATGTGGGAGGACCAGGCCCACTGTGTGTGGTGCCATCGCTGGGCTGATGGTCCTGGGCTCTATAAGAAAGCAGGCTGAGCAAGCCAAGAGGAGTAAGACAGTGAGCAGCCCCCCTCCATGGCTTCTGCGTTGGTTCCTGCTCCAGACTCCTGTCCTGACTTCCCTCAGCAATGGACTGTGACTTGAGAGTTGTAAGCTAAAATAAATCCTTTCCCTCAAGTTGATTTTGGTCAGTGGGTTTTTATCAAAGCAATAGAAATCCTTACCAAGACACTTGTGTTCCCTCAGGGATGGACTTTAACCTGTAAGTTAAATAAATTATCCTTCCTTATTGAAGTTGCTTTTGGTCAGTGTTTTATCACAGCAACAGAAAGCAAGGTTAAGGCAACTCCTATTATCAACCCCAGGCTTCTACATGCATGTATGTACATGTGTGTGCCCTCACACGTGCAAGCATACACATATGTATAACACACATGGATGCAGCCCCCCACCCCCCACCCCTGCCACGCGAGTAAGAAAAAAAAGGTTCTGGCCCTCCAACCCCTTCCAACTCAGTGCGAGTTTCTGAGCAGCCACCTAGCAGCCCTCCGTGCTATTCCTGCACCAGTTTCCTCCTGTTTGCCCTCCCCAAGTCTTCCCCCCTTTCAGTGTGTCTAGAACAACAGAGAAAACTTGTCTAATGGCAGTCCAAAGTCTCCCCTGGAAGTGTCGAAGCCTTCGGGGTCATTTGGCATGATAGTAAGGAATTCAGCCTTGGGAGACGTCTCATTCAAGCATAATCTGGCACTTGACACAGGAAAGAAAAAGCCTTTTGATTTCTGTTCATTGACATTCTCCCTCCTCTCTCTACCCAGCTTTCCTTTCTCTCTCTCTGGGGGCTGTATGCCACAGTGGGGGCTGGAGGAGAAGCAGGTAGGCATCTTTAAAAGAAGCCTTCTCGTCACCAGCGTTAGCTCACCCAGCCTTCTTCACTCATGTGGCCACCTCCATCAGCCTCCCCTGTATCTTCCTAGTGCGTGCATGCATGTGTGTGTGTGTGTGTGTGTGTGTGTGTGTGTGTGTGTGTGCGCGCGCGCGCGCGCACAAGCATGCATACACAACTATATCTGTGTATGTGCTAGTGAGTGCAGTAGCCAGAAGTGGGCGTGAGATCTCACGGAGCTGAAATTACAAGGCAGTATGAGCCACCAGCCTAGGTACTGGGAACCAAACCCAGATCCTCTGCAAAAGCAACAAAAGCGCTCTAACTGCTGAGCCACCTCTTTAGTCCCAAGGGTTGAAATGTTTCAGTGAAGGTCAAAGACTGTTACATGAGCACCAATTATTTATAAACTTAATTATCTATGAACTTAAAGTTCTATTAAATGTTATCTGCAGGAGTAGAAAACAGAGGGAAGCAATTGCTGTATGTGTAGTCATAAGGTCCTCTTTTGCATGTGTATATGTTCATGTCTGTACAGGCATGTGTGTATATAATAGTGTGTGTGCGTGTGTGTGAAGACCAGAGGGAAACTTGGGGCTCTGTTCTTAAGATACCATCCAAGCTGGGTTTTGAGAGAGGGTCTCTTATTGGCCTGAAGCTTTCCAAGTGAGGCTAGCTAGCCAGGAAGCCCCAAACATCACTCCCCATCTTCACCCCCAGTGCAGGCACTACAGGATTTTGTTGTTGTTGTTGTTGTTAAATTGGTTCTAGAGATCAAACCAAGTCCTCATGTCTGCACAAAGAAACCCTTTCCTGACTGAGCGATCCAACACGCACGCGCACACACACACACACACACACACACACACACACACACACACACACACACACTTTAAAACTAGCCTCTAGCCTCCAGCGCTCTCACTTGTCTTGCTTGCTCTGAGAGACAGGAGGGAGATTGAGTTCCCCCACTTCCTAGAAGGACCAGTCTGTGAGTGTCTGATTCAGCTGACAGCCTTCCCCAGTCCTGGCTTCCAATCCTATCCAAACTGGCAACACCAGCACTTGTGGAATAATCGTTTTATCACACAGCTGCTATTGTAAACAGGGAGGCCTCTGTGCTGGAGGGTGGGGGCCATCTTTACAACAGCTCCATCTAAATGCAAATCCCCTGCCAGACAGGGAGGTGAAAGCTTTCCTATTAGCAGGCAGGAGATAGGAGAGTTAATTTAATGCTAAAACATTCCCAAGCAAGGAGAGCAATTTCCCCTGTTGAGCGGTGGCCTCATTTTCTCTCCATGACCACTGTGCCCATAATATGATAATTTTTACCTTTTTAAACTTTGCTGAAGGAAAAAGGACAGTCATCTGTCTTTGGAAATGGTTCCTTGTGCATTCATTTTTATCTACAAAAATGCAGGTATTTGTCTATTTGGTGAATGAATGGCCTGGGAAAAGCTAAAGATGGTGACTGTGGCGTTGTGATGTGTTGGGTTCAACACCAATACTTGACTTCCTGAACTCGCTCTAGGCAGGCTTGCTGTGTGGTGGTGTGTGTGCCCTGCCAGCAGGCTCCACGGCTCTTCTCCCTTCCTCTGGGTAATTCTCTTCCTCTTTCTGTCCCCTGGAACTGAGAATGTGTAAGGAAGCTAAATTCCAGTGTTTGGCTATGGCTTGGATGCGAAGTGTCCCCACAGGCTTATGTGTCCCCACAGGCTTATGTGTGGTCCCCAGTTGGTAGTGCTATTTTGGAAGGTTGTGGAAACTCAGGAGGTGGAGTCTCCATAGAGAAAGTCAGGATCAAGATGGGAGAGGATGGGCCTCAAACATTATGACCTGACCTCTCTTGCAGCTCCGGGCTGTAGGTTCAAAGTGACCAAAGTGCTCCAGCTGCCACGCCCTTCCCATCATGAAGGAAGGTACCCTTAAGCCCTTCCTTAAGTCATTTTTGACAGGTATTTTGTTACAACAATGAAAAAAGTGACTAATGTACATGGAGTATTTCTCCTGGAGAAAGGAGGTCATTGGAGGTCTTGAAGTTTCTGGTTTGGGGGTCAAGAAGAACCTGGAGCAGGTTGTCCTTGGGGGAAGGGATTTATTAGATGAGTTACTAATTCCACAGACAGACGGGGTATGGTAGGGGTTCTGATGAGGATTCAGGCCTGAAGGCAGAGTTGGGAGTGGTTCCTTCTTACAGCTCTCAATGGAAGGGAGAGGTTTCCAGTCCCATGGCTGCTGAGCTGTCCATAGTACTGCTTATAGTCAGGCTGTCTCCGATTCCCAGGTGGCAGGGGAGGGGACAAGGGTCTTGCATATTGAGGAAGGGAGGAAGGAATCTTGTTAACATGTGACTTGAAATGAGGAGGCAAGGTGGAGGGAGAGGTACATGTAGTTAAGTCATACCTCATGTCGGGGTGGAGGTGTGTGTGTCACCTGTAACTCATTTATAATGCAGAGCCTGGTAGCCTGGGTCTGTGAACTTCTTTAGGAAAATGGAGATTATGGTGCCTGTCATTCCCCTGGAATCTGGGCACCTGGGGGGGGGGTCTGCTGGGGTTTAGATATTCACAGGCAGTAGGGGGGTTTACTATTTTCTTTATGGCAGGTAGGAAAGAAGAACTCACTTACTGTAGGTGGGCCTGGCTTAATTAGGGGCTAGCTCAGAACCTGACTATAGCCCCTAGCTCCACCTCCTGCCTCAGACTCCTCTCTCTGCTTCTTAACAAGATGTAAGAGGCCAAGGGGCCAGCTCCAGGTGCCACAGATGACAGCCCCCAGCTGCATGCACCTGGTGGACTATGTCCTCTTAAAGCATGGACCCGCCTCCTGTAAGTTGTTTCTGTCAGGTGTTTGTGACAAGCAGGCATTAAAGGAAGTAATGCAGTGAGTGGGTAGGGGAAGCATTAAAGTGGATCCACGGGGCCGGCGAGAGAGCTCAGCAGGTAAGAGCACTTGTTGTGTAAGCATGAGGCCCCGAGGTCTAATCCTGAGTACCCATTTAAAAAAGTAAGTATGACTGAGCTGGCTTGCAACAGTAGCTCAGTTTGGGGCAGAGACAGGGGGACTGCCAATCTAACTGCAGACTCAGTGAGAACGGGGCAGAGAGTAATAAATCAGGACACACGATGTCCTCTTCTTGTCTTTATAAGAATGCACACACATATGCATATGCCGCACATGCAAACACACACACACACACACAAGTTCAAGGCCAATACTAGCTAATACTTGGTGGATAAAATGAGTCCTGCCTCCTAAACATCTTTTGTTTCTTGCTTCCAAGTTGTGTGACTTAGAAGATTCAGCAAGGCTGTGACACCTTAGCTGGTGAAGACATTGCAGACAATCAAGCCACATGCCTAGATAGAAGCGCTAAACCCACAGAGCTGTCTTTGCATTGTAGCTCGCTGCAGCCTGACGAGGGGGCTGCTTTCTCCTTTGTCTCAAGCGAGGAAACCCACTTGCATGTGTGCACTACCCGAGATGGCACAGCCAATGGGAAGTGACAGTTGACTCTCATTACTGGTGAATTCTGTACTTGCGGGCTTCCTCCCTATAAATTATTTGTAAGCTCAAAATCGGTGCCTGCGATCTTTTTGTAGTAGTCTGAACAATGCACAGAACTCCAAAAAAAAAAAAAAGAGCTACAGTATGCACATACACACATACGCATAAAAACACACATATACATACACACACCCATACATACACACATACCCATACATACACATAAAAACACACATATATATGTACACTTATAAACACACTCATACATACACATACATACATACACACCTATAAGCACACACATACATATACACACTCATACACACACAAATGCACATAAACACACACACATACATGCACACACACACTTTCACAACTGAGGTCAAACAAAGGCATTTTCCAGACTGACCTCCAATTTTTGACCCCCTATCTCTACTTCCCAAATGTTGGTATTCCAGGTGTGTCTACCATACCTGTTTTGTGTGGAGCAGGAAATGGGACTCAGGACTTCAATATGCTAGGCTAGCACTCCACCAAATGAGCTACATCCCCAGCCTCCTTCCTTTCTGTCTCTATGCCTCTCCTTGCTGTTTTTTTTATTTCTCTGAAGTACATTTATTTTATTTATTGAGTGTGTCTCTGTGAGTGTGTGTGCACGTGGGTGCGTGCATGTATGTGTGTGTGTGTGTGTGTGTGTGTGTGTGTGTGTGCCATAATGCCTGTGAGGAGGTCAGACATCAGGTTTTGGAAGTTGATTCTCTTTCTATGATATAAGTCCTGGGGATCAAACTCACTCAGACAGCCAGATTTGGTGGTAAGTGCCTTTACCCACTGAGCCATCTTGACCCCTCCACCCTCAATCTCTCCTTTTGGGTGGTGCTGGTGACTGAACCCAGAGCCTGTGCATTTTAAGCAAATGCTCTACTACTGAGCTACACCTAAGCTCTCAAATGGACTCCTATTATTGCATCAGAATAAAATGGAGAAACATATAAACCCATTCTTTTACCCAGCTCATCACAAGATGGGCGTGGGGGAGGGGAGATTCCAGTGAGCATCAGCCAGGTTCTGGAAAAAAAAAGACTCCAGAATTCCCCTCAGTCCAAGAAGCTGGTACTGCGAATCTCAGGCTGCCCGGGGTCAGTTCTTCAGTTACTTCTAAGTTTGGAATCTGAGTTTAGAATCTGTCCAAATGTGTCAAAATAATCAAAGAAGATGCTGTTGAACACCCATCATCTGTGATTGACAGCTACTTTTCTGGAGACATAGCCAGAACTGGTGAGAATCAGAAGGAATGCTAACCCCCAGAGATGGGAAATGAAGAAACTTAGAAAGACAGAACTGCAGTTGTTTTGGTCACCACACAGTTGTCCTAACAGCGCAACAGACACTTTGCTAGATGAAACTGGTTACTGGTTACATCCACTACTTTTCTCATTGCTGTGACAAAAGCAACTTACAGGAAAGAACCATTTCCTTTGGCTCACAGTTTGAGGATACACAGTCCACCATGGCGGGGAAGGCATGGTGGCAGGAGCATGAGGCAGCTGGTCACACAGTTGCTATAATCAGGAAGCAGAAAGGGATGGATGACGGTGCTCAAGCCTTTTCTCCTTACGCAGCCCAGGCCCCCAGACCGTGGCCTGGTCCTTCCCATATTTAGGGTGGGTCTTCCTACTCCAGTTAACTCAATCCAGACCCCCCAGATTTTGTCTCCTAGACGATTCTAGATTCTGTGATGATCAATATTGATTGCCAACCTGCCAGGCTCTAGAATCACATAAGCGACATACTTCTGGGCATGTCTGTGAGCGACTGTCTAGATGAGGTTAACGGAAGTGAGAAGACCCATCCTGAGCATGGGTAACTCCATCCCATGGACTGGGGTCCTGGACTGAATAAAGGTGAGAAATCACACTAAGCAACAGTACTCATCTCTCTCCAGTTCCCATCCCTTCCCCTCCATGATAGACTGAATCCTCATACTGTGAGCCCAAATACATTCTCCCTTTCTTAAGTTGCTTTTGTTAGGCATTTGGTCTGCAGCATCAAGAGAATCAATTAATAATCCCATAAAGACCTAAAACCTCTCCCACTAGAGTCCAGCTTTCCACAGTTCCAGCTCCCACCACCGGCCAGCACCACCTGGGAGGGAACATTCCAGAACCAATCTGTAGCGGAACTGTTGTCAGTCATCCCTACCTATTTCAGAGCATTTCACACTATATATAGAGAAAGCACCGGTTATTTCTGGTAAGAACCGGGTGTCACAAGAGCTTCCTTTAGAGATGCTGGGAAGGAGCGTTCCCAGTGGTTTGCAGCCTGACCCCTCTATTTTCAATCCCACTTCCCTTAAAAGGGATTACTCACTGATCAAAGTAGGAAATGGGATTTGAAATGCCATTGATTCTTTGTGGCCTGGTCCTTTCTCTCTGTCTCCATCCCCCCCAACCCTTTCTTTCTTTCCATTGCATTTCTTTGTTCCCGGGGTGAGGCATATACCCAGGGAGTTAGAAGTTGAATACTTTTGTTGAGGATGGAACAGTAAGAAATTAAAAAGAGCTAAAAGGCAGATCTGAACGATGCAGATGGCTTAGAGTAGTTGCAGGCTTTTGGATGTCCTCATTCCAATTAATACTCTCTCCAGCCTTAAGGTAAGATCTTAAAGTGGGTAATAAGATCCCTCAAATCCCACTGTTTTGAAAGAATCCTTATTGTCTAATTCCCTCTCGCTTTTCAGTAATGCTTTCAAGGGGTTTCAAAGCCAGGGTCCTGAAAATGCAAGACTCCCTCCCTTCAGCCTGGGAAATAAGTCAAAATAATTGATTCTTCAGGGTCCCTTAATTGGCCAGGAATCCAAAAAGACTGAGACCCATTTGTTATATAAATTTTAGGATGAAAAGAGCTGAAGGCATAGTTAAGATCTGAGTCAGGTGGGAAAAGAATGTCAAGAATTATCTCTGTGTGTCTATAGCAGAAATTTTAAACAGACCCTGGGCATGCTGATGGATTATTTTGTGAAGTCCCCAGTGTATTTAACCTGGGCAGTGGCTGGCTGTTTAAATGCTATGACACCATTATGCTGGGTTCCAACTTGTGTTGGGAGTGAGCACTCTGTAGTCCAAGGGCTGACACTGCATGTGACGGCTGGGCCGTCTTTCATTCACCCTGGAGAGGAGCTCGATTTAGGAAGAATGGGAAATGAACGTCTGCATGACGTGTCATTGTTAGAGTGGGAGACAGAGTCTGGTCTAGGGCTTCCTACATATGCAAGGATGGCAGTGAACTTTGATCCCCCTGCCACCTCCTCCGAAGTGTTGGGATTAAAGGTGTGTTGAGGTTATAGGTATGTGACACCGTACCCAGTTCGTGCAGCGCTGGACACCCAACCCAGAGCTTCTTTCACGCTAGGCAAGCAACTCTTCTAACTGAGCCACATCCCCAGCACACACATTCATTCTTAAGTCTATATAGTGCAATGGATTCACGGACAAACCGTGTCTATGTTTTTGCTCATGCTCAGCTCTTTGAAACTCAAACGTTACAGGGTGAACATACAGGTAAATCGTCATTTTAAATATGGAGACTGAATTTCTAGTATAAAAAGAGAAAGCTGGTGAAGGCCTGTTCTCTCAGCCACTCAGGAGGCTGGGACAGGAAAACTGCAAGTTTGAGACCTCCTTGGTGAGGTGGGGAAGACCTTGTCGAAAAAGAAAGAGTAAGAAGAATGGTGGAGTATGGTTCAGTGGAAAATGCCTTCCTAGCATTCATCAGTCAGGCTGTGAGGCATGGCTCAGAGGTAGACCATGGTATCTTTTTAGATTTCCCTGTGAGGGCTTAAGGGTATTGCTTAGGGATAGAATGCTGTCCTGGCTAGTTTTGAATCAATTTGACACAAGCTATCTGAAAATGGGGAACTGTAATTGAGAAAATGACTCTAAGATTCAGCTGTAAGGCATTTTCTTTTTTAGTGATCAGTAGGGAAAGGCCCAGCCCAGTGTAGATGGTTCCATCCCTGGGCTGTTGGTCTTGGGTTCTATAAGGAAGCAGACTGAGCAAGTCATGGTATCAAGCCAGTAAGCAGCTCCCTCCATGGCCTCTGCATCAGCTCCTGCCTCCAGGTTCCTGCCCTTATACCCTTCAGTGATGGACTAAAATGTGAAAGTATAAGCCAAATAAACTCTTTCCTTCCCAACCTGTTTTTTTGGTCATGGTGTTTCCTCATAGGAACAGAAACTCTAAGTAAGACAAATGTCTCCCCAATTCCCTCAGTGAAGGGTTAGGGTGTTGCTCAGTGATGAATGCCTGACTTCTGAATAACATTTCAACTCTCCTTTTACATTTTTTCCTTCTGAGACAAGCTCTCCTTCATTTGTCTAGGCTGGCCTTGAACTCACTGTAGCCCCATCAGGTCTTGATCTTGGGATCCTTCTTTTGTTCAAGTCACTGGGATGGCAGGCTTATGTCCAGAGGGCCAGCTTTGTTCACATCAACCTCAATTGCGTTTTCTGGAGTCTCATAGCTTAAATCTGTCTCCTTTCCTTTCCTTTCTTTCAAACATTCGAGATGGGGGTCTTATTCCTTCCCACCCTGTCATATTTGTTTCCTTACCTCCAATATATTTCTGTTGTTTTAAAATTTTGATTTTGCAGTTGTGTATTTGCCTTGTGGATTGGGAGGCGCAGGCATGTCTGTGTAGAGGTCAGAGGACAGCTTGCTGGAGTTGGTTTTTTCCTTCCACCCCTTGGGCTCTAGGGATAGAGTTTAGGCCATTAGATTTGGCACCAAGCACCCTGACCCACTAAGCCATCTCCCCAGTCCCCCTCTCCTCCTGTCTTTTTCCCTTTCTGCCTTCTCTTTTCTAATTCCTAAACTGACTTTTAATTATTCCTTCTTTTTTTGAAGCAAAGGATTTCCTTGTGTTTTTAACTGCTGTATGTAGGACAGGAATCTGCTCATTGCTCACTGCTGGATGATAAGGAACACCATTCCATGCCCCCCCCCTTTTCCAAACTATACCTTTAGTCTCCATTACGTCTTATCTCACTGGTGACTTTTTTTCTTTCCTAACTGTGTGCCTAGATTTCATTAGCTAATTTACTTTAGGGTGGGTCCCACTTCATCCAAACTCTTTCAAACGCACCTATTTTAGAAATGGGCCACCCATACCCTTAGGGTTGGAGCCAGGACCAGAGTAATGAAATTATCTGTGTGCATCAGGGATCCGAGAGCCTTCCACATTGTTCTCACGTACACCAGAAGATTGAGGTGGGGTGGGTTCCAATTAGTGAAGGACTATTTATAATATTTCTCGAAAGCCACTGTGCCTTTTCCAGAGGGGAATTTTTTTTATTAACAAATGAAGTATGCTAAAGACCTCTTTGTGGTTCAAAAGAAAAGAATAGATTATTACTTGAGAAGTGCATATTGCACAGTTGTATGTGTATGCCACCAAAGGCATTATCAAGTCTACAGTTAGGGAGGGATTGCAAAGGTTTACCTTAGAATAGAAGATTAGAAGAATACTAAGTCTAGATCAAGGCTCTCCCTTCTTTCTTTTTTTTTTTTTTCTTTTTAAAGATTGATTTACTGGACAGTGGTGGTACATGCCTTTAATCCCAGCACTCGGGAGGCAGAGACAGGCAGATCTCTGTGAGTTCAAGACCAGCCTTGTCTACACGAGCTAGTTCCAGGACAGCCTCCAAAGAAACCCTGACTCGAAAAACCCAAAGATTGACTTATTTTTATCATATGCACATGGGTGTTTTGTCTGCAAATATGTGCAAGTACCATGTGGGTTCTGGTTACTCAGAGGCCAGAAGAGGGTATGGGATCCTCTGGAACTGGAGTTAGAGACAGCTGTAAACTTCCATGTAGTGCTAGGAACTCAACCTCTGTCCTCCGAAAGAGCAACCAGTGCTTTTAAACACCGAGCCATCTCTCCAGCCCAAGGCTCTCCCGTACTGCACATGATATTTCCATGCAATTCCCTCTTAACATTCAGACCTAGAATTCAATCAATGGGGGATGGAGAGATGACTCCATGTTAAGAACATGAGATACTCTTGTAGAGGATGAGACTTCAATCCCCAACATCTATGTTGGATGGCTCATGAATGCCTGTGACTCTATCCAGTCCTGCACCCTCTCCTGGTCTTCAAAGGAACCTGCACTCACGTGCACATGTCAAACACAAATAAAAATAAAATCTTCAATCAATAACTTGCCTGGGAAGGTTTATGAATGGGTTGAAATATTGAAAGTATTGATTGCACCAGGGATTTTTCTCATTCATAATAGTCAGAATTATTCTGTGTGTGTGTGTTTAGAAAAGAAGGAGAAAGAGAAGGAAGCCTACAGGTGAAGGTGAGGAAGAGTAGAAAAATGTAATTGTCAAATCTTTTCAAGAAAGTAATGTATTTAGAGATACTTAGATTGTGTTTCAAAAATAGACCTGGATTAGTTTGACTTATGACTTTTGTCATTTGTTCCTCTTTCTAGACATCAGAATTTACACATAATTCAGTTCTCCAGTATTCATGAGAATCTCATAGATGGTAAGCTGCAATCCATTTTTTACACGAACATGTAATTATGACTCCTGTCCTAATAAGCTTAATTGCTCAGTTGACATAGCCTAGAATCACCTGATAAGCGAGTCCTAACTGAGGAATTGTCCAGATCAAACTGGCCTGTGTGCATGTCTTTGGGTATTGTCTTGATTGTTAATTGATGCAGGAGGGCCCATCCCACTGGGGACAGCACTATTCCCTAGGCATGTAGTACTGGCTTTTTAAAGAATGCTAATAATGAGCCCTCAAGTGAGCCAGAAAACAGCATTCTTCCATGGTTTCTAGTTCAGGTTCCTGCCTTGACTTCCATTTGCTGTTTTGATGAAATACCTTGGCAAAAGCAACTTAAAGGAGAGAGAGTTTGTTTTGGATTACAGTGAAAGGGTAAAGCTGTCGCACCTGCTGTGTAGCCTGCATCCGAGAATGTAGCCAGGTGGTCGGGATAGATGACACAGAGACCGGTCGGTTGCTTTAAGAAAACTTTATGCTTCCCAAGTCAGCTTAGGAGAACTCCCCAAGAAAAAACGCTTCCCTTTTTAAGGACTTCTGCCATCCATCTACATACAATTCTCCAACAACTTTCCCAGACTTCTCACCCTCCTGGCTGGTGGTTTAATCTCTGGCCCCAGAATCGGGGAGACACAGCAGGGAGCAGGAAGAAGCATCTAGCCGTAGGGGGTGTCAAAGTCATGGTGTTTCAGTGAGTGAGCCCTTATCTGAGCCCTATCAAGAGCTTTATAGCACTGAATTGTTTTCAGTAAACATTATCTCACAGCTGCCTGCTCCCAGGCCGAAGGGGAAGTGGGTCTCTGTTCAAGGTCTGGTGTCCTCACATAAAGCCATGATGGGGAAGGTTAGGCATTGGGTGCTTGGTATAGCTGGTCTCGTTGTAGCCACTAAAAAAGCTGGAAACAAAGAATTCTTGTGGTTATATCACTTTTCTCCCTTTCTCCAGTTCAGGGTCTCAGCCCAGGGAATGATGGTGGATAAGTCTTCTTATTTCAATTAACCTAATCAAGAGAGCCCACCATGGCTTCCTCAGAGCTCTGTCTCTCAGGTAATTCTAGATCTCATCAAGTTGACAATTGAGATTAGCCATCACAAGTAGGACCTGTTGTTGGACAGTTGAAGGAAACATGGATAGGTACAGATTCATCCCATGTGGTCATAAGATGACACAATTGTGCACATTTCAACTAAAGTTGCATGTGATGGTTGGTTGTTTGATGTCTTGGATATATATCAGTTTCCAATTCAGGGGTGGGAAATGGAAGAGAAACAATTTTCACAGAGGAAACTATGAAGGTTTTTCTTTAAAAATTCTGTTTAGGGCTGGGAAGATTACTCAGCAGGATATCACTTGCCATACTAGTGTGAGAACCTGATTTGGAATTCTCAGAACCCATGTAAAAGCCATATATGTAACATGTGGCTGTAATTCACTCTTATGGTGAAATGGGAAGCAAGGCAGGAGAATCCTGACTTCCCACACATGTACTGTCACACAGACACACACACACACACACACACACACACACACACACACACAGATACACGCAGATACATGCAGACACACACAGACAACACACAGACACACACACACAGATACATATACATACATTACATTTATTTAATGGTTATGAGAAAGATAGCTGTTATTCAAGAACATGTATTATAAAATACCATTTATTCATATATTTGATTTATTTTACATGATTTTTGAGATAGCATCTCATCATGTAGCCCAGGCTGACACTAAAATTGCAGTTTTCCTGCTTCAGGCTCCCATGTGTTGTTGGCATGACAGGCATTTACCATCATATCCGAATATGAAAGATTTTTACATTGACTAACTGCACATCAAAATATGTGCTCACTGTTAACCAACTAAGTAAGAATGATATGTGTCTTAGCTTTAATCATCATAGAATCATTTGAGAATGCCTTGATTGAGGAACTGACTAGATTAAACTGTCCATAGGTATGTTTTGGGAGGTTTCATTGATTTTTAATTGATATGGAAGAGTTTAGCACATTAGTCCCGAGATGCATAAGAAAGCTAACCAGGTATGAGAATTGGAGAAAGCTGGCAAATAACATTCCTCCATAGTTTCTGACGCAAGTTCTTGCCTTGAATTCATGCCTAGATTTCCCCTACTGATGGACTGTTACATGGAAGTATAAACCAAATTAGAAATTTCCACCCCTAAGTTAGTTTTGGTTAGAGTTTTATCACAGCAACAGGAAGGAAACTAGAGTAGCATACAAATAAATTCATAACCCAGAACACTGTTTGTGATGAAAATTGATTAGCAGTTATGATTTTGGTAGGACATGGCAGGATTATTATAAAATACAACATCAATATTTCTTCATAATATATACAGTGACAAGTATTGGGGGTCCAGCTAATGAGTAGCCTTATAAATCTAAAGGGGCTACCTTGTTTTCAATGGATCGATAATTGACTCACAAGTGTTTGCTTCCTGGACTTCATTAATTAATTTATGTGTTGCTGAGAGCAAGACCTAACCAAAGCAACTTAAGGAAGAGAGAATTTCTCTTGCCTCACAGTTAGAGAGTACAGTTGTTCATGGTGGGGAAGGTGTGGCTGCAGGAGCATGAGGCGGCTGGTCACAGCACATCCCAGTCAGGAAGCAGAGAGAGAGATGGACGCTGGTGCTCAGCTCACTCCCTCCTTTTTATTCATGGAATGGTGCTGCCCACAAGCAGTTAACCAGGTCCCGCAACTCCCTCATAGACACGCCCAGAGGTGTGTCTATTCTGTGCCTGCATAACCTATCAACTGTACAATCAGTATCCACCACCATATAGTCCCACCCCTTCATATGATTGACACTTAGCTAACAAGTCCATCTCATTTTCTTCCTGCAATCCTAACAGTGCCTGCGTTGGTTAGTTTTCTAGTTGCTGTGACAGAATGCCAGGCAGAAGCAGCCAAAAGTAGAATGAATTAGTTTTGGCTCACACAGTTGCAGGAAAATGGTTCCATCAGGGTCTGGAGGGAGGCACAGCAGCTGGAATGATACCATGTGAAATGCAGCTCCTCGTAGCTTGCTGGATTAAGGTACAGTGGTGGAGAGGAAAAGTGGGGGGCAAGTGACTCAGCTAATGGCTTAGTCACTGTTCTACTGCTGTGAAGAGACACCATGGCCAACTGGGTGCTTGCTACAACTTCAGAGGGTGAGTGCATTGTCATTATGGGCAGGGAGCATGGCAGCATGCGGGCAGTCATGGCATTGGAGCAGTAGCTGAGAGCTACACCCTGAATCACAGGCAGCAAAATACACAGACTCCGGGCCTGGTATGGGCTTTGAAATGTCAGAGCCCATCCCCATGCACGTATCTCCTCTGAGAAAGACACACCTACTCTAACTAAGACACACCTCTTAATCCTCCCCAAATAGTTCATCAACTGGGGACTAAGCACGTAAATGTATAAGCCTGTGCGCTGTGTGTGTGTGTGTGTGTGTGTGTGTGTGTGAAGTGTGAGTGTTTGTGCACACATGAGCATTCTCATTCAAATCAGTTGGTAAAGGTACTTTCCACCTAGTCAGATGACTTGAATTTGGTCCCAGAGATCCACACAGGTGGAAAGAAAGAAACAACTCCTGAGAGCTACCCTTTGACCTCACTGCATGTGTATGCGCACACACACACACACACACACACACACACACACAATACAAACAAATAAATGAAAACATAATGCTAACAGAATACAATAATAAAAGAAGCAGAGATCGCAGCCAGTAACAGAAATGGATATCACCTTCAAGGTATATGACCAGCTAGCCACATCTGCTAGGGCAGTGGCTCTCAACCCTCCTGATGCTTCGGCCCTGGAATACAATTCCTCGTGTTGTGGTGACCCCTAACCACAAAGTTATTTTCACTGCTGCTTTACAACACTAATTTTGCTACTGTTATGGATTGCAATGTAAATATCTGATATGCAGGATGTATTTTCATTGTTACAAATTGACCCAAAGAGGTTGGGACCCTGAGAATCACTCTCTCTTTCCTTCCCTCCCTCCCTGTCCCCCCCCCCCTCGCCTTTCTCTTCTCCTTTCTCCATAGACAAATTTCTGCTCTGGTGGTAACCCTTCATACACTGCCCCCTGACTTTTAAGAAAGAGCTCTCTCACCCACAGGAATGTACCAAAGGAAACATCTTCAATATGCTTTCCTTTGACATTTAGAGATTTGCCTGTATGTGGTCTCCCGTGAATAGACAAGGGTAGCACTGTCTGTGAGCCTTTTGCCTGGAGAAACTGAGGAGGCTTTCAACAGACAGACTAGGTGCTGAATTCCTATAATGAGTTCTTTTAAAAGCCCAGCAGATGTGAAAAATGTATTTTTTAAGGCTTCTATTGATTAGGAAGAAAAATTAGACAATTGACAATTGTGCAGGTAGATCACAGAGGGGCATTAATGTCAAGGGGGACACATCAGGATGTCATTTTTTTCATGTAGGTAGGAACAGGGATGTTATGTCTTTTAACATTCAAAAGAATTGACAAGTAGGATTCTCTAAGGACTGAAAGCTTTCTAAAACAAAAAAGAAGGAACATTTGCAAACCAGTGTTTTGTACAAATAGGCAAGAAGGAAGAAAAACCAAGTGAGTGTTTATGGGTATTGGAGAGGGTTGGTACACACCTGTGTGTGCTAGGGAAGCCTAAACTTTGGCAGGTAACATCTTTGTTGTTACCCACCCTCCTTGGGACTCACTGTGTAGACCAGACTGGCCCTGAACTCATAGAAATCCAATTGTCTCTGCCTCCTGAGTGTTGGGATAAAACACCATGACCAGCAATCAATCATTTTAAAATGATTTATTTGTGTGTGTGTGTGTGTGTGTGTACAAGCATGCATGCATGCTCACACATTTGTCCACAGAAGCCAGAAGAGTCTATCAGATTCCCCTGAAGCTGGAGTTATAAGTGGCTGTGAGCTGTCCATCACCAGTGCTGGGAACTGGACTCCGGTGCTCTTTGGTTAAACTCCCTTAACTGCTGAGCCCTCTTGTGTTGGTTAACCCTGATGGCCAACTGGACTGGATTGAGAAGTACCCAGGAGGTGAGTAAGTTTCAACCAGGGTATGAGAGTTTTCAGAGATGAATGGGTCATGATTGACCTGACCTAATCAAGGATTAATCCATCGTTGGATTAAAAGTATGAACAGACTAAAGAGAGGTGACAAAACTTGAAGATGAGTCCAGGAGGAGCTGGCAGGGCACAGCGTGTGTCATTGGTAGGTATGTCTTGTCATGGCCTGGTGGATGGTTCATCTTTGTCGATCAAGCTTAGTATCACCATGGTATCTCTGGGTGTGTCCATGAGGCCTTTTCCAGAAAGACTTGACTGAGAAGAGAAGATGTAACATGAATGTGGGCAGCTTCATTCCATGGGTCTCAGACAGAAGAAAACGGAGACAGTGAGCTGAGCACCAGCATCCATCTCTCTCTGCTCCCTGACTGTGGATGCCACGTGACCAGCTAAGCAAAGCACCTGCCACCATGCCTTCCCCCACCATTATATACTGTACCTCTGAACCATGAGCCAAAATAATTGTATTTGATCATGGATATGACAGAATTATTTTCTCCCTCTCTCTCTCCCTCTCTTTCCTTCCTTTCCTTTGGGAGACAAGGACTCCTGTACCTCAAACTGGCCTCTAACTCACTATGTACCTGAAGATGACAGATCTTCTGATCCTTCTGTCTCCACCTCTCAAATACAGTTTAGGATTACAGACATACACCACTGTGCCCAGGTTAGAGGGTGCTGGGTATGGTACCCAACGTTTCCTGCATGCTAGACAATCACTCTGCCAATCGAGCCACATCCCCAGCCCTTACCCCTTGTTTACCCAGACATCTGTCGATCATGGGATTTGATTGGATGCATACTCATCCCTTAGTATCCATGGTAGGTTAGTTCCAGAACATCCCCTCCACACAGGTTCCAAAGCCTATGGACGCTCAAGACAACTGTATAAAATAGTGCGCTATTTGCATAGAGCTTACACATATCTTCCCATGTATTTCACATTATCCCTAGATACGTTATGATATTAACATAATGTGACTATGATGGGGCTGGTTGTTAAATGGCAACACGATGAGACTCAAAGTCTGTGGGAGTTCAGTGGCGGTGTGACACTTTGCAGGCATACTCCATCTACTGTTGATTGGACATGTGGATGTGAACTGGAATCTGTTCACATATCTGTGTGTGTGTGGGGGTGTGTGTGCATGCATGTGTAAGTGTATGTGGTATGTGTGTATGCATAAAGGGGCCGGAGGACAACATCATTCCACAGGTGCCATCCCCTTTGTTTTTTGAAATAAGGGCTCTCTCTGGCCTGAACTAACCCAGCCACTGCGGCTGACTGGCCAGTGAGCCCCAGGGCCAGGCTCTTCCCTCCACAATGCTATGAATCCAGCAGAAACCACACCCACGCCAGCTTCTGGGGCTCTCCCTCAGACCCTCATGCTCCACTGCCAAGCACTTTGCTGACAAAACCACTCCCCCAGCCCCAGAGAAAGCTTTCTAACTGACGAGGAAGCCAAGTGGCTGAGGGCTACTGGAGTTTCAACCCAGCCTCTCACCCCTTATCATTGACTGTATCTTATTGGACAGCTCTTGATTGAAAAGCACACTTTCTGCAGTCCACTGGGGTGCCCAAATATTAGTTTCTTCTACCTGCAGGAGAGTAAGTCAGGATCAGTAAAGCGCAAACGCTGGGGTCAGGCTTGTAGGGCCGTCAGCAAAGGCAGCCACTGTGCAGGCTCCGCAGATCCACCCGGCTTTGGGTGAAACGTCTCAGAACCTCTGAGACTGAAGGCAGAGGCCAGCCCTGTATGTGGAGGTGACGATGTCATTAATACCAGAGGCTCCCAGCAGTAAGTCCCAGTCGCCCAGGTGACCCTGGCAGGTGGCCGTGCTAGCATCTCCACTCAGAGACCCCTTCACTCCTCAGGAACCTGCTGCATTCTGTTTTGCCTCCGGTAATTGAGCTGCCTGACCTCTGTGGGAGCCTTCCTGCTCCTTCTCTGAAAAGGAGAATTGATTTGTCAAGCATGCATCCACATTTCTCCACCAGGGCAGATTCATCCTGTCTGCCAGCCTCACATCACGCCTTCAAAGTCCAGCTCTGAAGCCTGCCAAGGGCGAAGATGGAACTCTCTGCTTCCCTTCTTGACAGATCCAAAATGTCAAGGTGTGAGAGTGTTATTTATTTACTTAATGGATATGTGACCACACTAGGCATGTCTATCAGACAGAGCAGACAGATCTAGAGCTCTCATTAGCATCTTGGAACCCCCAGATAAAATGGTCAAGTTTCTAAAGACTGTTATGTTTTGAATGAGAAATATTATTTTTAGGCATGCGCGTGCACACACACACACACAGATACATTAGGAATGATAGTCAATGTTGACCTCTGACTTCCATATACATGCACATGTACGTGTGCATGGGTCTCCTCTGTATGTGCCTATGCACACACATACACACACCAAAAAAGAAAACCTGTGAAAGTCATGGTTAATCATGAGAGAATACTGAAGAAGGGGTTTGGGAGACGTGTTCTACTAAGAAAGTGCTGGCAATGCTACTTCTTTTTTAAATAGCTTCTTTAATGTACGTATACAAGCCTGCTTGTCCACACGTACACCATTTGTGCAGCACCCATGGAGGCCAGAAGGAGGTGCTGGATCCTGTGGGATTGGAGTTAGAGGAAATTATACACTACCTGATGTGGGTGCTGGGAACCCAACCTGGGTTCTCTGCACAAGTAGCAAGTGTTGGGTGCTGACCTGAGTCTGAGATGGACCTACATGCTGGTTAGTTTTAACTGTTCCCCTGACACAACCTAGAGTCACCCGAGAAGAGAGCTTCACTTGGAGAACCGTCTAGCTGGGGTTGGCCCATGAGCATGTTTATGTGACATAGTCTCGGGTGTTAATTGATGTAGGTAGACTCAGCCCACTGTGGTGAGCTCCATTCTCTAGGCTGGGCTCTGAACTGAGTAAGAGCGAAGAAACCTAGGAATCTGAACACACTCGCCTCTCTCTGCTCTTGCCTATAGATGCGATGTGACCGGCTGACTTAAGTCCGTGCCTCCACGACAGACTGTGACACGGAATTGTGAGCTAAAAACTCTTTGTCCCTTAAGCTGTTTGCCACGGGAGTATTTTAGCACAGCATCAGGAAAGTAACTGGAACGACCTAGTTCTTTGATTTCTAGGAAGGCAATTGGGCCTCTCTGGGCCACAACCTTCTCATCTGCTAAGTGGGGAATTGTTCCCACCTGCTGGCTGAGCTTCCTCTAAGGACAGGATGTTCAGTCTGTGACAGCTCATTCAGCTTCATTTCTAATGGTAGAAGTTTTCTTTCCATGTTTTTGTTTTCCCCTCCATTGGGCTTTTTTTTTTTTTTAACAAACTAGACATACCTGTGTCTTCTTGAACTTGTGTCAATGAGGTGGGATTTGGGAGCTTGCCCTGTGTAGCAGCAAGATACTATGTATCCACTCATGTTTGGGGCCAGGGAGACCCTCTAGAGCAGTCTTCTCAAACATTTCTAATGCTGTGACCCTTTAGCACAGTTCCTCATGTGGTGACCCCCAACCGTAACATTATTTCTGTTGCTACTTCATAACTGTAGTTTTGCTACTATTATGATTCATATTGTAAACACTTGATATGCAGCATGTAATTTCATGGTTACAAAATGATCCAAGGGAGTTGCAACCCACAGATGGAGAACCACCACTCTAGATGGCCCACCCAGAATTCCGGGGACTCCTAATTTAAACGTGCTTGAGATCTTTGTCTTAAGTTATTTTACAAACAGCTATGATAAAGTGCCTGACCAAAGATACTTCGGGCACATAGTTTCAGAAGGATACAGTCTACCGTACTGAGGAAAGCAGGCTTGAGGGAGCATGACACTGGCCAGCTGCATTGCATGAACAGTCCATACACAGATGGAGGACAGGGCTGGGCTATATAGGCTCAAGGTCAGTCCCCAGTGGCCTACTGCCTCCCAGAAAGGCTCCACCCACTGAAGGCTGAACAACCTTCCCAAATGGCACCACTGGCTGAGGATCAATGTGGATGTACATATGTGTGTGTATACATATTTATATGCACACCTGTGATCCCAGATCCTATAGCAGGGTGTGAACAGAGACTGGAAAAGCCCTGGAAGTTCTCAGGCCGAGTAATTGGTGAACATAGTGATCAATAACTAGGTAGCCTATTCTTAAAAATGTTGGGGGGCAGATATTGACACTTGGGATTGTCCTCTGACCTCTGCATGCATGTAGTGGTACACACATGTGCGCATGCACACACACACACACACACAGACACACGAGCTTTTAAATTTTGTGTGTGTGCATGCCCGTGTGTGTAAGTTGGTATGTATATATAGAGACCAGAGGAGAATCAAAAGTTCAGCTCTTTGGGAACCACATGGCTTATTTTGTAGGACAGGGTTCCTTGCTGACCTAGGGCTCACCAATTCTGGCCTACAAGCCATAGAGATCCATCTGACTTTGCCTCTCAGGGGGCTGGGATTGCAAGTATGTGCCAGCACACTTGACTTTGTGTGTGAGTGTTAGGAATGGAACTTAGGTCTTCATGTTTTACAAGGCAGTCATTTCACCAATGGAACCATCTCTCCAGCCCCTAAAAAAACATGGTGGTCTTCACTGAACATTCACCGAGTCTTTTGGGATTTGAACCTCTTCAAACTATGAGCTTAATAACCATTCTGTCTCTATGCGTCCATTGCCTCAGGAAGTTTGTTATAGCCATGTGAATCTGACTGTGGCAGAGCCTATAGCTTACACTTAGTGTCCATTAGTGTCCAGTAGGGGCAATTGAGCATGAAAACGATTTCTTGAAACTAAAGTTAGAGTTTGTGGCTGGGGAGATTTGGCTGGCACTTTAGAGCACTAATCAGAAGACACAGTTCTCAGCACCCACATCAGGTGGTTTACAAATGCCTGTAATCCCAGCCTTCCAGAAACTGACCCTGTCTGTAGGCATCTGCTCTCTCTCTCTCTCTCTCTCTCTCTCTCTCTCTCTCTCTCTCTCTCTCTCTCTCTCTCTCTCTCTCTCTCACACACACACACACATACACACACAGCCATAAAGTAAATATTTTTAAAAGTTAGTGTTTCATGCAATTCCGACACAGTGTCTCTTTTGCTCTTTTGCATGTCTTCATTTCTTCCAGGTAACACAGTTGTACCATCCCATGCCTCACAGCCTGCTGGGATCCTGAGAGCTGCTGGCTATGTTGAAGGCTGCTCTGCCTGTACAACGCTTACTCCATTTCCTGAGTTCTCAGACTCCCTCTTTTTAACACTAAGATGAAGAGCAATTACTGCCTCCCTCTGAACTTCACAGTGCCCATTTAATCTGCCCTGTTTTGCTCCTGACATTTCCAGTAATTCAACTTGGACGTTCCTTCAGGATATAGCAACCACAGCCTGCTTGGAAGCAATCACTATGGTAGAAGTCTATTTACCCTGTGCTCAGAGCACTCCAGCATCTGGGCTCGACTCTGTGAAATGACACTTGAAAGAAGAGCTGTCTACGACATGCGTTCCCTACATTTCTCTTCTTTGTGCCTGACCGAAAGAGCATCTATAGCTAATTCAGAAATGAGTAGCTGGAAGCAGCCCATAGGGCAGAGAGATGGTGGACCCAGAGCCAGGAAGAATAATGATTCTGAATCCAAGAAACTCAAAGGCAATGCAAAACTCAACACAGAGGGCCTGTGTACTATACCAGCCCAAGCAGGCATCCTGATTTTAAAGCTTTATTTTATTATATGTGTATACATGTGTGACTGAGTATATGTATGTGTGCCAAATGCATGCAGGTGCTTTTGAGGCCAGAAGAAATGTCAGATGCCCTAGAACCAGAGATACAGGTAGTTAACACAGGTAGCTGTCAGCCTCCCATCATGGATACCATGAACTGAACTCAGGTCTTGTACAAAGAGCACTTAATGCTCTTAACTACTGAGCCCTCTGTTCAGCCTGCACACTCGATTTTAAAGTCCTGCAGATATTCATCTCCTTTTCATTCACGGAGTACAGACTTTGTGTCAGGCAGCCCTGAAGGACTCAGCGGGCGTTATATAGACGGATGATCACAGCAAAGCTGTGAGTCACAGGAGGTGACACCACAGCTCTCATCTGATAGATGACGACCTAACACGGAGAAGTGTCACATAGCACGAGGGTCCATCTTGATCGTCAACTTGATTGAACTGAGAGACGTGGAGAACGAGGACCCACACTTCATAATAATGAATTTGTGAGACTCTGAGTCACGAAAGGCCAGGCATTTTATTTTTGTTTCTGCAAAACCAGCCTACAGAAAATGCACCACAGGAGTGCAAAGAGCAATTTTTATAGCCCTGAGAGCATGCCTCTTCCTCATTTCCTCACTAGATGAGTGCTCAGGCGGGAACACTATTCCCCGTACATGGCCTAAGGTTAATACTTTCCTATAGGCATTAGATTATGGCTCTGTTCCCCTAAGATAGGAGGCTTCCTGCCAGAAGAACCAGGCCAGAGCTGACAGGCCTTGCTGGGAGCATCAAAAGCTGGTCCAGTCAGGGAATAAAGCAAACTACAGACTATACAATAGAGACTTGACTGTGACTTTCCCGTTATCCAGATCACTAACAGGCTAGAGCTAAGATGGGAAGCGTTAAACTACCTTTATTTCTGTGGTCCTTGGATCATTTGCCCCAGAGTCTGTGTATTATACTAGAGCACCCAACCCTGGGGAGCACATCATATGAGTTAGGTCTTGCCTTTGTTCCCGACGTCCTGTCTTCAGAGACCCTCCAGTTTGGCTTGCTCTCATACCTGGGATTTTTACTTTTTTTATCCTGAGACAAATCTTTGTGGAACTTAAAACTGTGGAAGGTGCTTTTATATTGAAAAATGTAAAATAAATAGCATGCTGTTTCTTACAAGAGATGCCCTGAGGATTTGTAAGGCATACTCCGGAGTGTGTGTCTGGTATTTCTAGGGGACATTAGATTATGAGGACAGTGACTTCATTAATGGATGAAGCCCTTGATGAATTCATGGAATGATGGTGCTACTGAGTGATGGTGTGTAGGAGTGAACCCCACAAAGCTATCTGCCTATGAGGGCGGGGACAAGTAAACTAGCACAGGTAGATATAAAGGGAAGTGAAAGGAAAAGGACTCTCTTTTTCTCTTGGAAGCCAGCCATGCTTCTAACTCCTAGTTTGTGTGACTCTCTCTCTGGTAAATAAATATATTGTATCTCCTATAACATCGGCTATCCCAATAATGATGGAAACAAGAGGGTAGGGTCTCAGTAGCGAAAGTAGGCCGCTGGAGATGTGTCTGTGGAAGCTATATTTTGCCCTAGACCCTTCCTGTATCTGTTTCCTGTCTGCCTTGATGTGAGCCTTTCTGTTCCACTATGGTCTGTCTCCCCACCATGATGGACTGAATTTTCTGAAACCACGAGCCCAAATAAATCTTCCTTCAAGTTAGTTTTCTGTGATCTTCAGTCAGTGACACAAATTGTAAGTTATATTTCCAGCTATTAAATGAGGCATCTGTGGTCCATTTTTCCCTCTATTCCAAAATAATATATAGTCTACAATATACAATTGCATATTATATATGAAATATATATTATTATGCATTAGATATCTATATATTTGAGACAGGGTGTCACTATGTGGCCATGACTAACCTGAAACTTAAGTATGTGGACCAGGCTACCCTACAACTCACAGAGATCCACCTGCTTCTACCTCTTCAGTGCTGGAATGAAAGGTATATAACACCATGCTCAGTCAATGATTATTTTCTTAAGCTAGAATTGCTAGAAGGTATGGATAGTGGGTTAGTATCTTTATTTTTTAAGGGAAAATGACCATTTTCTCCCAGTTAAGAGATACACATATAACTTGGTGATGTATTTTAGGGGGAGGTTGAGGAGAGAAGAAAAGAAAAGGAGGAAAAGGAGGAGAAGATGAAGAAGAAGAAAGAGAAGGAGGAATTTATCAAGCTTACTACCTATACACTTTGATTTGTGGGAGACAGGGTATTATACTGGAATTTGACAACAATAAAACCAATATGTCCCAATTAGGACAAATGTGTCTGTAGAGCATCCCACTCCCTTTCCTAAGACTAGGGGAACTTTACAGAGAAGAAGGTGGGAAGATTGTTAGAGCCAGAGGTTACGGAGGACTTCTGGAAACAAAACACCACGTGGTTTGCTGTGTTCATGAACCCATAGCAGCTGTGCTTGCCTACAAGTTGAGGCCAGGCAAAATTCCAGTATAGATTGGACAGACTTATGAACCTGATGCCTAGTTGAGACTTTGTTGCCAGGGCAGGGAGAGTCAGATCTTTTAAAGGAAGAAGCTCCTGGTAGGTTGCCCATGTTCCAATGGATGGTTCCACACTCTTGCTCATGTAGACACCACTGATTAGACTCAACGGGCTATAAAGGGAGGTGCATGAAGTTAGGAGGGAGGAATCTTGGAGGAGTGTTCATGTATTATATAAATTTATAAAATTCCCAATGTGTGTGTTAGAAGTTCTTTCAGAGCTGGAGTGATGGCTCAGTGGTTAACACTTGCAGAGGACCTGGGTTTGTTTGCCAGCCTCCATATCAGGACTCACAATCACCTGTAACTCCACTCCAGGGGATCTAGCCCTTTCTGTTGGTTTTAGGATACCAGATCACATGTGGTATACATACCTACATTCAAACACACACACACACACACACACACACACACACACATCTTTATACAACATGATTTTAGTCTGAAAATGTCTTTTTAATAATTGTGTCCATGAAGTTCCAAAGTCAATGTCACACAGAGCAAGGGAACACAGGCCACAAAGAAGCGTGTGGGAGCATTTCAGCTGGGTTGATAGCTGGAGCATCTATGAATGGAACTGTCACCTCAGCACACGCTGTGAACTCCAGGAAGACCTCCTCACCACCTGCCCCCACGAAATAGCTCAGTTGTTTTATTTAAATTTTATACCCGTGTGACAAATTGTCCCGATTTCAGCAGCTTAAAGCTACAGTCATTTGTCATCTTGAAGTATGTTAGGTCAGACATCTGGGTGTGCTTGACTGGGTTCTCCACTTAGTGTTTTACAAGGTAGAAATCAAGATGTTAGCCAGGCTGGGATCACATATGGAAGGTATAAGGAAGAACTCACTTTCAACCCATCCGGACCTTTGGAAATCTTGAGTTTCTTGTGCATGTAGGTTTAGAGCCCATCTCTCCTACTTGGTTGTTGGTTGAAGTCCTTCTCCATTCCCAGGGGCTATTTCCTTTTTGGGGGAGCTTTGCATATAGCCCCTCATCTCCAAAGTCAACACTACTACATAGTTTGGCTTTTGCTTCAAGCCTCTCTGACTGCCTCTTCTGCTTCAAGCCACTGACAACCCCTGCATCTAAGAGCTTGCTTGGGCCAGCCCACAGAAACTCCCTCCATATTTGAAGGTTAATCTGATTTGGGACTTCAGTGACATCTATGAGTTCTCATCACAGCAGCTCCCAGATGTCTGTTTAATTTAATAACCAAGGGGAAAGACCTTAGGGTGTCCTCTTTGGAAGTGTCTACCTCTGTTGCCTTCTTCTGAAATGATGACATTCTTTTTGTCATATTCAATCAGATTGCAGGTGGACAACTGACCCAAGCTAGGTCAATTGTTGTATTCAGATTCCTCAACTAACTCTTTCTCTACCTAGGGAGGTAGGGGGAATTTATTTTCTAATCAACGAGGAGCAATGGGGACATATTTTAAATAAGAGAATAGTGTGTGTGCATGTGCTTTTGCATGCATGCATGTGTGTGCATGTGTGCGTATGCTTGCATACACATGTATGTGCACACATGTACATGTGTTTGCATGTGTGTTCCTCTGCATGCATGTCTGAGTGTCTGTATGCATGCATGGGTGCATGCGTGTGTGTGTGTGTGTGTGTGTGTGTGTGTGTGTGTGTGTAAAATCAAAAAGTTGTCAGAAGACTGGAGTGATAGCTCAGTAGCTGAAGTGATTGCCTTCCAAGCATGAGGATCTAAATTCAACTCCCAGAACCCACCTTTTAAAAGCCAGGTATGGTGGCATGTGGAGATAGATGGATCCTTGAGACTCACTGGTCAGCCAGCCTAGTCTACTTGTTGAGTTCCATGCAACTGAAACCCTGTTTCAAAAAACAAGGTAGATAGTGCCTGAGGAGTGTCCCCAGAAGTTGTCCTCTGGCCTGCACCCCTACACCTAACACACATCAGGGTAACTTGAAATACTTATCTATGACTCTTTTAAAATACTTATTTGTGTGTAAATGTGTAGGGATACCCACAGGGGGCAGAATAGGATGTCATATCCCATAGTGTCTTTCTAGATTTGTTCTTCATTTATTTTCATATCAGTCTAGGGCTCTTGTTCATGGGATACTGCAGACCACTTTTAAGATAGGCCTTCCCTTATCAGTTAACCTTCTCAATGACACACCCAGATGTGTGTCTCCTAGGTGACTCTAAATCCAGTCACGTTAACAGTGAAAATCAACCATTTAAGGTTGTAAATTGAGAGGCAGAGAAGACTTGGTGCTTTGATATTAACCAGGAATAAGAAGACTATTGTTATCTGTGGTAGTTTGAATAGAATTGGCCCCCATAAACTCGTAAGGAGTGGCACTGTTAGGAGGTGTGGCTTTGTTGGAGTAGATATGGCCTAGTTGATGAAAGTGTGTCACTATGTGGATAGGCTTTGAGGTTTCCTAGGCTCAGGATACTGCCCAGTGTCACAGTCCACTTCCTGTTGCCTGAAAGATGTAGGACTCGCAGCTGTTTCTCCACATCACAGCTGCCTGCAAGCCTCCATGCTCTCCACCTTGGTGATAATGGACTGAACCTTTGGAACTGTAAGTAAGCCACCAAATTACATTTTTTTCTTTGTAAGAGTTGCCATGGTCATGGTGTCTCTTCACAGCAACAGAAACTTTGAGACATTAACTGAGATCAGATTGTAACCACAGATGTGTTTGTGGAGGAGTGAGTTCCATGTGTGAGGTGAAGATCTGGGTATCTGGTGGGCAGGTGAAAAAGTGAGCTGGAATTTAGGTGAGGGGAGTCTATATGGCTGGCTTGGCTCAGACAGGATATTGATGGCTAATGGGTGGGATAGTTTATTCCCTAGATTGGGGGTGGTGGTTCACACTTTTGGAAAGGATTAACTATGGTCTACCAGGACTGGATTAGGAGGGGACTGGTCGTCACAAAATGGGTTATTGTAAAAGGAATTTGTCTTTCCTGGCTCTGTCTTTCATGTTCTTCCTTGTCACGTGACATTTCTTCCACACTGGCACATATCTAATCACCTGTGCCTACCCACCATGTGGCCTACACATTAACCAAGGCTGGTGGCTTAAGCCTCAAAACCCTTGATCCAAAATATACCTCTCCCCCTTTATAAAGTGATCATCCTCCTGTATTTTATCTCAGTGACACGCAACCAATTGACACAAGGGGTTAAAGTTGGAGTCACCCAAGCTGTAAGGACACGAGGATGGTCTCTATATAGTTCTGGAGTGAATGAGGTAGAGAGCAGAAGGAAGGGTCTGTAAAAGCAGAGGCATGGAAGAGAGAACATTTTACTTAGTTTGAAAAATACTGACATAATGTATTTTGTATTGACTAACCTTCTGCTACTGCCTCTCTCTTATAGACACATAATATATTTTTTCTTATTTTAATTGTGTTAAAATGTACATAACATAAAACTCGCAGTATCAATCTCTTTTCTAAGTGTGTGTTGTTCAGTCGTATTAAGTGCATTCACATCGCTGAGCAACTGTCACCACCATCCATCCATCTCCAGAGCTTTCCAGTGTGCAAACCTGAAATTGTAACTGGGTAAATAGCTCCCATGCTCATCTCTCCCCAGCCACTGGAAAGCCCTGCTTGATTTTCTGCCTCTGTGAAACTGACTAGTCCAAGTGCCCGCACATCAGTGGAATTACATGGGTTTATCTTGGTGTGAACAGACTCAGGTTGTCTCGATTGTTATAATGCCCTCAGGTTTTACTCCTCCCATAGCAGGAGCCCAGTTTTACTTCATTTGTGGCTACGTAACATTCCATTGTGTGCATGCATCACAGGGTGTGTCCCCACTACAGAAATTCACCTGCTCTCCTCTGAGAAGGTGAGAACAGTCAAAATGGGGGAGAGAATGAGGCCATAATCGACATTTACTCTGCTTAGAAAATGGGGTGTTATTTCCTCTGACAAATCCGTTACTGTCATGGTTGTTTCCATAGCTGGGTAACAACCTACTTCTCCAGGGGCTCCAGGTGAACATTGACAGCTTCCTGGAGTTTTAATCATTGAGGCTGACTCTCTCAAACAGACTCAGAGCTCATTGACATGGCTAGCCCAGCTTGTTCTGGGATCCACCACCTTCACCATATGAGGCTGGGATTACAGACAGGCTACCATGACTTACAGGCATTTTCATTGTTTTCGGGGCCTCTGAACTCATCATTCTTTTAGAGGCAAAGGATCAAACTACCAAGCCCTCTCCCTAGGCCCCAATCTATTTGAATTTTATTCTGCGTGGATCACACCACTTCAAAAAGCAACATTTATCCTATTATCTACCGCCACAGTCAGTAAAGGACTAGAAGTCATTTAACATTCTAGGCTGGCCTGCTCATTACATGGGTGCTGGGGATCGAACTCTGGTCCTCATGCTTTCGTGGCAAGCAAATACCCGACTCAGCCACCTCCCCGGTCCCTGGCTGCTAATGTTTTGATGCTCCATTCCAGTATCCGCTGCGGTCTCTAGCAATCTGTACACTTGGCCCGGGTTCCTCTGAATCCATGCAGAGATGCCTGCGATTTAGCACAATGTTCTTTTGGCTTCCGTTGGAAGAGCAAGGTAAGACACGGCCTGCGGGAGAGCAATGCTGTGCTTTTTTGGTGAGCCAGTGCTCTGCTCACTTCAAGGGCTGCACTATTTTTAGCTCCTATTATTCCAGTGAGGTCCTAATTGGTCACCGTGCCTTGTGCCTTGATTCTCGTCCCCCTCCCCCCATCCTCTCCCTCCCCCCATTTCCTGCACCGAGTAATCATTCTAATCTTTCTACAATGCACATTTCATCACGTGCAGCCTCTTGATTGCAAGGCTTCAAGAGTTCCGTCTTAGTTATGGGATAGGTTCCAAGCTCTGGGCTCTGCTCCATAACCTACAAGTTCTGCTGTGGCCTGGCCCTGGCTCACCTCCCCAGCATGTTCTCTTGTGCTCAGCACTGCAGACTGAACTCCCCCACACATGCTTTACTCTTCTCACTATCCATTGCCTCCCACCAGCTCTTCCTTCTGCTTCTTTTCCCAGTTTGCCTAATCCCGTGCTGCTTCAGAGTTTGACTGGAGTATATACCTCATGCCAGGAGAACATCCCTCCTCCTCTGGGCCACGGCTCACTCCCTGAGCTCTTCCCTCTTGGTTACTCATGATGCTATCACGGGCTCAAACAAACCCTTTGCATCTCTTGACAAGGGAGTCTCACTGAATAGGAAGTTTGCCACTCTCTGACTAGGCCGACTAGCTGGTGAACGCTCAGGATCCACCTGTCTCCAATTCCCAATGCTGGAATTACAGACACTTGCAGCCATGCCTGCCTTTTTTGTGTGTGCAGGTTCTAGAATATTTATCACACCCTTGTCTGTCAACTTGTGCACCCTTCTCTAGGCTGTAAGTATGGGATAATGTGGATAATTGTGCATCCTAGGTTTAGAACAAGTTTGCGTGGTGCTATAGTTTGGGTATGGAATGTTCCTGAAGGTCTAATGTGTTAAAATGTTGGTCTTTGTCATGCCAGTGGGAGGCCCTGAGTTCAATCCCCTAGGACCCACATAAAAAGATGAGCCTGGAAATGCACACTTGCAATCCCAGTGATGGGAGGGGGAACAGACAGATCACTGGAAAGCCACGGTCAGCCAGCCTAGCCTAGCTGTGGAACATCCTGGCCAAAGAGACACCCTGTCTCAAATAAAAAGTGGAAGGCATCGAAGGAGTGACACACTTAAAGTTGTCTTCAGACTTACACATCTCTCGCTGTCTCTCTGTGTCTCTGACACACACACACAGAAACACAGACACACAGGCACAGACACACACACACACACACACACACACACACACACCTGACATCCATATCTCCATCCTGGTACTCTTATGAGGTAGTAGAACCTTTAAGAGGTGGGTTCAATGAGAGATCTTATATCCTGTGTGTGTGCTAACTCGTGGAATTGTGGGAGCCCAGGCTCTTCCTTGCTTTTTCTGTTTTACTGTGTCCTGGCCATGAGGTGTATGGTTGTGATTCATCACAGGTTCCCATCATGATGTAAGGCCTCATCATTGGCTCCCAACACTGTACCAACTAAGCCTTCAACATTATGAGCCAAAGGAACCACCCTCCTTTTAAGTGAATGATCTCTGGAACTTGTTGGAGGTGATGGACGGCTGACAGGCACATCTAGAATTTAGTGGGTCTGCAATAAATATTAAAAACTCTCTCCAGTGCTACAAACATGGGCTTTATTATTCTATTGCTAGAATACAATTGTACCCCTGACTATGTCATAACTTATTATTATTGTTGTTGTTTGGGTGTGTGCCATGGTGTACATGTGAAGGGTCAGAGGCCATCTTGTTCCAGTGAGTCCTCTCTTTGTATCCTGTGAGTCTTGGGACAGGAACTCAAGTCACCAGACTTGGTTGCAAGTGCCTTTAGCTGCTGAGCCATCTTGCCAAAGTTGGTTCTAGCATTATTTTCCCTCTTATTGGCAGTCCTGGGTCTTGAACGCACAGCCTCAAGCATGGATGGCAAGTGCTTTATCCCTGAGCTACAGTCCCAGTCCCACTTTGTGTTTTGAGACAGTGTCTCTGAATAGCCTAGAACTTACCCTGTAGGTTAAACTGGCTGGTGAACTAGCCCTAGCAACCTGCCTGCCTCCACTTCTTCAGTATCAAGATTTTAAGCGAGTCCCACCTGTTTCATGTGTGCCCTGATGATCAAATGCAGGTCCTCACATTTGCAGAGCAAGCCTCTTACCCTCCGAGCCATCTCCCAGCCCTCTGAGAAATTTTGTTTTAACAGTGGTTTTGATTCTCAAAATTCTGTCGAATCATCTAGGAACTTATGGGCCCTGCTTTGCAAAACTCAGATCTCAGTTTTCAAAGCAGTAGCTCAGCTTTTTGACATTGTTGACGATTTACTTATGCATTAAAAAAATCCCAACGAAAGTTAAATTATTCCAAGAAAACAATTGTGCATGACAAGTTAAAGGATAAACCAATGTGTGTATAAATGCCTGTTCCCTGATGAGAAGGGAAAACTAAGTTTGAACTGGTATGTGTATGCATTTGTACATATATGTATATAAGTGTGTCTATATGTATTTATGGAAAAGAGCTATCAGCACAGAATAGAAATTGTGTATGTATGTATGTATGTATGTATATAAGTACTTATGTATGTGTCTGTCTGATATGTGCCAGTATGTCCACCTTTGTGGGCACATATGGAAGTCATATGTTGACATGGGTGATTAGGTGTTTTCTTTGATCATTTCTCACCTTGTTTTATGGGGCAGGGTCTTTCACTGATCCGAGAGCATGTTGGTTTCTTAGGCTGGAAAGCTAGCGGACCCTGGAGATGGCCCTGTCTCTGCCGCTCCAGCACTGTGTTATAGGCATGCGCCCCCATCCTTGGCTTCTTATGTGGGTGCTGGAGATCTGAACTCAGGTCCCCACGCTTCCATGGCCGACACTTTACTAATTGAGTCATCTCCACAGAGCCTAGACAAGAAATTTTATGGTTAGGATTGGCTGAGCTCAGATAACTTAGACACAAACTGACTCAAGCTGGTTGCAGTTGATAGTAATAATTAAAGGGAGCCAGCAGCTGAAAGCAAGGGCACGGCTTAGATTTTCAAAGCCAGGCAGGAATGCATTGAAAATCCATATGACGAGAAAGGCGTGTGCTAGACATGAGATAGCTTCCACATTGACAGGATTCCATTTCCTGGCTCAGGTCATGTAGCTGAAGTGTCTGGATGCCACAGGGTGACAGATGACAAAATAAATGCATTGATTGACTGATCAGCCAGTTCCCCACTGGGAGACAGAGGATGCCCATGAGATGATGGAGGGATCCCTGGCCAGGTTCTTGAATTGGTCATCATACAAATTAGTCCTCATTTCACTACAACTGGGTTTTCATCCATTGCTATTTGTTAAGAGAAGTTGAACTGAATATAAAATTCCATTCATCTTTTGAAAAGATTTCTTGTTGTTTCTCTCTCTCTCTCTCTCTCTCTCTCTCTCTCTCTCTCTCTCTCTCTCTCTCTCTCTCTTTCTCTCTGTGTGTGTACACAAGTACCTGCAAAGGCTAGAAGATGGCATCAGATCCCCTAGGGCTAGAGTTACAGATAGTTGTGAGCCACCAGACATAGATGCTGGGAACTAACTTGAGTCCTCTGCAAGAGCAAGAAATGCTCTTAACCACTGAGCCATCTATCTGGCCCCCAGACATTCATTTTTACAGTGTAAAGGTTAGGCCAGAAAATGTACATGAAGAGTAGCATTCTGTTATGTAGGGATGTGGTTGAGTAAAATGTGGAATTCAGAGGGCCAGATAGAAAGGGCTATCTTTGTGGGCTTCAAGTAGAGCCAAGGATGTGTGCTCTGCACCAAGCAGGGAGGGAAAAAGAAAGAATACAACACAAGGCATCCCATAAACCAGGACTATGACCTATGTTTTAGTTACTTTTCATGTTGCAGTGACAAAACACCCTGATAAAAACAACTTAAAGAAGGAAAGATTTATTGTGGCTCACAGTTTGAGGATACAGTCCATCAAGGTGGGGAAATCATGGCGGCAGGAGCATGAGGCGGCTGGTCACATGACAACCACAGTCAGGAAGCAGAGAGATATGGATGCTGGTGCTCAGCTCACTGTCTCCTTTTTATTCAATCAGGACCCCAGCCCATGGCGTGGTGTTTCTCACCGTCTTGATGAAGCTACTCAAGGAGGTCTCTCATAGGTATGCCAAGAACTAATCCAATCTAAATCTTTCTCAGCAGGTGTGCCCACAGACTTATCTCCTAGATGATTCTAGACCCTACCAAGTTGACAGTTAACACTTAAAATCAGGACTCTGCAAAAGAGGTAAAAAGATAGTGTGCCACCAATGGTGGAGTCCACATGTGACATCAACTGTGTGACTGTAACTTTCCATAGAACAGAATATTTAAAAAAATACAGCCTCGGGAATGAACAGTTATAGGCTCATGGTTAAAAGCACTTATTACTCATACAGAGGACCTGGATTCAGTTCCCAGCACCCACATGGTGTTTTACAACCACCTGCAGCTCCAGTTCCAAGGGATCTGATACCCTCTCCAAGCCTTTGTAGGCACCGGGCACGAATGTGGTGTAACGCATATTTACATGCAGGCAAAACATTCATAATGTTATAAATAAATAAACAAAAAATTATTAAAAAGCTGCTGCCTCAAAGATAAAGGGTCAGGCTGGTAGAGTTTGGAAACAAGGAATGGTATTTTTTGACTATGGTAATGGTGGAGTCTTTGGTTAGCTAGTGAACCTTGGTGTGCATAGCAGAGTTGAAACCCAGGACCTCTGGGAGGCCAATTACAAGCACGTGTGCTGCCGAGTCTTGACTGTATGCCTAGTAAATTCTTTGTATATTTGTTTCACACACTTGATGCACAAAGAAGAGACACCATAAAACATGTGTCATGCTCCTTAATAAAACGCGGTGGGAGGAGTGTTTTTTCAATAATTCAGATACCCTTAATAGTACCAATAAAGATTTATGCTGCCTGTTGATCATCCAGGAAGCTAATTATATAGAGGGATTTGAAAATGGCACAGGGAGTTAGTGCTGTAGGAATGCTGCTGCTTTTCATTATATCTTGCGCCAGCCATCATTCATCCAAATAGCTGTTGACTAATACTGACACTAATTTCAATATGATGATCTTTCCTTCGTCCTTGCCTTCTCTTTCCTCCTTCCCTTCCCTCCACCGTTGCTCGCTCTATCCCCACCATTTCCCTCCCTCCCTCTCTCCCTCCCTCCCTTCCTTCCTCCCTTCCTTCTGATTGCTATTGAATTTACACTAACCTCGATATTAAGGTACAGCAAGTTTATCTGAGTGAGTTTAAAGTTGAGATCTAACATAGTCTAGATATTTAGGCATGTATCTATCAGTGTCTCTTTTGTTTTATAAAAGGATTTACAGTATGATTTACTACTTCTGGACATGTCTTTGTTAAGTATGACATCCCATACATTTGCATACCACTCTGTCTTTGCAAATGGCTTTCCGTATTGCTCACCTGGTTCCATATTAATACTGCCTATATAAAAGGCAGGGGATATTACATGCAGGTGCCAGAGGACACAAATGTCTCTCTGCAACATTAAAGCTGGTGTTAAATCACACATGACTGATGGGTCATGTGAGACATGGGATAAAGATCTTTATAGCCAATCGTGTTTATAGATGATGATGTCATATGACAATGTCAACAGGATAGACATCTCTGTTAGTTAAACCATGAGGCCAGCCTTGAAAATAGTGGGAATCATCACACCTGGTTCAGTGCCCTATTTTTGTCATATTATATTCCAAATAAATCTACCACTCAATATGGGACTTTACAGTTCATATGCACATCACTATTTTCATGATAGTCTTGTAAAGGAAGCTACTTGTCACTATCAGCATTATCATCACCATCACCATCACTCATTGTCACCACCATCGTCACCATCATTACAGTCATATCATCATCATCAACTTATCTTCCTTGGGAACTAGGGAGATAGCTTAGTGGAATGCTTGCCGTGAAAGTAGGAGGATCCAAACTCAGTATCTAGTGCCAATGCTTAAAAACAACAACAACAACAACAAAAATGAAACAACTCAATTTGATCAGAAGTGCTTGTAATCCAAGCTCTGGAGAGGTAGAGGCAGGTGGATCCAAAGCATTTGCTGGCCAGCTCCTCTACACACACACACACACACACACACACACACACTAACCTTCCTTAATAACTACCCTATTGTTCTTATGAAGGATAAATGATGTTATTAAAGGAAGGATCTTTGTGTCAGTTCAGTCAGCCTGATGAATACACAGACGGTATCAATCAGGTGCATCTCAGGACTACCAGACACTTCCAGTGAACCAGCGCGTTGTCTGGTTCAAACTGGGTCATCAGAACACACTCAAGACAAAACATGCAACTTCAGCCTAATGAATCTCTCAGTTTGGCTCAAACAAAAACTCTCCTCCTAGAAAGGTGGCCTCTGTATCCATTGTAGGAGTGGGGAGTCAGTGAGCCACAGCAGATAGGTTTATGAGGGAGCAAGAGTTCTGCTGACGGCTGGCGAATTTCTTAGAGTAAAGTTGAAGTCTCAAGACTCCTGCACCAAGAGACTGTGCCTCTACTCTTGCTTTCATCCTTCCTTTGGAGAACGGGCTACTTGTGGTTGGCAAGGGGCTCTGGATTATCTGGAGTTTGAGCTTGCATCTAGGTGGTGTCAAATGTTGGTATAAGGGCAAAGGCATTGTGAAGTTGTAGTAAGCTTCCATAGCATACACAAGGCCTTGGGTTCAATGACCAATGCTACAAAAGATAAGTATTTTTAAAATGCTAGTACAAGTGAAACACAGCATGGTGAATGGCTGAGAAGACCACAAATAAGTCCTTGAAATGAATGAAGGAAGCCGACTCCTTAAGGAAACCAAGGAGAAGAAAAGCCCCTCATAGCGCTATTCTTGGGCTAAGAATAGATTTAAGAGTTGTGATCAGTACAAGATCCAGACAGGGATAGTCATATGTAATCAGAGGACAAGGGGCAGATTTGGAAACCTGAAGACCTAGTTTGGCTAGAGATGCATTACAGGACTCCAGAGCTGGGGACATAATAAAGTACTTGGCATGCAATCAAGGAGACTCAAGATTCAGTCCCCACAACTTACATAAAAATCCCAGTGTGGTGGGTGGCACTCATTTGTAATCTCATTACCAAGGATACAGAAGCAAGAGGGTTCCTGGCCAGCCAGCCTAGACTACTTCCTGAGTTCCCGGCTAGTGTGCCACCCTGCTTCAAAACATAAAATCAAGATAAATGGCATCCTGAAGAAGTTGACTTCAGTCCTCCATGTGCATAGGTTCATGTATGCACAGGTACATGGGTGCATGGGTGTATATATGCATGTGTGCATGGGCTTATGAGTGCATGGGTGAATGTGTGCATGTGTGCATGGGTACATGTGTGCATGGGTTCATGTGTGCATGTGTGCATGTATTCATGGCTGCATGGGTTCATGGGTGCATGGGTACATGGGTTCATGAGTGCATGGTTGCATGGGTTCATGAGTGCATGGGTGCATGCACACACACACATGCACACATATCTTCACACACACACAAGGACATAATGATGAAATTATTGTTGGGCAAAGGTACAGGTGATTATTATGGTGAGTAGGTGCCAATCACAAGACCAAGGATACAAAGTGTATGAATATCGAACTACTGTGGTATTAGTATGCAGAAATGGTAGTGTGCCCACTGAAAGAGATTACAGGTCTATGGGCTTAATATTCATCATGTCTGGGAGGATGCTGGCTTCCTATTAAAAGCTGCAGTGTAATTAAATCAAGAAATGGGGCTAGAACTGGCTGCTGGAGATGCTCAGGCATTCATGCAGCTCCTGAAGTGTCTCCCGCCTGAGATTTGTACCTGGGGGACCACACAGAAGCCATCCATCCCTTAACGGAGTGGGAGGGAGCCGCTGGGTGAGTGTAGACATCTGACTTCACTTCTGCTACTGTTTTGTTTGTTTATTTATTCATGTATTGATTTATTATTTATTCCTTGAGAATTTCATATACATATTCAATGAAATATGGTTATGTCTTCCTCCTACTTACCCCCACCCCGCCCCTTGATCCTCCCGACACATTCCTCTCTCAGCTTCATGTCCTATTTTTCTGTTTGTTTTAATACCCATGAAGTTCAATTAGCGCTCAGTCTTGGGCTTGGTGACTGTCCTGACGTACATGCTGTTTTTCTCTCTACCTGATTGCCTTCCCTCCGGGCTCAGCTGCTGTGTTGCTTTCTCAGGGGGCTCTGCCCATAAGTACACATTTCCACCCTCCTGTTGGAGAAGTTGTAAGCAGCGGGGAGCAGGCAGCATCAGGCTCCCCTCTGCCCCTGGGGATACAACTCCACACTGGAAACCGTACACAGCTTCGCACAAAACACAAAATACTGGAAAGGAAGCTTTCCCATGGGGTGTGTTGATTAAATTGATTAAATGCATGTCAGGCACTTAGAACAGTGTCTAATAGTCAGGAGAAAATGTTCAAAGTTGATTATGAATGTGGTGTGTGTGTGTGTGTGTGTGTGTGTGTGTGAGTGTGTGTGACTAGAAGTGTGACTAGGGAATGGTCTTGGATTATTCATCTTCACCTTCCACTGTGTTTATGGTCTCTCTTATTTGCCACTATGAAACCATGTGTTTCCAACTCCCAACTCATTGGAAAAGGTTATAGATACTCGTGTCGGTGTATCCTTTACAAGGATTCTGGGGATTCGAACTCAGGTCCCCATGCTTGCACAGCAGCTACTTTACCCACAGATCATCTCCACAGCTGTGTGTTTGTTTAAAATTTTCATGATGGGAGCTGGATAGAGAGAGAGAGAGCTCAGCAGTTAAGAGCACTTGCCCCTCTCTCTTTTGGAAAACCTGGGTTCTATTCTTAGCACCATATCAGGCAGGGTTAGGGTGGATTTCAATGGGTCAGTTCCTCAATTTGCAATTCTGTTATGTGACTGTGGGAAGTCTAGATTGGCCTGCGTACACTCCCGGGAGGTCAGTGTGAGCCACTGTGCACAGTTTCTAGTTTTGTAACTTCTGCTATGTAAATAAGTGCTATGCAAATAAACCCATATAAATAGATGCTATGCAGATAAGTTCAATCCTGATTGATCAGTGGTAGGTTCTGACTTCGATTCCTGGGTACTGGGCTGCAGTTATTTGGTTACAGCACTCCAGAGCTACAGTCTGGGTTTCTGGACCAGGCTTGTGCAAATTCCCTGATGAGAACCTGATCTGTTTTTTTTTTTTTTTCTGGTCTCTTAACGATGGTCTTCCTTCCACAGAAGGTAATCTATGTCTGCCCCACCCTGCAGTAGATCATGCGAGATTGCCCAGACCTCTGTCACTAGCCTCTTCTAGTTTTGAATAATTTAGACAGTGAGTTTAGAATTGTGAATACCAAGAGGCCAAGCACAATTGCCATCTGCTAGTGAGAAAAAAAACGAGGAAGTCAATCAAGACCAGGTATGCAATTGGTGCACCAGTATTGACCACATAGTCTTGCATTCTCTTTTCCCTCCACTCATCAGATGGTGGCTCCTTGAAGGCTAGAGCCCTATTAACCACCCTTTCCCATAGGACCTACAATAACTAGCATGGTAAGAATTCATTAAACATTAACTCAGTAAATAGAAGCTATAGAAAAGTCCACGGATCCCATTGATACTGTCACTGAATTTATGAATATCGGGATACCTGGTCTGTAAGCATCCTAGGATTCTCCCTTTTCTACCACCCATCTCTCCACAAGACTGCTAAGATTACAAATGCTTGCTACTGCACACAGCTTTTAAGTGAGTCCTGAAGACTCAACTCAGATCCCTCGGGTAGCAAGCACTTTACCCAGCCCCCGTTCTGTTCTTGTTCTGGATACAGCCAGGTGCTGGTCTTCATTCATATAATCGCCTGCTTTTCTGGCTGCCCTTGGTAGTGATACAGGAATAACGGGGTGTCTTTGAGAGCCATTGGTCCTTTCCTACTCCCTGGGGGGTCTTGGTTCATGGGACTAGAGTTCTGGAAACTCAATACCCCTCAAAGCTACCAAAGCTAGTGGCTTTGGGATTCTTGCCTCATGAATATGAAGAATGAGCTCAAGGGCTACAGAGGGTGAGCCTTAGAAAGAGGCATTTTATGGGGGGGAGGTGTCTGAGAGCAAGCAAACTGAGGTCCTGGCAAGCAAGCAAGCTGATGTCCTGTAGAGCAGGAGGGGTCTCTGGGACATGGAGTTGCTAAAGATTTCCTGGATGGGGAAAGAGGGGGGGACGTAGAGCTGGTTAGTTCACTTTCCATTCCTTGTGTCCTGCTGCCTTCCTTTTAAGGGAAAGAGATGAAAACAACAACAACAACAAGCAAACAAACAGATTTGCCCTTTCTGGCATCTGGAGCATCTGGCCATGGTAGAATCAGAGTTACCTCGACTTAAAAATTCCTAGCCTCTCTGACCTCTGGCAAAGACAAAGGTAAAAGGGTCCAAGGACACGTCTGGCGTTTAGATTTTAGAGGCCTTTCCCCCCCCAGTGTTGCCTAGCCAATTTCTATCTCCTGTTCTCATCAGTACCAGCCAAACCTTCACCTTGGGACTCGAATAATTCTCCCCGGGGAGAAACCATGTGCTTTGAAAATCTCCAGGCTCCCAGTCCCTGCAAGCTAAAATTGGGTTTTGATAATAAAAATACTTTGAGGTCTTTAACAAGCTCAAGGAGCCGCCAGCCGACACAATGGCATTATATTAATTTTCTGTTTAATAAAGCATATTGGAGCCTCCACATGGGCCGTGAGTGCCTGCTTGGGGAGGGCAGAAACACAAGGCATCATTTCCCTTAAAGCAGGAGGCAGCGCTAGATAAAAGGAGTCTAATTGAAGTCCACAATATGCTTACCCGTGTAGCTGCTGATAAAACACTGCTGCCTCCCCCTCTCCTTTGCACGGTACAAAAGATAAAATCAGAGCCACTAAGTCAAATCACACTGAACCGTATCCTTTAGTGCAGGTCTATGGCCCTCTGTGTTTTGTAAGGGATCAAGGCTTGAAAGCACAGCTTTGCCTATCATGTTGCTGCTGGGGCTGACTGTGGGCTCGCAGGAGGCAAGCACAGCTTAAGTGTGACTCTTTGCAAGAAGTGGCAAGCCTGTCTAATTTGCATGAAGGCTGAGATTCAAAGCCATTCCCGGATTACTTGTTATACCTCTGGGTAACCTTTTAATTTGGGTGAAAGAGTGCATATAATTTCTTATTACAACCAGTTAAACAGATAATGGTTAGTTGATTGTGAGGGTTAATTAACAACTTGACTGGCTTTGGAATCTCCTAGGAGACACACTTTTGGGTGTGTCTGTGACAGTGTTTCCCACGGAATGGTGCCACTCATGGCTCCATTCCGTGGTATGGGGTCCTCTGCTGAACAAAAGAAGAATGCAAGCCAAGCAGCAGCATCTGTCTCTCGCTGTTTCCTGACCATGGGTGTAACATGACCAGCTGCCTCATGCTCCTCCCATTATGCCTCCCACATCATGATGGACTGTACTCTCTCAAACTGTGAGCCAAATAAATCCGGATTTCATATGTTTCTTATCGTCAGGTAGTTTAGTCACTACAGTGAGAAAAGTAAGTCATAGTCACACATGCACATCTAAGTCAGACTCCCGTCAATAGGTTGGAAACGTATTTCATTTCTGTTTGTTTTCAGACAGGGTCTTGTATAGTGCAATATGAATTTCAGTTCACTTATTATCCATGGGTGACCTTGAGCTTTTGATTTTCCTGCCTCTACCTCCCTATTGCTAAGATGACAAGCATGTGACACCAAGCCTGGGTTTATGCAGTGTTGGGTTTCCAACCCAGTTCTTCATGCATGCTAGATAAACATTCTAACAACCGAGCCACATTTCTGGTCACTGGATTCCCCTGCCCACCCCCCATGACAGTCTTAAACAGGACATAACCAAGGAGGCAATCAGTGCTTGGAATATGTTTGGAATGGTTAATTTTGTTGGTCAGCTTGATTGAACTGAGGGCCACCTTGCCAACAAGGACTGACTAAGGGGAAGACTTAATCTGAGTGTGAATAGTGCCATCCCATATGCTGGGGGCTTGGAATGAAATCAAGGAGCAAGAAGAGAAAGCCATGGGTGAGGCAGATGGCTCAGTAGGTAAAGGCACCTGCCACCAAGCGTGACTGCTTGAACGCAATCACAAGGGCCACTTTTCATGGGTTGCCCTCCTATCTCCACATGCATGTAATGACGCACATGTAAGTGACCAAGTGTACCCACACATACCAAATAGATAAGTAAATGAAGAAATTATTTCCATCCCTGCTTCCTGACTGCTGTGATGTGAGATGCTTTGATAGACCATGGGCTTCCTTCAGGAAGAACTCACCTTATATCTTTGAAACTGAGGTAATTGAATCTTTGCACTGCTAAACTGTTGATGTTAGGTATTCTGTCACAGTTATAGCAATGTCCTTTTAAGGAAATTACATTTATTTATCACACCACCTGTGTGTGTGTGTGTGTGTGTGTGTATGTGTGTGTGTGTTTGCATACACATGTATGTGTCTGGGTGCATGTGTGGCCAGAGAACAAATTAAGGAGTAGCTTCTTTTCTACTGTGTAGGTCCTAGAAATGCAACTCAGATAATCAGGCAGGGCAGCAAATGCCTTTATCCTCTTAGCCATGTCACTGGAACTATCACAGTGTTTGTTTGTTTGTTTGTTTTTCCCTTATCAACATTATCTGCACCTCTTCTAAGTTCAGATGGGATCCAAAGGAAAGGACAGTCCTGTTCTCCTAAAGACTTATTTTTGTTTATGTGTATCTGAATATGAGTGTGTGCCCATGAATGCAGTGCCCACAGAGGCCAGAAGAGGGAGTCAGATGCCCTGGAGCTGGAGTTACAGGTTGTGAATTGCCCAGTATGATCGGTGACAACTGAATTCAGGTTGTCTGCGAGAGCAGAACATGCTTCTTAATGACTACGCCACCGCTCCAGCCAAGCTCCGCTTTCCTGGGAACCATGAATCTGTCGGCATAATCTCTGCCTGAAGGTCAGAAATTGCTTTTGGTTCACATTACTCCAAGCCTCATAGAGATGGTGAAGACTAAAGTTGGTTCAGTGTTTTCAATGAGAGTAGGAGCCTTTACTGTTCCTAAGAGCCTTGCTTTGAGTTGTTGATCAACTGTGTGTATGGGAGGAAATTAATGTCTGGCTCACTGGTACACAGAAAATGTAAAACAACAAATATCCCATTTTCTCTTTTATGAGCGTGTGTTAGAAACTGGTCGGCTGCATCTCTGTTGTTCTTCTCTATATTTGATCCAAGAAATCAGAGAAAATTTGTAACGAATGTTCTTTCTGCCAGCCTGGTCCTAGAGTCGTGTCAACCCCAAATAACACACAGAGACTCTATTAGTTACAATGCTGTCAGCCAATATCCACGGCTTCTCCTTTGCTAGTTCTGTCTTAAGTATTAACCTGTGAGTACTAATATATATTTCTATAAGGACTTATCTTTCCGAGGATGCCATTCTGATGTGTCCTCCTTCCTGGGATCACATGGTTACTGTCTACTTTTGACTACATTTCCCAGAATCCTCCTCCACTCCTAGTTCCACCTATCTCACTTCCCCATTGGCCAACAGTGCTTTATTTATCAACCAATAAGACAACATACACACAGAAGGACTTCTCCCATCAAAAATCACTTTTCCTCTTCATTTAAATTGACAGATTCTAATTGTCTATATTTATATGGTAGAAAGTAGTGTTATGATTTGTAGTGACTGGACGTTTGAAATGTACTAGCAGAGTTTGAATGTACAGAGCTGAGGAGATAGCTGTGGGAGGACCTACATTCAGTCCCTAGAACCCACATATAAGCCTCGAGGCAGAAAAGGCAGAAACTTGGAGCTCTCTGGCCAACCAGCTGAACCTGCATGTCGAACTCCAGACCAGTGAGATAACCTCTAAAAAAATACCCAAGATAGACAATGCCTGGAAAATGGCACCAAGGTTGACCTCTGACCTCCACCCAATCTTTAGTGTGTCCACATACATGTGCACCTGACACACAGTCAAACATGCATATAGCCAAAGCTGGGCTTGAATGCCTGCCTCCACCTCCCCAATACTAGGAATACAGGCATGCAAGCCATCACTCTTTGCTGAAAGAATTGTAGGGTTGGAGAGGTGGCTCTGTGGTTAAGAGCAATTACTAGTCATTCCAGAGCCTGAGTTCTGTTCCCAGCTCCCATATTGGGTAGCTCACAATCACCTTTTCTGGCCTCTGTGGGATCTTGCATGCATGTATACACACACACACACACACTAAAAGTAAGTTCTTTAAAAGAAAGGACAATATAAATTTCTTAACATTCCAAATAATGCATTGAAATGCTGATCCTCCTTCCCTCCGTCCCTCTGTCCCTCCGTCCCTCCCTCCATCCCTCCCTCCCTCCGTCCCTCTGTCCCTCTGTCCCTCTGTCCCTCTGTCCCTCCGTCCCTCCCTCCCTCCCTCAGCTTTAAGTTGCATTAACCTGAAACAATTGAAAGAATTATAATGTTTGCAAGATTCCTGACGTCCTGATGGATTAGAGCTTGAGGAAAGAAGGAGCAGGAAGGCACGTGCATTTCTCCTTATACAAACAACCCAATCCTACTAAAAGCAAACTCTCTCTCTCTCTCTCTCTCTCTCTCTCTCTCTCTCTCTCTCTCTCTCTCTCTCGTGTGTGTGTATGTATGTGTGTGTAACATATGTGTGCATGTGCCTACAGATGTCAGATGAGAGCTGGGGTTACAGGTGGCTGTGAGCTGCCTGATGTGGGTGCTGGGAACTGAACTTAGGTCCCCTAGAATTGCAAGTGTGTTTTATCTCTAAATCATCTCTTCAGACGGTGGCTATAATTTGCAGTGTCGGCATCCAGAGAAATCAACCACGCTGACATCAAACAGATGTGCCATAAGTAAATGAATTCCCACACCTCCATAACTTGTCCATGATACCTCTCACCTAGATGCCCAGGCACTTCGGTGAATATCCTTCCTGCTAAGCAATACCACAGAAAAGAACTATGCAAAGCAAGGCTATTTCCAGCATTCTTCCTTCCCTGCAAGAAGCAATCTAAAAATTGCCTGCTATTATGGTTGGGAATAAGATAGGTTATTAAATGAATGACAGAAAAATAAGGAGACGTCCATCAAAGTGTCTATCTACTTCCTGCTCCTAGAACTTGTGTATATCCTGAGGGTGTCAGTGAGCAAATCATGGGTAAGGGTGTCTGAAGTGGAAGGAACTAGAAAAGCGAAAGGAGAGACTTACAAATTGTGTCCTCCAGCTCTTAACGGAATCATTTCTCTCTTGGCATCATCTTTCAAAGCAGAAAATTGATGGCTTGCTGGTTGCAGGGAGAAAATGCACAGATGCATTTGCAGGTTTGTTTTTAGCATCGTGTGGAGGAGAGGCAGGTCAGGGGACTGGCTCCAGGGGGCCCCGGGCTTGTTCACTGTCAGCAGGAAATATACCCTGTGTCTTGTCTAAGAGTAGAATAGGAAAGGGGCCTGCAGGAGGTTAGATGCCAAATTCTACCTAACAAACATCTGTTGAAAGGAGGTTGGCTGTCTCTATCCTCCTCACAGAACATACAATAACAGATATGAGAGAGGATTAAAGTAAATATTGAGCCAAGGCCCCTGTGGCTCATAGATTTGAATGTTTGGCTATTAGGGGGCGAGGCTGCTTGAGCTGCTTGAGAGGGATGGGAAGATGTGGCCTTCTTGGAGGAAGTGTGTCACTATGGGTGGGATTTAGGATTTCAAAAGCTCAAGCCAAGCCCAGTATCTCTCTGTTCCCACTGCTGCCGATGGATCCAGATGTGGAGCTCAGCTGCTTCTCCCGCACCATGTCTGTCTACATGCTGTGCTTCCTGCCATGACGGTAATGGACTAAGCGTCTAAAAGTGTAAGTGAGCCCCAGTCACATGCTTTGCCTTTTGAGAGTTGCCGTGGTCATGGGTGTCTCTTTACAGCAATAGAGCACTGACTAAGACAGACCCTTTTCTGAAACCCACAACAGGAAGAAAGGCAGACTGTCAAGTAGCCTCAGGACACATCTTCGGGAAGTACGAGAAATCTTCCTGAAGGAGGACTGGGGTCATGACTGGGGAAGTTAGAGTCATAGCCTGGGCTCTGGAAGCCCCAAATAAGCTAGGCCTCAGTCACCCACCTTCAACAGGCCAACTGAAGAGACAAGCTGTAAAAAGGAGAGAGGGTGGGTGAAAGAGAGAGAGAGACAGAGACAGAGACAGAGAGACAGAGAGAGAGAGACAGAGAGAGGATTGTAGTTAATGCAACTACACTCAGAGAGGAAAAACTAGGTCCACCGACTCCCTTCACTCTAAGTTCAAATTTGAGGGTCCTAACATGAGGCTTAGGTTTAGTTTAGCTGAAAGCAAGAGGCATGCATGACTGAGCTGTGGTCCCGCCAACACTGGCTTGTCACTGTCTGCACTCCACTCTCTCCTTTAAGGTAGTCTGACAACCAAGAATTGCATGAAGACTCTTCAGGGAAGGCATATTTTCTTCCTCTGGTTGGCTCCAGGCTTCAGCTGGTTCCTTCTTCCAGCCTGGGATACTAGGGAAAATTCCATTTCTTTGGAATTCTTATTTCAATAGTTCAGTAGCCAAAGGTGGAGTTGCAATGGTCCCTCTTTAGAATGGAAGCTCTCAACCTTCCCATTGCTGCAACTCTTTAAAACAGTTTCTCATGCTGCGGTAACTCCCAGCCATAAAATTATTCCATTCTTACTCCATAACTGTAATTCTGTTACTGCTAGGAATCATAATGATATGCTTGTTGGATACCCAGTATGTGACCCCAAGGGTCGAGACCCACAGGTTGAGAACCACTTATTTAGCATGTCCTCATTCCTACAATGGGGATTACAGGGTGATATTCACACATGATAGTCACACAGGGAAGTGACAGATAGCATTCAAAAGCATCTTCTGTTGTTCAGGACAAAGCTCATGGCAACAGAAGAGGGGGATTCTGGTTGCTTGGAAATCTAGCTTCCCACATGTCATTGGCTGCCATCCTGTTGCTATTAAGAAGATTAATTTTTGCAACTTGTGCAGTGAAGACTCCCTTAAACCCTTAAGCATCTACCCTCTGCTTAAGATGCTCTTGGGATAGCGTGAACAGATGACGGGGATCTGGGTGACACTCAGGGTACCTCACAATTCAGCAAAAGCAGAACTCCTTTAAGAGGGGGGAAGCTGGGGATGGTTGCATCACTTAGATTTCAACCCTTGCTTATTTCCAGAAAGCAGATAAGGTCAATCATCAATGATGGCCTTTGGAGTGCACTCAAACAAGTACTGCATAGCCATGGATTTCTTTAAGGCTTATAACTACCCTGTGAAGGGGACACTACCATGTCATTTTCTTAGGAGAGGAAATAAAAGGCTTAAAGTGAGGTTAGCTGACTTATGAAATTGTAATGGTGTCATTTGTCCTCAGACATACTTGGCACCAAACCCCACAACTCTGCATTTTCTGCATTGTAGAATAGATCTATGAAGGTGTGTCCCTCTAATTACATAACCCTGTAACTCTTCCTCTCTTGTATTAGTGGCTTTGTTCATTACTGAGACAAAATACCTGGAAAAAGCAGCTTTAAGGAAGGGTTTATTTTCGCTCAACAGTTGGTGGGGACATCCATTGCGGCAGGGAAGTCAAGGCGGGAACTTGAAAATCTGGCTATAGCATGTCTACAATCGGGGACAGAGAGAAAGGGATGTGTGCATTGTTGCTTGCTTGTGGTCAGCTTGATTTCTCACACATAGTTTAGAACCCTCTCCCTAAGGAATGGTGCTATCTGGAGTGGGCTGTGGTTTCCCACGTTGATAACTTAATTAAAGCATGGATATAGACCTGCCCATAGACCTGCCCACTGGCTTACCCAGTGTTCCAATCCCTCCTTGAGCCTCTCTTCCCAGGTGTTTCTAAGTCGTGTCAAATTGACAGAGGACTCAGGCTGGGTTCCCAGCACTGGTGTTAAGCGGTTCACAATCACCTGTGACTCCAGCTGTAGGGAGTCTTGTGTCCTCTCCTGACTTCTTAGGGCACCTGCACTCACATGGTGTCCACACAGATACTCAAGTACATATACATACACATAAAACAAAATAAGTAAATAATTATAAAAAAAATACCAAAAACAAAATCCCTCTCATGCCAGGGAACTATGAGTGTGAACAAATTCAGAGTAGCCAGGAATGAGCTAGGCCTGTTGTTTGTGCCTTTGGTTCAGACATACTCACCAGAAAACCTGGATGGTTCCCTTTCCCAGGGTGCGGTGGTGTGGTGAGCTCTGATACAGCTGGAGTTTTACTTACTATTTACCCCTGGCTTTGACTTTAGTTTTGTGATGCATTTGTCAAATGAGGATTTCTTTCCTTCCTTCCTTCCTTCCTTCCTTCCTTCCTTCCTTCCTTCCTTCCTTCCTTCCTTCCTTCACCCTTTCTTAACGTAGTCTGATTTTAGATTTCTTGTATATGTGCAGCAGCAATGTGTCTGTGTCCGTGTGTGTGTGTGTGTGTGTGTGTGTGTGTGTGTGTGTGTGTGTGTGTGTGTGTAGCAAAGGAGAAGCAAAATGAATCCTGGGCAGCTAGAAAGGGAGAAAGGCTTTCCAGTGGGGGATTGTTTCCACCATGAACACATGCTAAATTAAAGAGAGCATAAAGGAATCCACTGTCTAGGCATCTGAACTTAGTCTTGTGAATCTTCAGGCCCACAGGCCCTGAGCTCTTCATGGGAATTTCCATCAGAGATACTGGCACAAGTTTGCTTACTCCATCACCTCAGCAACTAATAAAACTTCTAGTTGGCAAACCTGGCACAGAGACCACCTTGAATTCCACCGACTATGTAGGTGGCAGCTGGCTGCTGGTTTCAAATAAGAGGTCAAAAGAATCATTCATTTACTGGAATGTTCGCTTTCTCAGTGGAACATTGTGTACTATGTGACATACTAGTTTTAATGTAGAGTGAGTTTTCTGTTTTCTTTTTCTTTTCCTTACATTCCTCCTTCTATACCTTCTCCATTCCTTTTCCTTTCCTCTCTCCATTCCTTCCCCTCTGCCCCTCTCTCCCTCCCTCTCTCTGTCCCTTGTTCCTCCATCCCTCTGTTCCTCCCTTCGTTCCTTCCATGAGATCACACTGTATCCCAGACCAGCCTTGATTTTACTATGTATCTCAAGAGGCCTCAAATTTGCAGTGATCCCCCTGCCTCAGATCCCAAGTGCTAAGATTACAGGCATACACAGCCACACTCCACTTAAAATGACTTTTCATGTCCAGTACTTTGCAAATAACCCAGTAGGTATAATCTGGGACTGCTTTGGTATCAGACACTGGAGACATGTCCATATGTGCTTATAATTGTTTACTAGTTACACAGTCTGCAATACTGGGGTTAATATACCTAGTGCAGAAAAGAGGAAGCTGCGTTGCAAAAGGATTGAGACAAATACCCCACAAGGGCCCCTCAGAGGGGGGACCTACATCTAAACCTGTGTCTGCTCCTGTTTTCTAGTGACAACAAATGACAGCTTGGTAATGAGTACTCCAGCTAACAGTTACAGCCTTCCCGCCCAGAGTAGCATTTGTATGCTTATGTTTCTCATGAGAATGCCTGCAAACTAAGAAGAGCCTGCCTGGGTTCTATGGGCTACTGTCAGCTCAGCCACCTAGTCTGTGTGCTCCGGAACAGTGCCATCTCAACAGATTAAATCCCAAGTGGTGGCCATCTAGGATAGGGAAAGATCTAGAAAATCACATTAAGGTGGGTACTTAGGTCTTTAAACCCACCATCCCAAATGTCACCATTCTCTCTTAGAGAGAATTTTTAATTCAAACCCAGACAAGGAAAATGAGATCTTGTGTTTTGAAAGAGGAAAGAATCAGGTTCAGTGAGATCTGAGATCCCATTCATTCTGAACTAAGCAGAGCTATTTGTCCCTAGGTCCATTCCTTTGACAAGTGTCTTTTATATATGTATTTATATCTTAAATACGTTCTATCTATCCATCATCTATCTCTATCATCTCTCTAGCTCTATCATCTATCTTCTATCTATCTATCTATCTATCTATCTATCTATCTATCTATCTATCTATATCTTACTAACCCATTCAGCATTCTAGCATGGTTGAGGGAGAAGCACATGAGTTCTTACTACTAGCTGAAGTCCCACTGATAGCTAATGGCTGCTAGGGGAAGGAGAGTTAGACTTCTTTCTTTCTTTCTTTTGTTTTTTTTTTTGAGATAGGGTTTCTCTATATTGTTTTGGAGGCTGTCCCGGGACTAGCTCTGTAGACCAGGCTGGCCTTGAACTCACAGAGATCTGCCTGCCTCTGCCTCCTGAGTGCTGGGTTTAAAGGCGTGCGCCACTGGAGAGCCAGCTTTCTTTAAGGATGTGAACTCTGATAGGTGGGTCATGCTTTAGTGGGTGGCCTCATACCCATGTACATATAGGCAGCTCTCTCTCTTGTAAATTGTATGCATATGAGTTTAGATTTATGTGAGCGTGTGTGGTGTGTATGTACATGTATATGAAGGCTCATGTTCTCTGTGTATATAGAGGTCAGATGGGAACACTGGGGGTCCTGTTCTGTACCACTCTCTATATCTTGGACTCTTAAGATGGAGTCTCTCACTGAGCTTGGAACAAGGCTGATGACCAGCAAGCCCCAGCTGCCCCTCAGTTTCCACAGCTTTGGAGTTACAGGCACATGTAACTGGACTATTTATGTGGGGCTGGAGATATGAACTCAGGTGTTTATGTTTAAACACTGGTGTTACAGACTAAGCCATCTTCCCAGTCATTTTGTGTATTTGTCTTGGAGGTCAACTTCAGCTCTGAATCATCTATGCTTGTTAAACAGATCAATTTCCAAATTTTAGAAAAGGAGATAGTCTGATAATCTTAAGATTTGAGCATCCCTAGAATTTGGCATCTATGAAAGGATCCCGGATGCAATTCCCCATGGAGAGAACGATAAAGCCATATGCTAGATATTGTGAATGCTTTTTACACTCATGGCATATTTGAGTAGACGTACTTAACTAATGAGTACTTATGCATAATATAGATGTCTTCTCTCAAGATGTAAAAGGCTTGCTGTTCTTTTGGAGAAGTCTGTGAAGAGGTGCCCTAAGCATACTGTGTCAGAAACAAATGCATCTCCATCTTTCCACAGGTCAGAATTTATTTTCTAGCAAAAGGAAAGAGACTAAGTGCCTCTTGCCAGTGCTTTAGAGTTGGATCAAGGTAACAGTAAGGCAAGGTGACATGCCAGTCAGTTACAGCCTCTGCATTTTCTGTCAAGAGAAAAATCCTACATTTCAGTATTTGGGGTAGGGGAGGAGGGGTGAATCATGGGCTGGAGAGATGGCTCAGTGGAGAAGAATAAGAGTGCTTATTGTGCAAACATGAGGACCCAAGTTCAGATCCCATCACCCACGCAAAAAGGCAGATGTAGCTGCATGTGCAGCTGACACCCCAGAGCAGTGGGGAGTAGAGACAGGAGGATTGCTGGGGCTTGTTGGCCTGGAGTCTAGCTCCAGGTTCCCTGGGAAATCCTATTTCAATGGGAAAAGGCAGAGAGTGATAGATGAGACTTCCTCCTTCAGTCTCCACACGTGCACATGGATGAGTGTGCACCCACACCTGTGTAATACAACATCCTACCTCTCTCTCATGTTAAGACCAATTTTATTATCAAAAATTTAAAAATTGTGTCTACTCTTCCCTGTTGTCATTAGGGAAGGGATTTCCAAAAAGTTAAGCATTAGAAGCCTGTATTAATCCGTCTCAACTTAGCAAATTCCCTGGCTAGTTGTCTATGCTTAACACAGCCCAGCCCGACATCACCAGCCCATTCCTCAACTCAGATGCCCCTGTCCCCTGCTTAAACAAGAGCTATTGCTCAGGTTCTGTGGACTGAAAATTAGTTCCCATCTACTCAGGATGGAAATACAGACATGTGAGTGAATATTTCATGCTTTCTGGTGGTAGCTGGAACTCTTCACCCGTAGACTGGACACGTCATGACTTTTTCATCTGTGCAAGGGGCAAAGTTAGGAACTCAACTGAGAGGGAGTCACACCTTCAATTACAACTGAAAGTTTTTAGATAAACTCCCACGTGTTAGAAGCCAACCACATATATATGCACAGTCTTACATACCTAAATACACATATGTATACATTATATATGATACAAACAACATTAACACACTTGAATATATTTACATAAACATGTAAATATATTACACATATAACACACACCATAGACCTAACACATATCTGTCACATACACATAAAGCATATATAATAAACAACATATATCACATGTAAAATATATAAGTATGTATAGATATACACCCACATACACACACACATACATGACAACAGATTTTATACAAGCACATCTAGTTTTAACCACTTGATATGTTGACAAGTAGGTGTGGATTGGGGAAAATTCCTTATCTATCTATTCTGTAGTTTTCTAGTTACTAATATATAGAACAAACTTTATGCCAACCTATAACGATATTCGATGCTATATAGGGAAAACAATATATTTATTTACCAGAGAGAGAGGGAGAGAGTCGCACAGACCAGGAGTTAGAAGCATGGCTGGCTTCCAGGATAAAAGGGAAGCCCCTTTTCCTTTCACTTCCTTTTATCTCTACCTTGACCCCGCCCTGATGGGCGGATAGCTTTGTGGAGTTCACTCCTACACCAACCCCTTTAGAGAAGGAATCAGGCTTATGTAAATAAATGTAGATGTATGTATGTAGAGGTATGTGTGTGCAGTTATCATTAATATTATATACATGGTGAAGGCGAGGCTAAGAGAATGAGGTTGATTTACCAAGGTTACAAAGCACAGGCAATCAGTTTACCTATATCCATAGATGTCTAAAGACTGGGTGCTTAAAAATTACTTAATTTGTGGACTAAGTCATGTATTTTTGGAATTGAGAGGCTGAAAACTTTGCCCTCAACAGGACTGTTGAAAATAATGCTTTTGGGGGTGACTCACGTTAAATGTCCCTCATGATATCATAAAGGAGAGATCCTTTATGTTACAAGAATTTCTTCTCCAGGGGAGATGTAAATCATGTCCACTCCCAGGGGCAATCAAAGTTATGATACCACCAAAGTCTACTATGGAGACCCTGTTAGTTCGTTGGACTTCTTTTATAGAGCATGGGTGAGAGGTTACCAACAGGAGGGTGACATTACCTGTACTGTAATGTCTCTCATCCAACATGCATGATGGCTTTCCAACAGCTGTACAAATGGAACTTCTTCTATTAACTTCCCTCAGCCTATGAACTCTCTAATACCTCCCAGACCACATCCATGTGCAATTGGGGCAGAATTACATACCTCCCAGGATTCTGGCAAAGTAAGCACATCTGAGTTGATAAAGATGATGGCTTTTTGCTCACAGGCCATGTTCTGCAACACTGATGCCCATATGAAAAAGAGGCAGAATACAGGTTGACCTCAGACTTGGCGGCCTCCAGATCTGTGAGCAAATCAACTTCTGTCAGGCAGTCTATTGGGTCTGTGGTGATCTGTTGGGAACATCATGATGGATACAGTATCGGTTTCTTTCTTACTCCTATGCATGCTCATATTTTAAAATTTACATGTGTGTGTACACAGACATGTGTACTTATGGAGGCCGGAGGTTAACTTCTGGGAGTCCATTCTCTCCCTTCAACATGTGGGTCTTGGGAATTGAGCTAAAGCCATCATGCTTGGTGACAAGGGCCTTTACTCCCTGAGCCACTGAGGTGGCCTCCTTCCCTGTTCATTTTCTGTGTTGCTGTTCACTTCGAGGCTGCTTCTATTTTCACCATTGTTGGATTCATTTTGTTTTTGAATAAGTGCAGCATTACCATGTTCCCAAAGCAAAATCTGTACCAACAATATTCTTGAAGAAGTATCTATCCTTTTCACCTCCTCCTACAGCCTGCTAATCCATCTTCTGTATGTGAGCAATTGTGTTAGTTTCTGCTTTATCCTCTTGAGTTATTCTTTTTGCAGAAAATAAGAAATACATCTGTAACTGTGATTCTATGTACTCCTCTTTCCCTATCAAAAGCAGCTTTATAAATTCTGTTTTACATTTTGCTTTTCCAGCTTGGCAATATGTCCTTAGAATTACCCCATATCACTTCATAGAAAGTATTAGCATTCTAACTTACAAATGCTTTCTTGGAAAAAAATACCTTGGATGAAAGAATATTGAATGTGACAATTGCAATATCACAGAATTTCTGGATGCAGCTAAAGCCATTCTTAGAGGAAAGCTACAACTTCATATTCTCATCTTATAAGAGAAACGGGGCTGAGAGATGGCTCAGTTAATAATGCTCACACCATACATGTGAGGAACCATTGGATGCCCTGTATCCATAGGAAAGCCAGGTAGTAGCCTTCCTGTGATCCAAGTACTTGGGAAGTAGACATAGATGAAGGATGTAAGCTGGCTAGCTGAATTGGCATGCTCTGGACTCAGTGAGAGATCCTGTGTCTATAAGTGAGAGACCCTGTGTCAGTAAGTGATAGACTCTGTGTCAATACATAAGTTGGAGAGTGACTGAAGAAGAAACCTGATCACATATGCCTCACATACATATGCCCAAACACATGTGAACATGCATAAACATGCACGCTCACGCACAGGCTCAGAGAGGGGCGGGGGGCAGACAGACACAGACATAAAGTATTTCAGTATGCATCTGGAAAATGAGCAAATTGGGCTGCAGGGAAGGCTCAGCAGTTAGGAGGATTTGTTACTTTTGCTGAGGATCCAAGTGTCATTCCCAGGCCCATACTGGGTGCTCACAATGGATTGTAATTCTAGTTCTAGGGAATCCCACACACCCACTCTTATTTCTGCAGGCAACCATGTACGTGCACGTACAGAAACACACAGAGAGACATAAAATACAGATCACATGGCAATAATAATAAACAATAGAGGCCAAAGCACAGTGCTACATTCCTGTAATCCTGCCACTCAGGAGGTTGGAGTGAGCGGGAGAACTGAGAGTTCCAGAATAGACTGGAATACGTAGTGAGACCCTGTCTTAACCCTCTCCCCACTAACTATTACAGAAGAAAGTAAGCAGGCTAGAGAGTGGTTAAGAGTACTTGGTGCAATTAATTGCAGAGGCCCTGAGTTCAGTGCCTAGTATCCATGTAAGGGGGCTCACAACAACTTGTAACTCCAACTCCATGGGGATCTGATGCCATCTTCTGGCCTCCAATGGCATCTACACTCATGTGCACATACCCACATGCAGACATACACTCTGATACATAATTAAAAAAAAAACCAAAGACAAACCTTTAAAAGAAAAAGCAAGCAAGCAATACTGTAGTAGATTCTGAAATTGTTAGATAAAATATACAACCCACAATTCTAACTGAAACTTTAAAAGGCTCGCTTTTGTGGGATTTGAAAAGCTTTACATATTTGTGGTTTTGTGAAACTCACAGGAAAAAGCAAAAGAGCGGAGAACAAATCTATTTCGGAGAAGAACAAAGTGAAGCAGTTTAGCCTTGGAGACACAAATGTCCCCTGTACATCTGTAATCATCACAGTGTGGAGATGGCTAGCGCTAACTCTTGTTAAGTGTCTGTGAATCATTTCCAGACAGAGTTTGCCCTCTTGTCAGCTTTGGCCTTTAACCAGTTTCAGTATGCCTTCTTGTCGTCTCTCCTCCCTTCTTCCCTTAATCCCTTCCTGCTGCCTTTATCTTTTTTTAATGTGGAAATTGATTTTTTTATTCATTTATTTTTACATTCCAATCCCAGTTCCCCCTCCCTCCTCTCTTCCCACTCCCCACTATCCCCCTCCTCCCATCTGCTCCCCAGAGAAGGTAAGGCTTCCCCTAGGAAGTTTACTAAGTCTGTCCCGTCATTTTGTTGAGGCAGGACCAAGGCACCTCTCAACCCCCGCACCCATGTCTAGGCTGGACAAGGTGTCTCTCCATATAGAATGGGCTCCACTAAGTCAGTTTGTACATTAGTGTTTGATCTTGGACCATCCTTTATTTTTTTGAGGCACTATCTATAGCTCAGGTCTCTGCCTCAGGCTGGCCTTGAACTCACTATGTAGCCCTGGTCACTCTTGAACTCTGGGCTCTATCTCCTCAATACTCTTGCCTCTACCTCCTCAATACTTGGATTTCAGAAGCAAGCCTGGCTCCTTTTTTCTTGTTAGATTGCCTTTCCCAGGGGCACACAGATAGAGCAGAAAGGAAGCTGTGATAAATTGGTTGCTTTCTATTTTTTTTTTGGCTAGCGATGTTATCATTTTTTTTAGAAAGTTTTTTGAAAAGCCAAGGAAGGTGATAAGAACCCTCAGATAAATGTGTATGTACTTCTTAAGAAATTCACACATTCTGGGGGAATCATATAGCCTGAGGTCCAGGATCTAGGTCAAGCATCTGCCCATATAGTCAGCAGGGAGCACATACGGGGTCAGTTGTCTGAGTTGGACAGGTGCAAGGACTCCTGTCATCTCAGGAAGATGGCACAGGTCCTCGCACTTGAAAGTGGCCCACTTAGCATCCTGTAATTAGAGTCACTGCAATAATCTCTGCAGCCTCTTAGAGTTCTACCGTGGGTACCGTGGCAATAATGGTGGAGTTGCAGTCTGCACTGACCCTACAGCAGGTAGTGTGGGGTATCTGTGCCCTGCATCCACCTACTACTGCACAGAGAAGGCTGTGTTTGGATCCAAGAGGACAGTGTAACAGCAAGAGGGGGGGGCAGGGCTGAAGCATGGCAAGGGGGCTGTGTGCGCAGGGAGCAGGACTCAGCCTCACAGTCTTCCGGTTACACTTCACAGACCTTGTTCATCTAAACAGAGCTGATGGCATGTCTGCATGTCCCCAATGCTAGGATTGATTTCAGGTGTGTACGGCCGTTTCCTGCTTTTATATGGTTTCTATGCTTACACTCAGTTTCTGACTCATGCTTGCTCAGCAAATCCTTTATTAACCGAACCACCTGTTCAGTCCCAGGTAGGATGTTTTAAATAGTGGGATTTGCTGATCAATTGGGTCATCTATTCTGGCGATGAGTGTACTACTACAGTCATGTCAGGCCAGGTAGGGCGGCACACATCTGAACCCTGCAGTTGGGGCCTAAAGAAAGATGGCCAAGAGTTTTAGGCTATCCTGGGCTACACTGTGAGACCATGTCTCAAAAAATGGAAGACATACATAGATTGTCATTAGTCAAAAGGTCTATTACTAACATGGCAAGACTCCCACTTAGCCTGCATCTCCAGGAGGAAGAACATGGGTAGAGAAACACTCACACGGGAGTGGGGGTGACTTGATGGCAGCTAGCTACTTTTCTCTTGAATATACAGTCTGGTATTCTTGGCCCATGTGTGTTCTATGGATTGGGGAAGATTCAAATGAATCTCCCGTTTACTGAACTCCAAATCTTGTCATGCCCGAGCCTCGGTTGCTTCTTACTATTGTGTATAGTCAGTTTGTGGAAAGAATTGCTCCTAACATCTAAAACGCCAGGACCCATTGCAGGTGCCCAGAGGGCGTAGGACAAGACACAGGCATCATCGGCTGCATCCCCCACTCAAAGTGGAGAAGCATATGATCGTTATCAAAGGCTCGAAGTAGCTAGAGCTATGTCTCTCAGCAGCTTGTACTCAAGTAAAGCCAGGCCAGCCATCTGTGGGGCCCATCTTGAGCAGCCTATGAGCACAGTGTAGGGAGAGCAGCGAGGCCCCTGGTCTCACCTGGAGGGAATGTCAACGGTAAGTTCAGTTTGGTCCATTGGTACAGAGGAGATGACATGAAAACTGACAGTGAATGCCTGTGAGGACTGAGGAAAGAAGGTCAACGGTGGAAAGATGGGGCAAAATGATGAGGGAGCAAATATGAGGCCAGGGCGTCACACTGCGTGACATATATGAAACCCCTAATATGCGTAACGACAAAATGAACAAGAGCTGGAGAGATGGCTGAAAGCCTCTAGTCCTCTTGAAAGGACCCGAGTTAGGTTTCCAGCACCCACACTGGGTGGCTCACAACCACCTGTGATTCCAGTCCCATGGGGTTTGGTCTCTGGAGGCATTTGAACTCATGTACATGCGCGACACAGGCACACACAGGTGCACACACTCACACTTGCATTTTTTAAAAATTAAACATATTCTTATGTAAATGAAGTGGCAGAGATGAAATTGCATTAGAAACTGTAAAGTGTGGAGTACCCATGCTTGTTGCTCGTGTCACATGCTTCTTCCTAGGTCTCTAAGCACAAACATTTTACATCAACATTTTGGAGTGTCGTTTAGAGGGCTCTCATAGAGACTGGGGAGATGGTTCACGCACAAGCACTGGCCTCACAAACACAAGAATTGGAATGCCCAGAACCCGTGTACAGCTGGAGACAGTGGCACAGGCCAGTTAAACCAGCATTTCTCCGGTGAGATGAGAGGTGCAGGAAGGAGAATCCCTGGAAGCTTGCCCGCCAGGCAATCTGGCTAGCAAAGACTGAGAGGCACAGACTGGGGACTCGGCCTTAAATAAGGTGAAAGGCAAAGATGGATGCCCAAGTTTGTTTCTGTCTGTCTGTCTGACACACACACACACACACACACTCACACACACACTCAAACACACGTGCATGCCTCTGTGTATGTGTTAGAGAGAGAGAGAATCCAGGTTGTTTCTGGTAACACTAGAAGCATTTTTCTTCCGGAAGGAATGGTTGGAAATCCTTGTTTTTTATTGACTTACATTAGCAAACCATAACTCCTTATCTCTTTAATGCCCTTGATATCATAGTGACTGTCTTTGTCATAGACCTGTCTGCCCATAATTTGTGCCAAGCCCTAAATAACTAGAGGCAGAATGTTGGTGTGTATGGAGCAGACAGTTGGGAACCCCAGACTATAGGACTCCATTCTTTATTTCTCCTTTCCCTGTGGAGAAAAAGGGTCCTGGATAGCCTCTCTGTAGGGTCCCAAGCGTGAATCATATCTGCTTTCAAAGTTTGTTGAGATCCATGAATACCCTGTGAGCTGGAGGCAGAACCCTTATGAATTGTAAGTGAGGCGAATGTGGTTTTAAAATTAAATAGCAGCATTGTGTTATTTTTCATCGAGATTCAGAGCAGCAGACCTTCCCAGCAGAAGTAACTTACATAATTCGATTCTCTCACTTAACCAGAACTGATCACTGTGGGGATAGAAATTAATTTTGAGGAAAACAGCTGCCGGTTTTGCCTCCGCGCCAGCCTCTCTCCAAGCTTTGTGAATGTGGTCAGAATGTAACACACAGCTTCCTCCGGGTGACTTGTTTATTCAATAGGTCTCCCCCTTGAGCTCCTCTCCAATCTTTAGTTTACCTGGAGAACGGTCAGGCCATGCAAGTATCCTCTGGGGTACTGACACGCATCGTCACATCTGTCCACACCAGCTTGGATGATTAAAGGGACTGGGTGTGGTGTGCAGACTCCGAAGGTTTGGAGCTAAATGAAATGAGGCTGCGGCCAGATATGGTGGTTGAGGCCTGTCGTCCCAATTACGCTGAACATGGAGGGAAAAATACCGCAAATTCAAGGCTAACCTGAGTTACAGAGTAAGTTTAAGGACAGCTCAAGGTAAAACATAAAAGAGAGCTGAGGATGTAGCTCCAGGGTGAAACACTCACCTAATCTGCCAGTAAGGGGCTGGGTGAGGTTTAGCGGTTGGAGTTCTGCCTAGAATTTCCCAGTGATGGTTGTGAGGCATGGACAAGAAGCAGAGCACTTGCCTAGAAACATCCAGTGAGGACCTGGAAGTGTGTCTCAGTGGTAGAGCCCTTGCAACTAGACAAAGTGAAATCCTCTATGAGACAGGTTGATATAACAGGAGCCTTTATTTCCTCCTTACAAGGGAAGTGAACAGGAAGACAATATTCACGCTGATGTAAACCTTTGTAGCTCTTTAGACAGATTGCGTGTCATTCAGCAAAGTGACATTTGAAGCAGCTGAGTTGGCCTTAGGCTACCTACCTACCTAAGAAGAGGTGATATGACCTAGGACAGGGAAAACGCTGTTTGTGACAGCTGGTACACCGTAACATCTGATCGTCCACTGTGTCGTGAGTCTTTCTCTTGTTCTGTGGGTCAGCTCCCAAATCATGACATGGGGACTTATTATTAATCAAGAAAGCTCAGCCGATAGCTTAGGCTTGTTTCTGCCTAGCTCTTATAGCTTAAATTAACCCATTTCTATTCATTTATGCTGCCATGTGGCTTACGTCTGTTACCTATCCTCCTTCATGTCCTGCTTGTTCTCCGTTTCTTAGCATCCCCTCCCTTCTTTTTTCTAGCATTCCCCATGCCACCAACATCCTGCCTAGCTATTGGTTATTCAGCCTTTTATTAAATATATCCAAGTGACACATCTTCACAGTGTACAAAAGGATTATTCCACAACACCACTACTCTGGTTTGAATGTAAAATGTTCTCATAGGCTTATTGTGTTTAAACACTTGGTCTTCAGCTGGTATCAATGAATTAGAAGGTTGTGGAACCTTCGTGAGGTGGAGCCTTGCTGGAGGAGGCCATCACTTGAAGTTTTATAGCCCATCCCATTTCCTGTAAGGGCTCTGCTTCTGACTGCAGACATGATGTGACCAGCTGCCTCACACCTTCCCACAATGAACTGTATCCCTTCAAACGGTAAGCCATGAAAACCTTTTCTCCTTTAAGTTGCCCTTTTAATTATTTATTTGTTTAGTGTGTGTGTGTGTGTGTGTGTGTGTGTGTGTGTATGTATGATGTGGGTCTCCGTGGAGATCAGAAGAAGGCATCAGATGCCTGGACTGAATTTGGGTGCTAGGAATTGAACTCAACTCAGGTCCTTTTGTAGAGCTATCTTAGCAATGAATCATCTCTCTAGCACCTACTTTCAGATTTTTTTTTTGTGGTGCAGATGGATATGACTCAGTTTCAACATGCAACCCCTTCTTGCAATGTGCTCTACTCTGGGCTTGCAGAGGGGTTTCCAAAATAAGATTTCGAAATTTGACACTGCTATTGAGAAACAGAGTCTAAGGACCTACATTTTCAGTAGGAAGAGGTTCACTTAACTGGGTCTGTTTCAACCAAGATATTACAATGGAGGAGACATAGTATAACTTCAGAGGCTTGACCACTATTTGGGGGATGTTTGTTCTTTTATATATGTTTTGGTTACTGTTCTGGAGGCTGTGACCATAGACCAGGCAAGAAACAACTTAAGGGCAGAGGATTTGATTCTGAAAATTTGAAGTTTCATCATTGTGGGGAAGACACATGGCAGGAGAACAAGGTGTCTGGTCACATGGCATTCACAGTCAGGAAGCAGAGAGACATGGATGCTGACTTCCTCCTTTTTATTCACTCTGGGACCCCAGCCCATGAGATAGTGTCACCCACATTCTGCATGGCTCTTCCCTCTTCAATAACCCAGCCTAGGAATCCCTTCATAGGCTTGCCCAGAAGTTCATTTCCATGATGATTTTAAACCTTGTGAAGTGGCCAACCAACTGTCTATAATGTAAAACGTCAAGGCCAGTGATGCAGCCCAGCAGATAAATGTGTTTACTCTGAGTCTAATGAACTTCAGTCCCCTGGGCCCAACATGATGGAAGGAGAGAAAAGACTTCCAAAGATTGTTCTCTGACTGCCACCTGTGTCCTGTAGCACCTTGACTACCCTACACTCTCAACAACAACAACAACAACAACACACACACACACACACACACACTGTAAAAAAACCAATGCTAACCTAGAACCTCTTGCTGGGGAAGTGTTGTGTAAGCACAGTTGGAGCCCTCATCACACTCCAACAGGGCCGCTCTCATCCAGTCTCAGCTCTGCACATGGCCCCTCACAGATTTTGAGTCCAATCCAGCCTCCATATAAACTATAGCAGCAGTGGGCATCTAGCTGCATCCCATGAGAGCTCCCAAGGAAGAACTACCCACCTGAAATTTTCCAAACTCCTCATCCCCAGAACCTGAGTCCAACAAACTGGTCACTACAAGCTGCTACATTTTGGGATAGCTTGCTAATAAGAAATTGTGAGCACTACACCAATTATGATAATTGAGTATACCAACAGGATGAGAGAGCCAGAGGTGAGTGTCACTAAAGTGTACCACAGAACAGAAGAACATTCTGGAACCCACTTCTTTTAGGTTTGGTGCCGGGTGCTTATCTAACATGAAAGCTCTCATCTTCCCCCATTAGGATGACTTCCTCATCTGTGACTTGGAGGGGCTGCTGTGCATCAGGTTGGGTTTTAGAGATGCGACTGACATCTTGTTTCTTTCTCCTATGAAACAAGCTAATTTTTTTCAGTCTCATAATGCTCTTTCTCTGGGACAGAAAGGTTATTGATTGTCACAATTCTCTGGCCTGGGTAATCGATACTCAGCAGTTAAAAGGGAACACGGTGACGGATGGGAGTCCCATCTAGTGCTGTTCTACATGATGGTGGGCTGTGATAATTCGCCTGTCAGAGAGCCACGCTTTCTTAAGAAGCCAAATGTGAAGGCATTAGGGGATTTGGTGTCAAGATGAGTGGCGACATGTTTGTGAGTTGACATTTGAAGGTTTTTTTTTTCTATGAGAAGTAGAGGTGAGTACAGGATCTATTCCTCAGAGAGGACCCCGGTTCTTTTCTGATATTGTCAAAGTAACAAGTGAAAAGTTTCAGGGTTGAGGTCCAGGAGGAACACTGAGGTGGATTGTCCTTTTATATAAGAGATTTATTGGAGTGACATTAACATAATAGGCCAGTGGTTCTCAACCTTCCTAATGCTAAAGGGAAGGAGACTTAGAAGTTTCTGGTTTTGGTTCTCAGTGGGCCATTGCTAGGGTAACCAGTAAGTGGTCATTTAAAGAATGATCATGATCAGTAAACATCTTTTCTTCCCACCCATTAGTGAAGTTGGATGGGGGAGGGACAGTAAGTGTCTAGAGAAACAAGCTGCTTCAGTTCTGGAAACCAAATTACTTTCTTAAAAGCAAACAAAAACTGTAACAGCTCAAGAAAAATGGAGGAGCTCTACAGAATGACTTAGCCTTGGCTAACAGCAAGGATGGAGGCATGGCTCCACCCTATCACCTGCAGCAGCTGGAGAAGTCCCCTTTAGGAGCTTCCACTCAGTAGACCCAAGGTTCTTAGCATTGATGAAAAAAAGACTCTCAAGACCAGCCAGTTTGAAGCTGAGCTGTTAGAAACACATACTGGTCTTACAGGAGACCCAAGTTGCATGTCAGGCAGCTCACACTTGCCTTTCACTCCCACTCTAGGGATGCGATGTCCTCTTTTGGCCTCTAGGAATATTACACTCAAGTGTACATACCCATACAGAGACATACACACCCATAATCAAAAAAAAATAAAAAGAGAGCTAGCTTAGCTTGAATCAGGACATGAGCCAGCAATCACCATCCCTTCATGTTTCCTCCCTTCAGTTCCTGTCCTGACTTCCCTGGACTCTGCCTTAGAAGCAGAAATGGCCACTTTCTGCCCTATGTTGCTTTTGGTCTGAGTTATTTATCATATCAACATGGATGAAACTAGAACAACACACACCTATTCATTTATCTGATTACTTTAATCTCGTCCACTGTGATGTTCTGTCATCCCTTGGCCTTCTTTCTAGGTGACTCATCATCTGCATTACTGTGACAGTCACTGTACAAGGGGACCACACTTCACTCAGGCACTAAAATGAGAATGAGTCATCATGCAAAGTTTGTACCAGACAGAACTAGTTCTAGCAACAGAAAAATTGGTTTCACTAATAAATCGTAAATATGTACCATGTGATGGTGGACCCTTTGAAGTAACTTGAAAGCAACTGGTTGAAAATTGATGTTATTCCAAATAGGTAGATTGATAGACAAAACCAGGAAATCCAGTAACATAAGCTATAAGACCCAAGCAGGAATTATATCCTGTCTTATCATCCTTGTGTCATATGAGATTCCATTTCTCATGTCATATCATATCAAGGGTGTAACATTTTCATTTACTTGTTTGTTAATTCCTTTTTCATCTTTGTGTGTGTTTGATATGTTAGAGTGTTTTATCACAGAAACATAGATGAAACTATAATAGTATATTTCCATTCATTTTTGATGACTTTAATCTTGTGTGTGTGTGTGTGTGTGTGTGTGTGTGTGTGTGTGTTCATGCAGGCATATACAAATGAATCCACAAGTGTATAACATGTCTAGGTGAGCAACAGTGGAGAAGGGAGAAATTTGCTATATACCACTGGTGATCAGGCTCCATGCAAGCTTTAAGAAACTTGTGTAAAGTTTGCCTTAAAGTGTGTCCTTTCTCTGAAGCCTTTGTCAGCAACTGTGGGGTGGATGTGGAGGGAAGAGAGAGAGCTAATGGCAGGCAGTGGGAAGAAGGCATTCTGGTTTCTCATTGCTCTGATTGAATACCTGGCAAAAGCAACTTCAAGGAGAAGTTTATTTTTGACTAACAGGTCTGGGAGTCCAGTTCGTCCCAGCTGGGAGTTCATGTTACTTTGGGTGGCATGGTCAGGGTGGTCAAAACCTACAGAATGGTTTCTTATAACTTGCCAGATAGGAACCAGGAGATTGTATTTGTCCCAACCATGAATGACCCTCAGGTTACCAATGCCTCACCCCCACCCCTTACTGAGAAGCAGTCTACTATGTGATGTAGGACTCTTGACATTTTTTGCACAGGATGGACTAAACCATTCCCTTGTTCTGTTCACAGACAGCCTCACACTTGAGCAAGCATTTTCTTGATCACCTCGTGGGGAGTGTGAGGAGCCAAGTGAAGAGGCTCTTGGCAGCAATTCTCCCCCATGAATGCTGGGAAGCATTATTTACGATTCAGAGCAGGCAGCCTGCATTAGGAACTGATTTTCTAAATTTAGAAATGATTCATGTGATTTGGAACGACTCAGCTTTAAGTCACATTAAAAAAAACCCAGCAGGTGGCCATTAGTGTTAAAGTGTGGCTTGCATTTCTTTTCTTTTTGGAAGAAAACAGAACTTTCCAAGGCTGGAGTTGCTCATTGGGGTAGTCAGGAGATGCAAAGATTTGCTAGAGCTGTGCAAGGCCCACACAGCTAAGCTGGCTGACTCTGACCTGCGTGTTGTGCTCTGGGAGTGGATCTCCCACAGCTTTGTCTTTAGAGTCTTCAGAATTCTGTGACTCTGTACAACATGATCCTGTTTACCCACTGCTGGAGAGTGTTAGTGGAATCCTTGAACTTGGGAAAAGAGAAAGGTTTTAGAGTGCAACGAGACAGGAAGTCGTTGCATTTTTAAAAAGTTTGTGTGTTGGCACTGGGGTACTGAGGGAGATATTGATCCAATGCAATCTGTCCTGCAACTCTGTGCTGATGTATTTGGTTATCATGCTGATTTCAGTGACAAAAATGCTGGGCAGAAGCAATTTAAGGAAGGAAGGAAGGAAGAAAGGAAAGAAGGATTTACTGTGGCTTACAGTTTGAGGACACACAGTCCATCATGGCAGGGAAGGCATGGTGACAGGAGCATGAGGTCACATTACATCTACCACCAGGAAGCAGGGAAGGAGATGAATGCCAGCGTTCAGCTCACATTTTCTTTTGTATTTAGTCCAGGACACCCGCCCCCACCTGTGGGATGCTGTTGCCCATTGTCCAGAGTGGGCTTCCCCATCTCTGTTAATCTAATCTAGAATCTTCCTCATAGACACACCCAGAGGTGAATCTCCCAGGTGAGTTTAGATCCTGTCAAGCTGGCCATTGATATTAAAATTGCAACTATATTTTCACTTAAAATCCCCATGTTGCTTGTAAGTGATGGCCTGGGGGACAGAAACCAGGGATGTCCTTATTTTCAAAATAGTCCATAGGTATTGATACCTTTAAATGCCATTAGGCGAGGGACTGAGATAGCTCAGTGGCTAAAGTGCTTGCCACACAAGCATGAAGACCTAAATTTGAGTCACCAGAAGCCCTTTGAAATGGAGGGTATCCTGGCCCATCTGCAATTCCTGCCTCAAAGATAGGAGATCTAGAATAATCCTGCTATCAAGACGAGGCATATCTTGTAGCTCTGGGATTGATTGGGAGAGCCTGCTTCAATGAATAAGATAGACGAGGGATTGAAAATTATTCCCAATATCAAATTCAGGCCTCCATGTGCATGCACACACATGTGCACATGAACTCACACATTCATGTGTGTCCACATACATGCTAAACCTTGCATACATACATACACACACCATACACACACTTAAATTTCTTTTTAAACTTATTTGGTGACCATTTCCAAAGGCCTATGTCCCTTGTTTACTCTTACAGATTTTGATTCAGTATGTCTTTCTCTTTTATTCCTTTATAACAAGGCTGGCCTCATAGTGGCAAACCTCCTGCCTCAGACTCCTGAGTGCTGAGATTACAGGTGTACACCACCACACTCAGTTCTTTTCTTCTCCTTATCAGAAACCTTTACGGATGTGAACTTCACATGACATAAAAGTGTAAATCACTATCACTTAATATGTTCACAATCCATCACTTTAATTTATTCCCAAAACATTTTTAAGGCTGGAGAGATGGCTCAGTGGTTTTGAGTGTATACCACAGCTGTTGTAGAGGACCTAAGTTTGGTTCCCACTGCTCACACCAGGTGAGTAAAATTACCTGTAACTCTGTCTGCACTCCTTTGGCCCCCATGGATACCTGGAGCTCTCTCTCTCTCTCTCTCCTCTCTCTCTCTCTCTCTCTCTCTCTCTCTCTCTCTCTCTCTCTCTCTCTCTCTCTCTCTCTCACACACACACACACATGATTAGAAATCAAAATCAAAACAAAACAAAAAATTCCATCACCCCCAAGAGAGACCCTGTCTTCACCGAGCTGTCAATCTGTCAATTTAATTCTTTCCTTCCCTGAGCTCAGGTAATTAATAATTGCCTTCTGTCTACGGGTTTACCTATTCTCAGCACTTCATGTGAATGTCATATATGTATGTGTAAGGTTCAGTCTTTGGTGTCTGGCTTAGCATGTATTCAATTTTCAGATAAACTGTAGCATGGGCTTGTGCATTGTCTATGTTTATGGTTTTTTTGAGACAGGGTCTCAACAAGTAGCCCGGGTTAGTCTGAAACTCCCAATCCTCCTGCTTCAGCTTCCTAAATTCTAGATTCACAGGTGTGTGCACCACCAAACCTGGGCAATTCTAGATGTTTCCAATAGGGTCTAAATGGGGAAAAACACCTCTCTAAGCCAAGGGATTCTGACATAGACCTCTGGTTAAAAATCCACGTGCATAATGAGTCCACCATCATGGGCATTTTGCCACAGTCTCAAAAGCTGTCATTATTACGAGTAATGGGATGCTTCCGGGGAGATGGCCCAGTTCAACCCTCTACTTGAATAGTCAATTATTTCCACAACATCTCTGCCATGTGGGAGTTGAGCATCTCCCTGAATATATACTCTGAGGGGAGGATGACGTCAAGAGGGATCTTAATCACATTGCTGATGTCTCCGTGACAAGAATTTGTTCTCCATGTGTGCCTGGATTCTGCTATAGGCAAGGAGGGGATGTAAGGTGAGGGACTCAATTCAGAATGATGATGGGGGCAACAGCAGCATGAAACCATGCATCCTGGTTTGGAACCTGGTGAGACTGGACACGGTTTGGAAGGCCTCGGATAGACACCTCAACACTACAGATGAGTCAGGTGACTTTCTCACTGCATCACTTAAGACCACTAGCTCTTTTTCTCCTCTTCCTCTCTCTTCACAGAAATGGGTATGAGCTTGTCATGTACATACTAAACAAGTGTTCTACCACCGAGTCATAGGCTATCCCTCATTGGAGGTGCTAGGCTAGTGCTTTATCCCAAAACTTGTCCTAGACCCCTCACTGGGAGAATCTAGGCAGACATTCTGTTGCTGAACCGTATACAGCCCATGAGCTCACTGGGGTGTTCTGGGTAATCTCTCTACCTCTGAGCTTTGTTTTCCTTACTTCACTGGGGATTCTAGGCAATCGGTCTATTCCTGAGCCACACCTCCAGCCCTCTTTACTTTTTATTTTGAGACAAGGTTTCAGGAAGTTGTCAAGGCTGGCCTTAGACTCCTTATGCAGCCCAGGCAGACCTCAAACCTGCAGCCATCCTGCCTCCTGCCTGACTGACCTTCCTCTTCTTTTCAAGTTCATTGATGATAATAGCACCGTCCTCCATGAATGAATGGAGTCGTGTTTTACACATTAATGGAATTCTGTTGAGTCTCCAGAGACCTCTTCAGACTGAAAGAACCAAATAAAGTATGTGAAGGTCAGAGTTAGCCAGCTCAACTATTCCAAACTTGTATCATCTTAGAAAATGCATGTGTCCCTTGGCTCCCCTGTCCACATCTTCAAATTCTCCTTTCTGTGTGAGGACGTGTGTGTCTGGGCAGTTATTCATTTGTCTGAAGTGTGTGTGTGTGTGTGTGTGTGTGTGTGTGTGTGTGTGTGTGTGTGTGTAATGTATGTATGGAGGCCAGGAGAACCAGGGGTATTGAAAGCACCACGGAGAAGACTTTGGACTCTTTTTTCAGTGCAATGAGGTGGCATAGGGGGACTCAGAACACATTGGCTTTTCTTGGGAATGTTCTCTGATTGTGAGTGGAGACTAAGGTACAGAAAAGCAGCAAGAGCAGATGTGGGCAGAACAGTTGGGAGGTGACCCCAGTGATGCAGGCAGAAGATGTCACTGGGACTGTGGACGTGGGAGCCTTAGGAAACAGATTGGCCATGGCTCACAGCTCTTGGTGACATGGTGGATCTAGACAAGGAAATGTAAGAAGAGGACAATGATTTCTGGGTTCCCGTTCTGCATCAAAGGATATAAAAACTCATTGATTTGGCTTTTTTCTACACCACCTTAGGTATATCTCCTGAGGATACTCCCCAATAAAAGGCCAGTCTATGGGTCTTTGTTTCAAAGTCTTTTGTGTGTGCATATATCCTTCATGTGTGCCCACCTATGTGCTGAGTGTGTACATATGTGCTACTTGTGTGTGTGTGTGTAAATATGTGTCACATATATGCATGTATTCATATGTGTGTATGAGCATATATATGTGTTCCAAGTTGGTGTCCAAATTAGACAGCTGACAAAATGACCCATCACTGTCAAGGCTGGAGAGATAGCCATTGCTCAGTCAGTAGAGGCCTTGCTGGAGAGATAGCCATTGCTCAGTCAGTAGAGGCCTTGCCTTGTAAACATGTGACATGAGTTTGATCTCCAGAACCAACAGAATACATCATCAACAAAAACAAAAAGAACAAAAAAGACAAAGCTGGGCATGGTAGTTTGCATGTGTCATTCCAACATTGGGAATTCAGAGACAGGAGGATCCCTGGAGCTTGCTGGCTAACTTGCTGAGCTCCAAACCAAGGGAGAGACCCTGTGTCAAAAAAGGTGGATAGTGCCTGAGAAATAACACCTGAGGGTTATTTGTTGCACAGTTCTCATCCAGTTGATTCGTGAGGGTTGTTTGGGACATCAGCTTTAGTCATAGACACTGAGAGTTGGAGACTTTCAAGAGAGACATTTGAACTGCTGTCTCCATGCTCTGTGAGCTGCATCCTGCATGAGGTGGTAGGAGACAGAGGGCTCAGGTCTCACATGTGCTTGTGGAAGTGGCTTCATTTGCAGGCTGCTGTCTCACCCTGAACTGATGGTCCGAGGTTACCAAAAGCTACTTGGATTTTCTCTATCTCTGTCTGTTTATCTGCCTGCTTGCCTGCTCTCTCTCTCTCTCTCTCTCTCTCTCTCTCTCTCTCTCTCTCTCTCTCTCTCTCTCTCTCTCTCTCTCTCTGTGTCTGTCTGTCTGTCTGTCTATGTCTCTGTCTCTCTGTCACACACACACACACACACACACACACACACACACACACACACACAGACACTCCCTCTCTCCTGAAATGTCTCCTCAGCATCCTGGTTATTGACTGTCCCCCAAGGGTCCATATGCAAAAGGCTTATCACCAGTTAGCTGCTGTTGGGAGATTGCATTCGTCAACTTTTCTCACACTGTGACAGAAGCAACTTAGGGTAAGGGAGGTTGAGTTTTGGCTCACAGCTTTGGGAAGCACCTGCCATCTTTGCAGGGAAGGCAGCATCTTCATGGTGATAAGAAGTCTTCATGTGATGACTAGACAAGGGAGCAGAGAAACAAAAGACCTGTCTCCAGTGATCTTTGGCTAAGATCTACCTCTTAATAGTTCTAGACCCCTTCCAAGTACCACTGTTGCCATCTGAGAAGCAAGGTTCAAAACAAGCCCAGAGTGGAGGACATTTTGTATTCATGCCATATGGAGTGGTGGAACCTGTGGTGTTATCCAAATTTTGACATCATGATACTATATTGATTGCAGCTTACAAACATATTGGGCTTCATTCACAGCTATCCTGAGATGCAGTATGTAGGTTGGACATGCTTGATAATAGGTGGGGTGTAAACAGAAGTCTTTCTTTAGGTCACTGGCAGAATACTCTTGAAGGAGATTATGGAATCTTGGTCCCTCCTTCTTCTTCTTTATATTAATCAGCTTTCTGTTGCTATGGCAATATCGGAGATAATTAATAAGGGCAGGGGAAGGTTTTATTTTGACTCATAGTCTCAAAGGTTCATCTAATGGTCATCTGGAGCCATGTTAGGATGGTGGGTAAAACGGAACATTATGGTGAGGGGGATACGTCGCAGCACAGCTGTTCACCTCATGGTGGCCAGGAAGCGAAGAGAGAGATAGAGACACAGAGAGAGGTAAAGAAAGATGATGGCATAGAAAGAGATGATAGAGGACTAAGGTTAAATAGAGATGAGGAGACAGAGAAAGCTGAGATAGAGGTAGAGCTATGTAGAGATAGTTAGAGGTGGTGCTGGAGATAGAAGTGAGATATGTAGTTAGAGATGGCGACAGAGATAGAGGTAAGGATAGGGGCAGCGATGTGAGGGAGATAGATGGGAGCTAAGTTCCTGAGTTCCCAACAGTGCATCCTTTGGGGACTAATCCTCCACTGGGAGCTTTGCAGCGTGTCTAAGATCTGAAGCATACAACTCTGGCTCCCTGGCCACACATGAAGTGGTTGTTGGAGTAGCTGGTGTTCTTCCACACCCGGTGCCTTTTGTTTGAAGCCTGACAAGAACCACCCACATCAGCAAGGGAAAGGAGACAAACAGCGACCACATGGAGGGTCCCGGTGTGTGTGTCATTTGCTTTGCAAATGAGACTGGTGTGATCTAGGGACCGAGTCACCCTGAAATAATGGGAGAGAGATTAAAATTGATTTCTAACCTACCACTGTCAAGGTGCATCTGGGAACAGCCTTCAGGGGTCTAATCTCTCTGTCCACTTCTACAGAGAGGTTGGATGTCACTTAGAGACGTGTCAACATGTTTGTCCTTGATGGATGAGCTGACTCCACAAAACGTCAAGCACAATGCCAGCTGCAGAGTGAGTGACTCCAGATCAGGCTGTTCTAGCTGTATTAATAGGGGCACGATGCCTGTCTGGGGATTTGATGCCAGGACTGAGCAGCCTGCTTTTGCTTGGGACCATTTGAGGATGACAACAAACCATGGTCTAAGCAGAAGAGGATACCACCCTCTGTAGGATCCAGAATCCAAGCATTCTAATGCATATTTGAGAGTTGGTAGAGGAACTAGACCCTTCAGGTACCTAGGACTTTAAGCATTGAAGTTGTTTTTTGTTTTTTGTTTTTACGAGACAGGATTTCTCTGTATTGTTTTGGAGGCTGTCGGTCCAGCCCGGCCTCGAACTCACAGAGATCCTCCTGCCTCTGCCTCACGAGTGCTGGGATTAAAGGCATGCGCCACCACCGCCCGGCAAGCATTGAAGTTGTGAGCACAAGGATATACCAGCTTACCATGGCCTATGACAAAAATACCTGAGTTAATAAAGTTATAAGCGGAAAAGTTGATTTTTCCTTACAGTCCTCATTCCATTGCATGAATAATGCATTAACCAAGTCTCATCCCCATGACTAGGGAAAGAGTGAACTCTGTTTCATACATAGCCTAGCAATCCCCTGTCTCTATGTCTCCAGTGCCTCTAAGCATGCATCACCATGTCCAGTTGTATATAGTGAGCTTTGCAACTCTCAAGTTACTGAGCCCCAACACGTGTAGAACATCTACCAGACACATAAGGCTTCCTTTACCCTCAAAACTGGCATCATCAATACTGACTGCTGTTCTGGAGCTGGGGTTTGCAGAGCTTCCATGGTCCATCCCTACAGTAGATGAAGCAAACACTTACAGATGCACCCTGGTAGCTTCCCAGTGGGATTGGAAGGTCAAGAGCACACACAGCGATCCATTGGACCCGGAACAGCAGCAACCACACAAGCATTGAGCACTGCTCTTTGCTGACTTTCATTAATCTCTCCAGGGCCCCTGAGAGGTCAGAGATGTTTACACAGCAGAGGAGGCTGAACTTGCTCACCAGGCTGGCTCAGCTAATCTGTTCCCCAAGGGCTGCAGGTTTCCTCCGTCATGGCCAAACTGCCAGGTGAGGGAGAGGTGGATTGCAAAGGTATGCAAATATTTGGCTTCATCCATGATCAAATATATCATTTTTTCCCTTTCCCTGAGCTCTACAAAAAATTCAGCAAAGCCCCAGGAACTGCCTGGGAGCAAAGAATTTTGCATATGAAGCATGCCCGGCTTTAAAGAAAGTGCAAGGCTGCAAGAAAGTCTATTTTTTTTTAACGCACAGAACAATTACAACATGAATTTCAAAACTTCACTCTTCTGGTAACAGATAGTGATGGTTAGTGTTGATTGTCACTTTGACATAATCTAGAATCACCTGAGGGTTCTAGCCTTCTGGGCTGTGGAAGCCTGCCTTGGCTCCATTAATTGAGAATGGGAAGACCCACCCAACTGTGGGTGCTGTCATTCCTTGGTCTGGCATCCTGGAGTGTGTAAGTGGAGAAAGAGAGATGGGGAGCGTCCAATATTTGTTCTTCTCTGCTTCCTGATTATGGAAGTGTTGTAAGCAGCTCTAGTTACCTTGGCTTCCCCTCTACAACGGACTGTACCCTTGAACTATGAACTATAATAATCCTCCTCCCCCTTCCATTGCTCTTGTTGGGCCATTCTCTCACAGCAGCAGACTAGAAACTCAGACACACATCTTCTCAGTGCATATTATCCTACCCCCAGCATCAGGCAATATCATGTATAGAAATAAACTGTCTTTGTATGAAAAGTGAAAACAAGGTTTACTTTTCAAAACGTCTTTCCTACAAATATTTGGACTCAAGTCTATTGAATAAGGAAGCAACTCCATACTTTTGTGTTTTACAGAAAGTTCCTTATCTTTCAACTCTTAGTAACAGATACAGCCCAGTGTATCTGTTCCCCCAGAGAAAACACTAAAGCTTGTGGGTCTGTGTCCCCTGAGGAGTCAGAAGCAGTCCTATGGGGTGTCTCATTTCTCAGAACCCAGTCTGAGGCTAGGACATTATACTACACATATGAGCAAGTGCAAAATGTTTGTCATGTTGTTTTGTGAAGTTCTTATTTATCAATTTCGTGTGTGTGTGTGTGTGTTCACATGTGTGCATGTGTATATACATGTGTTTGTACAATTATGTGTAAATGCAAGTGGCGGTCAGAGGTCATCATTGATCAACTCCCTCAATTGATTTTGTCTTATTTTTTGAGGCAAAGTCTCTTCCTAAGTTAGATGGAGTGGCCACTGAGCCCCAGGGATCACGCATCTCCACTCCCCCGGTGTTGGCTCATGCCGAGATGTCTGTCTTTTTTATTCAGGGCAACTGAACTCCTATCTTCATACCCGTGAAGCAAGCACTTCACTAACTGAGCCATCTTCCCAGCCCCTACATATTTGCCACTTCCTTAAGATGACTCACTCATGAAGTCAGCTCAGCTGTTGCCTATCCTGTACAACTTTTACCTGAATAGTTTGGTAGGACGCAGCCTCTTATCCTTCATAGTACAGGGGGAAAGGGCTTTGCTGGAGTCAAAGTGTTCACCGTGATTTTTTTTAATCTCAGTTCTTTCTTCCCCAAATGTATAGCACCAGCTTGCTCCCTGTTCATTCCCTTCTTCTTCATCTTGGACACTCTTCAAGAAAGAAATGGCAATACGTGCTGTAAAGACAATTCACATCCACATTTATTACATCATTATCCATAGGAGCCAAGGTATGGAACTAGCATAAAAACCCATCGTCAAAAGACTGGCTAAAGACAATGTGATACGCCACACACACATAATGAGTTTTACTCAGCTCTAAAGAGTGACACTGTGCAGTTTGCAGGAAAAGGGAATAAAAATGGAAGACATTGTATTAAGTAAAATAAACCAAACTCAGAGAGAAAACTATCGCATTTTCCCTTATATGTGAAATATGGGCTTAAATACATGTATCCTCATGCCCCTCCCACCCACCAACTCATTTATCCACACATTTGCCCACGGATCTGACCATCCATTCACCAATTCACCTACTCATCCATTTATCCACCTACATTCACCCACCTACTCACACACCCAGCTACTCTCCTATTCCCCCCACAGGTGATGGTCTATTAATGCACCCACTCAGTCACCAGTCCACCCACAATCCACTTCTCATCAACCTGTCCATATACCCATCCACCTACATATATCTATCCATCTACACACCACCCCACCCACCCACCTGCCCATTGACCCTTCCACCCATTTATACATCAATCCATCTTTCCACCTCCACACTCTCTTATCCATCCATTTTCCCATCCATTCATCCACCAGGCAGCCCACCCGCCAACCCACTCATCCATTCATCCGCTTTATCTGAATCTTCCTAGCTCTGTAGTTTTGTTCAGTTTTCTAGCTTTCAGCCCCCAAATCTTCCATTAAATAAGTGAGATAAATGAGGCCCAAAGGAGTTTAGTTACTTGTTCTAATTTATGAAACTGCCTTATCTTCTTAGATAAAAACAGAAGCTCGCTGAGGGCTTGATTCATACCCCTGAAGAATTTAGCATAAAGCCTTGCAATTAATGAATAAATGATAAATATCAGGATGGATTAATGGTTACCCTGAAGCTAATCTCTCCACAGTCACCCTCAAATGGAGACAGGCAAACTCTTTGAAGGAAAAGTTAATGGCAATAAAAAAAGAAAAAAACCAAAACAATTAACAACCATTTAATGAGTATCACTAGCTAAAAGCTGTGCCAAATTCTTTTCAAAATTCCCTTTTAATTCTTTTAATACCCTTATGAAATAGATAATAAGTATAATTAGCCCAATAATAATAATCAGCCAAATTTAATAAAGGAAACTGAGAATTTGTGTTATGAAATCACCTGCCCTAGGTCACATGGGGAGAATGCAAGATGGAACCCAGGCCTTCCTGCTCTGCGTGCGCCTGCTCTCCTGAACTACATTCCAAGTATTCTCGTGGGTAAGGAAAAGATGGTTCCAGCACTAGAAATGAAACTTGCGCCTGTGTCTCTGCCTCTTGAAATATTGATTTGCATAGTTTATGCTCGTATATTATTCTGGAAGCCTGACAAAACACCAGAGCCAGCAGGATGTAGGATGGGATCAGACTGCTATGATTTCCATCTGGGACTTTCCAAAGGCCAATCCAGGTCACCAGTCACTGATGTCACCAACTACCCAATAACTCCCAGTTCATCAGGGACTTCAGGGATGGCAATTCACCATCCAGTCTCTCTTCAAAAATGTTACACTTGGGACAGTTGATGGAGAATCCAAAGACGGTTCAACCCCAGTGTGATGACTACTCCTCTAGACACTGTAACAGACCATTAGAGGGATGAGACCAACGTTTTATAATAATTAAAGGACACGTAAGAAAGGATGAATAGATAAATGGTTGGTAGGTGGGTGAATGGATAGATGAATGAACACGTGGGCTGACTGATGGGTGGAAGGATGAAGAGAATGGATGGATGGGTGCAGATATAGCTCAGGCTGGTCTTGAACTCATATTGAATAGTGCCAGCTGCTGCGGCAATTGCTTTGCACGTCTATCCAGTCTTCTGGGAGTAAGGCTTCAAATCTTTACATTTTACTAAAGGTCAGAATTCAGGTGAAAATGAATTAAGTCCACACTGAACAGTCTAGGTGTTTCCTTGCCATTATTTCTGAAGCAACATGCACCAAACAATTACATAGCATTTATAATGGGTTAGGTAGCACGAGTCATCTGTAGGTGATTTAAAGTACCAAGGATATATGCAAACACTGCTAGTTTGTTTAAAAGAGAGTCACAGATTTTGGTATCTTCTGAGAACAAATCCCTTGAGGGGTCAGTCTTCACAACAGTCCTATGAACCAAAGCACAACATATACCCTATTTTACACCTATTATTCAGAGTCGGTGTGGCAGTTTGAATGAGGAATGTACCCCATAGGCTCACGTACCTGAACACTTGGTCTCTAGTTGGTGGTGTTGTTTGGGGAAGTGTGAGATCTTTAGGAGGTAGGGCCTTAGGAGGAGGAGCGTCACTGGGCTGGGAGTACTCTGAAGTTTACAGCTTGGTCTCGCTATTTGTTTTCTCGATGTGCTTACTGTGTGAATAAAATGTGATCTCTCTGCTTCCTGACTGCCAGGCAAACCTCATAGTCTTCCTGCCATGCCTCCCTTCCGTTGTGGAGTCCACCTCTCTGGAACTGTTAAGCCAAAACAAACCCCTTCTTCTCTAACTTGCTTTTTAAATCAGGATGGGCTAAATAGCAGCAGAATAGTAACTGATAGAGCCAGAGGAAAAAAATCATTGCCCATAGTCAGATACCCAGTGTTAACTACAGGCAAAGCCGCATTGATCCCTGTGAATGCAAGTCCCACCCGCCAGATGGTTTGAGCATCAAATGCTACAGCCACAGCGTCTTTAAAGAATATAGATAATCCCATCAGAGCATCAAGAAGGCTACAGGTTAGTCTAGGATCATAGTTAGCCTCATCAACTTGGCACAGCCTAAAGCATTATCTGAAAGGAGAAGCCTCCGTAGAGAGATTGGTCTGTGAGAGACTGTCCTGACTGTTAATGGATACTGAAGGGCTCAGCCCACTGTGGGAGGCACCATTCCTGGGTGAGTGGTCCCAGGCTGTATCTTTTTAAAAATTAGCATAGTGTGAGTCTGTGACTGAGCTAGAGAGTGAGCCACAATCAGTGCTTCTCCATGGTTTCTGATTCGTGGATTTCTACACTGCCATCCCTCAATGACAGACTGTGACCTGGAAGTGTAAGCTGTGCCTACCCTTTTCTTTTCCTAACTTGCTTTTGGTCTTGGTGTTGATCCAACCAGCAGAAAGGAAACTTAGAGCAGGTAACACAACACCTTCTCATGGAGAGTCTACCATGGAGTGGGCAGAAGCTTCACAGAAAGCACAGGAATCTCTCAGAATGTTGAAGAGAGGATCTGTATCATAGAATACCCGCATCTGAGTCCTGGATGTGCCCTTTGCCTCCTGTGGACTGGGTAGCTAGTGGTCAAGACGATCTCATGCTGTTCTTCTCCAGTGCTCTAGACTCCCAGTATTAGAGTAGGGAGAAGAGGGAGAAAGTGGGTTCCATGGAGACCTCAGGAAAGGGGCTCTACTTCCTGTTTGACAACAGTTTTAGGTCAGTATCATTAGGAGTGTCATCCTTACTAGGATAAGAAATCTGTCCATCACAGCTTCCTGCAAACACACCGATGTAAAGTCTTCCACAAGAGCAGGCCACGGAGCCATCCTTACACTCCCTCCTCAAGATTTTTGTTTGTTTGTTTTTTATTTTGTTTTGTTTTATTTGTTTGTTTGAGTACTTTTTAGGTTCCTAAAAAGACTGAGGGGAAGGTACGTGGTAAAAATCAGGCTTTTCACCCAACGGTATCCCTCACGTGTACCTCTTGCAGCAGAGTGGCTTTTGCTGCAGATGACATCACCAGTGAACTCGAACCAACTACCCAGACACATCATCATAATCTGGAGTCCACCCTTCACACCAGAGCCTTCTAGTGCTGTTGTTCATTCTACAGGTAGGATGAGTGTGCACATGTGTTCGTGTGTGTATGGACATGTGTGCAGGTGCAGGAGCACATAGGGGTACATACGTTGCACAGGTTGACCATGGGTGCCTTCCTCATGCACCCTCCACTTTATTTTTTTTTTTTTTGAGACAATGTCTCCCACTGATCCTGGAGCTCAGTGATTATCTCTAACTGGACAACTCGCTCCAGGGATCCACTGTCTCCACCTGCCCAGAGCTGGGGTTACAGAGGTATGCTCTCACATCTGGTTTCTTTTTGGGGGTGGTTGGGGACTCACTCTCAGGGTTTCATGCTTCTGCAGCAAGTACTTTACACAGGGAGTCATCCTCCAGGTTTTCAGTGTCTCCTCAGGTGGGCCCTGGAATGCAACAGCCTGTGGACACCAGTAGGACTCAGATGCAGTATTTGTGGTGTTGGGTTATTCATTATGCTAGGAACAATGGGGAATTCTGCTGGGGAGAGCAGGAGAGTTTTCTGGAAGCTGTGTTACAGCCCGTAATATGACATCCAAGTCTTTTGTGGAATGTAACCCATTACCATATCCCAAGGGGCAGCTCAAAGTAAAAGAATTGCAGCATGTGAGAGTTGGAAGGAAATTCAAAGAGGGCCTTGTCAAACCCTTTAGTTTTATGGGAAGGGGAATTCAGAGCCAGAAAGGTTAAATAATTCTCCCGGGGTTACAAAGAGATGCATAAGCGAGTCAGAAGGGAGACTCGAGGGAGAAAAAGAAAGAAACATTTGTCAACACCAGCGCTGTAGTGGTGTTCTGGGTCAGCAAGGTGAGTTGAACCTTGCCCCATCTGCAGGCAAGGAAGCCACAGCTCAGAAAGGTGACACATTTTGCCTGGCCTCGAAGGGGTTGTGATGGGGCTGTGATTTCAGTCCTAGAATCTGACATCAAGCACATGGTCTTTTCTTTGCTTGGTGGTTCTCATGGAAATATTAACTGGTGGGAAGGGTGTGCCTTTGCAAGGAGGGGTGTGCCTCTCCTGCATGCACAGGTCTCACGAGATGCATCACAAGTACAAATGTGGCTGGCCCGCACCATGACCTTGGCAAACAAGTACCACTTTTCCCCATCTTGCTGAGAAATAAGTAAAGACGGAGAAACTATGTCACTCTTCTTCAGATAGCCCAGCACGTCACAGGCACAAGGATGGGTGCTGTATGCCTTTATGTTCCGGAACCTTCTTCTGTAAAAATAAGAAACCCAGACATTTCCCACTCAAGTATCCCCCAGAAGTCTACCTCTTCAAGGCTGGTGCCTTGAAATATTTATCTCAACATTCTCTGATGCTGGGGTTAACCAATAAAGGTTCTTTTGTGGAGCTCTAAGAGCAAGATGGTTTTTGGCATTCAGTGGTATTCACTGTCTTGTGCTTTGAGCTTTTGAAAACATCTGAGGACACAGAAGCATTGTGAGGGAACTGTGATGTCTTTCTCCAGTAGGAATGAGATGATTAGGAACTGGTGGTTTTTTCTGCGGAGAGCTGATCTCTGGTAACAAATAAGGAAACGGGGCTGGGAGATGGCTGGGTCAGGGAAGTGCTTGCTGTACAAGTGAGAGGAACTGAATCTACCCCTTGGACATGCATAAAAAGCTAGGCGTGATGACACATACTTTTAATCCCAGTGCTGGGGAGGAGGAGACAGGTAGAGAGATCTCTGGTCAGCTAGTCCAGGTAAAAAAGGAAATGTCTTGTCTCAAAAAGGAAACAGTGAAACAAGGTGGATAGTAGCTGAGGAATAACAGCTAAGGCTGACTTCTAGTTCTATTTGGATACAAACGCACATGTGTCAGAACATGTATGAACATACACACACACACACACACACCGAAATAGAAAGAAGGGATGGATATTGGCCAGGTTGGTGGCAATCAGGGCTATGATTTGGGTTGATGGCCCCATTCTTAAGGCTGTTTGGTTTTGCATGAAGAATATTCCAAGAAAATAGGAACACCCAAGAGAGCTGATGAAAGTGACATTCAAATGAGCATGGAGGGGGATGGAAAAGCCACTGTGAATCTTATTCCCATGGAAACAGTAATTGTGGTCTTGGATCTTGAGCACAGCATAGGCAATTAAGTGAATCAGAGATTAAAATACAGCCTCACATGTAGCAATTTAATGGTTGGGAAAAGCTCAGAATCAGAATGTGGTTGTGGCATCAGATGCTACAATTAAAAGAGAGAGAAAGAAAGAGAGAGAGACAGAGACAGAGACACAGAGAGAAATTTGACATTTTAGGCCACTAACCTTGACACACAATGCAGGTTTTTTCATGACAAGGGCACTTGGATAGAGTTTGACTAAACTTACCATTTTTCTGCTCAGGGGTACTGAATATATCCAATGTATATTAATGATTATATTAAATATACTTTGCCTTGGCTAGTTGAGAACAAGTCATTGGCAAAACAATTAAGTCAGCAAACTAAACTAATGCTTATTAGATATTCAGAAGCTTCAGTTTGGTTTATCAATAACTAGAAGGTTGATGAATGATTTGAATATGGTTGGGGTCTGGCTAGAGTGTGGTTGGTTGGTGTTTGCATAGTTAGAGTCTGGTTTGGGTCTGGATGAGGTCTAGTTAACAACTGGTTGATGTTTAGTTAGAATCTGGTTGATATCTTGCTGGTGTCTGATTGAAGACTAGATTGAGCCTGGATGACGTCTGGTTTGGATTGGTTTGAGATCTCGTTGGGAAGTTAAAGTCTGTTTGGGGACTATTTGTCATCCGGTTTAGGTCTTGGTAATATCTATTTGGGGTCTTATTGGCATTGGTTGAGGTTTCTTTCATTTGATTGAGCCCCAGTTGATGCCTGGTTGGGCTCTAGTTGGGATCTATTTAGGGGCTACATAATGTCTGGCTGGGATATGGCTGGAGTGTGGTTGGCGGTAGTTGGGGTGTGGTTGGCATTATCTTTTTTCTCCCAGTTCCCCTTCTGAAAAGAATTGAACTCCCCCTAAAATCTACCTTTAAACCAACTTGCTAATATGATAAACTATATAAAATCTTTTATATAATATTCCTCTTTACTTCCAAATATCAATAAGTCCGGGCTTTGGATTCAGTGTGTTAAATTCCCCTCAATCAAATTGTTTACCTAGAGCAAAGTCATATTTTAGTTCTAAAGTGTCCACACCTCTATCCATATGTTTGATCCTTATAGTGCTGTTTTGGGAGGTTGTGGGAGGTCTAGTTGGCAGATGTGGGTCACTGGGGGTGAGTCTTTGAGAGTTGTAGCCTAGCCCCAATGCCAATCCCATTTTTATGTTAAGATGCAACCATGGACAGAAAAGCTCTGAACACCATGCCTTCCCTGCCTTTGAACAGTGAAACAAAATTACTCTTTCTTTCCTTAAGAGCTTCGGTTGGTTGTTTTCTTGCAATAGCGGAAAGTAACACAAGTAGAAATCACTGAATTCTAGTCCTGATGATTGAAATTATGCTAATTAAAAACCACTGGAGGTATGACCCAATGGTTAAGAGCACTGGCTGTTCTTGCAGAGGACCTGGTTTTGGTTCCCTGCACCCACATGTGGCTTATAACAATCTGTGACTCCAGTTCCAGGGAATCCAATGCCTTTTCCGATCTCCATGGGCTCATACATGCATGTAGTATCTGCCTATAGGGTGTATGTATACACACACTCAGACATATGTGTACATACACATAAAATAAAGACTTTAAAAAAATCACGCTTTTGTAAATAGGGCCTGCACTCGGCTGGGAGCTCAATCAGCCTAGCAGCTGCAGTAAGGATGCCTTCCTAGTCTAGGAAAGCCTAGATTGGTAAACTGTGGCATTGGCTGCATCCTTCTTCGGTGATGCCCATTCTGAGCCAGGAATTTACTTGTCCTTCTGATATGGCAGAGCTTTGAGAATGACAGCTGGTCCTCTATAAGCTCCTAAGCATCTTCCTCACTGGGGATGGTTGAGGGGAAGATATACGAGGCAGACACAGGAGATCACTCAGGGCTTGGGCTGTCACTCAAGGTAGGCACTGGATACTTTCTGCTCTCATTTTACCAGGTTCCCATTGGCATTAAAGTTCAGATTCAAGGATCAAGAGGGATGTGAACAAGAAGTTTTGAGCGTAAATTTTCTTCTTTTTTCTTTTTAAATCAGAGGAGTTATTAATGCCACAGACAGAGTGTGACGGGATCTCTGAGGAGGAGGAGACAGGTCCCTAAGACAGAGTCGGGGTCTCTTCTCCAAGGATGAATGCTTCACAGCACAAGCCTGCAGCCAGACTCTCCGATTTCTCAACATGAGGTAGGTAAGGGATGGGGACATGATGTGTGACCACCAGCCTGTAAACTCACTTCCCCAGGCGAGAAATCTGGGCACCTGCATGTCTCTAGGTTAGAGACCCACAGACGGTGTTCTCAGCACGGTGCCTGACAGTGTCTGATAAGGGGAAGGCCTGTTGCAGGTTTTGTGGCCTGAGCAGTAGTTTGGTTTGAATTATAGCACAGGGAACACTGCTTAGAGGGTTCCAGGTTCTTGCATCCCAGAACACAGGATTAGACGGGCATGTGGGTACTGTCAGCAAGCAGAACCCAAGGAAAGGCTTCAGAAGTGGGCTGGTGGAGAGGAACAGTCAGCAGCTCAAATGACCCAAACATTGAAAACCCAGGGGGATTTAATATTACCTTAGTGTGGGCTCTTTGGCTTACTCATGCAATATGTCATTTCTCAGTATTACTTATGTTACATGTAGTTTTACATCTAACATGTCTCATTAGAATCCTGAGTCTCACCCAACTGTGATGACACTCATGGCACCTTCAGGTACTCTGGAGTGCCTCTGCATCTGCCCTGACAGGAACAAACCAGTTCACTTGGCCTCGGCTGGGGCATTTCCATCCTTCTCGTTTGTTTTCTTCACATAGTAACTCTGTTAGGCTTTGCACAGTAACCTGTCCCACCTTACCCATTAAAGAGATAACTAATGGCAAAAGGCTGAGGAAGGAGATTTAGTCATTGTGGCCACTTTGGAGAGTGGAAACAATAAAAGGGTTCAGTGATCCACCTGCCTCTGCCTCCCGAGTCCTGGGATAAAAGAGTGAGCTCCAGGACAGCCTCCAAAACAATACAGAGAAACCCTGTCTTGAAAAACCAAAAAGAAACAAAAAAACAAAAAACAAACCCCCAAAAAAAAGGGTTCAGTGACCCCAGTTCAGGCCACTGGTGTGAGCTTTCTGTTGAAATAGAGGAAGAGTCAAGGGGTGTACATAGGTAAGCGGTCCTACTGAAGGTGTAGTCCATTGCTGACATGTCATTGTCAAGTTGACAGAACCTTGTGGAACTCTCTCTGGAGACAACTCTTTCTCCAGCTTCAGCTGCCCTCTCCTCCCATCATAAGACTGCTTGGGAAACTCCAATTCCTCAAGTGAACATGGTTTTAATGTCTGACAGCCAAGGGAGAGGTACACATGGACCTCCTTACTCCTGTGGCACAGCTTACAATTCTTGTGTTGTTGCTTTTCTCATTGCTGGGGCAACATACTTGACAAACAGAATTCAAGAAAGGAAAAGTTCATTATCTCACTTCTCAAGGGCACAGCCCAGCACAGCAGTAGGGCAGGCATAGCAGCAGGAGCGTGAGGCAGCTGGTCACATGACATCCACAGTCAGGAAGCAGAGAGAGATGGATGCTGGTGCTCAGCTCACTGTCTCCTTTTTATTCAGTCTAGGACCTTACACCACGGAACAGAATGATGCTGCTTGCATGTAGTCTAGTTCTTCCTACCTTAATTAATTCAACCTAGCAACTCCCTCACACATAGGCCCGGAAGACTGTCGCCTGCTCATGCTAGACCCTCTCAAGTTGACAATCAATACTAAACATATTTCCTCTTCAGGGGAGTGGACATGTTCTAGACTAGCCCATCTCTCAATTTCCTGTCCTACCTTTAATTCCTTCGCATTTAAATGTCCTTGAGCCTCCTGCTACTCGGAGGAATGGCCCCAGGCTGGCAGTAGAGCCAAGAAAAGGAGCCTTGATTAAAAACCTCCATGTGGTAACCAGACAATCAGGTGCTCATTATCTCACACGACAGAAGTACTGAAATGGAACAGTCACACATTGGAAATTCACAGAGAATTGTACTTTAATATAATTATTTTTGAAAGAGTCTTCATCAGAAAGGTTAATAAGAGCAATATAGGTTAATAGCAGTACCAAGGGACCGGACATCCTCTGATAATTGACTTTATTGATATGGAAAATGCCTTGTGCTTCACCTGGGGGTAGTGACCATTTCTCCTTAGTCAATTATCTTCTAATGATAGCTGATTCTTTGACTCCTGCTCCTGCCACCACCTGTAGTCCCTTTGCCTTCCAGGAAGAAGAGGGCACCTCTGAATTCTCTATGTCCCCCAGGCCCCCAGCTGGTTCCCTGACTTCTGCAACGGTAGATGGATAGAGGGAATCGAGGTGGGATTTCCCAAGTCTGTTTTGTTACTCAGATCTTTAGCATGAAATCTGCAGCTCAGGGAGCTCCAGTTTTTGGAGAGAGTAAGACATTCGTAAGAGACCATGAAAGGGTGCCAGAGGTCCCTGTGAGAGAATTTTCACAAGCCTTGGCTAAGGGCTTCCCAGCAGTGACCTAGTGCATGTATGATGGTGGTCAGACAAGGTTGTAGTGAAGAGAAAGGACTCTGTTGCTTCCAGACATGGCAGCTGCAGAGCATTGTAGCTCAGCATATTTCTGGAGTGTTTGTGGTATTGTCTAAACCAACCAACCACACCGGCGGTTGTGAGTTCAGTGGGCGGTTATGCACAGTAAGTAATACTTGATTGTGACAACCAATGATGGCCTTATTTTTTATGTAGTTACCATTTTATTGTTCCTGATCCTGCCTTCCTTTGTTGTCCCCCCTTCCCTCTCATCCCCCCCTTCTTTTTCTTACTCCCTTTTGTGGTACTCGATACTGTACCTAGGCAAACACACTACGGAGCCACATCTCCAGACCCTCACTAGAGGATTCTAGTTGACTGCTCTACACTCAACCCTCCCCCACCTCATATTTTTGTATTTTTAGATACGGTCTCACTGAGTTGATCAGCTGGATATAAACTCACCCCATGACTCAGGTTGGCCTTGAACTTGGGGTCCTCCTGCTTCAGCTTCCCAAGTATCTGCAACTAATGTCGCCTCAAGTCTTCAGTGTTGGGTCCTCTATTATTCCATAATTACTGTTTTGTAAGCCAGATTGAATTTTCTTTCTTTTAAAAAATATTTTCGTTTACTTTTATTTATGTGTGTGTGTGTGTGTGGAGGGGGGAGGGGTTGTATGAGTACATAAGTGCAGTGCCCACTGAGGCCAGAAGAGGGAGTCAAATCCCATGGAACCGCAATTACAGGAGATTGTAAGTTGCCTGACGTGGGTGCTTGGAATAGAACTCAGGTCCTCTGCAAGAGCAGCAAGTGCTCTTAACTGCAGAGGCTCTGGGCTCATTTTTCAAGATCTTTTACTTCCTAATTCACTGAGCTGTCTGTTTACAGCTTAGTCTGTTCTCTTACTAGAAACCAAAGAATAGTATGCACTCATTACCTACCACACTGCTCATTAAGATTTATTTCTTAAACATTTTTATTTATGTGCATGCATGTGTATCTGTGTAGTCATACATCATATGTGTTCAGCTGCCTTCAGAGGCCACAAGAAAGTGATGGGTCCCCCGGAACTGGAGTTACAGATAGTTGTTAACTACCAGACGTGGGTACTGGGGACTGACCTTGGGACCCTTGGAGAGCAGCAAGAGCTGTAACTGCTGAGCGGTGTCTTCAGTCACATCATCTGCTTTTAACTGGGATCTTCCCATTTCCCCTCACACAGTCCTGGGCTCCATACTGTGGTACTTTGTTCCACTAGTTACAGGCTGGTCCCTACTAAGTTCACTTATGCAGAGTGGTGGCATCTTTTAAGAACTAGAAAACTTGCTGCATGGCTGAAGATGACGTAGAACTTCAGGTCCCCCTGCCTCTATCTCTAGGGTGTTGAGATTACAGGTGTGCCCACACCTGGCCTATGACTTAGCGTACTGTGTAAAGAATCATTTATGTTGCTGCATATATTTTGTCCTCTGTTCCTTTTTTATTTGCTGCCTGGATAAGAACCCTAATTTCATTCTGTTGCTGTGACAAATGCCATAACCAAAAACAACATAAGGGAGGCAAGGATTTCTCCTTACACTTCCAGGTCACAGTCTGCCACAACCTGTGCTGCTTTGGGATTGACCTGGCTGGAGTGACATGGGATGAAGAAATGACAGGCACACCTACAGGTGCTAGACGGTCCATTCGCAGTGACGGAGACACTCCGGCAGCCCAGAAACTTAGCACACAGCTGAAGGATGCAGTGGGCTGACTCATCTCCTTAGGGTAACTCTGTAGGGGAGCAGTTTCAAGCTGCCGTCATCCAGGAGGAGGATGCTGTGGTTGGTACTGTCTGCATGCACTGTCAATGTATTTATTCCAAACATAGGAAGGCCTTGCTATTTCCCTGAGGCTGACCTATGAAGGTTTTGCCAGTCCCATAGGTCCGAAGCAGTGGTGTCCTTGACGGGTCATGATCATGTCATGAATTCTCATTCTGCAGGGGGACACTCACTCTCCTCAACATTCCCTCATGGAGGGAAGTCAGGACAGGAATCTAAGTCAGGGGGCTAAAGGCAGGACTGTTTGCTATTCCATGTAGTATTATCCCGTCCAGGGAACTCACAGCCAAACATGGAAAACACTTACTTGTTGGCTTGAAGGCTCATCCTCAGATAATTTTCTTACATAGCCCATGACCACCTGCTCATAATGGGCTGTGCAACTCTGAACCAACTAAGAGTCAAGACAGCTCTCCATAGATGCGCTCACAGGCTGATCTGAACTGGGTAATTCCGCAAATGAGACTTCCTTCTCAGGTCCGGGCTGGGTCAAGAGACTGGGGATTGAACCCATGTCACCATGCATGCTAGTACGAGACTGCCAACTGACACTACATCCCTAACACGGGAGCTGGATCACAATCTATCCCCTTGTAACCCATGAGCTTGTGATATACTTATAACCTGGTGCCAAGCACTGGAGTTTGAAACATTTGCATTTGACCCCAACCCAGCAGAGTGTCTCATGCCTGTGATCAAGGAGAAGTGGCAGAGAGTGAGACCTTGCTTACTGCCCAGTATATGAGGCTATGGACACCCCCCCCCCAGGCTATGAAGGTAGCCTTCCCAGTGTTAATGGTCTTCAACCGCAGATTCTTAAAGATGCAAGCCTTAGGGACTAGGAGGTTGGACAAGTCAGTAAAGTGTTTGCCATTATGGATGAGAGCCTGAGTCTGAATCCCCAGCGCTAAGATAAAAAGCCAGACATGGTTAGTATGTGTTGGTTATCCGAGCACTGGGGAGGTGGAGATGGGTGGATCCCTGGGTGTGCTGGCCAGCTAGTGTATTTGAACTGATAGTCTCCATGTTCAGTGAAACAATTATCTCAATAAACAACAACAACAAAAGGTAGAGAGTAATTGAGGAAGACACCAGTGTTGACCTCTGGTCTCCACAGACATTCTTACGTGGATACCGGCACGCACCCACCTGCCAACACCCCACGTAAGACACCCTCATTAGAACCTAAGAGGAGGCTGGAGGTGTGGAAATAAGATCAAGTGGGAAATTCCTTTTTATCCCCAAAGTCTGCATCTCTGTGAAGCTGGGATGTGAAAATATTTGACTGGCTGAATTTTAGTTGTGTGTGAATATCGACGCTTTCCAACGGCCAACTTCTATAATAAATAAATGTGATATCAAAGGTTCTCAGAGGCTATATTGGAAGTCCCGAGGATCAACCTGGCTGTGTTTCCCAACTTCAGCCTTGGGTGTGGGAAAGGTGATCAAAGGGAGGCAGAAAAAAGCAGGAGTAATTCACTTTGTTGATATCCGTGTATATTTAGTAGTGTGGTTGCCTGGGGATTTTTAAACATTAGCTCCCTTTAAATCAAGTTGGGCACCCTATAAATCAAAATGATAAATGATTGATAAATAAACTGTCATTGCCACAATTAGATTTTCCATTATACTTGTATGCTATAATTTAAAATGTAATTTCCCTTGAAGCTCATAAAGGCACGGTAGTAATAGGGTGTCACAATGTATTAGGGACAAGTGTGCGCATGTGACTGGACATGCACCTCTTTGAAGTGCAGGACTGGATTGCACAGTTTAATACAAAGCTCAGGCTCGGTTCTGGAGTCAGGGACAGATCATATGACATTCCAAGGGACCAGGTGTTTCAGCTAGACAGACATATTCTAAGAGGGAGGAAAGCTAGGCTCGCAGACAGTGTGTAAAGCGCTTGCCACATGACCATGAAGACCTGAGTTCAGATGCCCAGATACCACACAGAGCTGGGTGCAGTGTAGCACACATGCTTTATGTTGTCATTCCTACTGGGGTTTGGGACATTGCTTCAGAGCCATCAAGGCAGGGGACTCAGGCAGCTGACTGGTCCCACCCACCCGCTGATCAAGAGTGTGTAGAAATGCTTCTTTGCTTGCTTGCTTTCAGTTAGCTTTCTCCCTTCACACGCTGTTCAGGACTCCCAGTCTAGAAAATGGGACTACCGGCAATGGGCGGGGCACTCCTCTGTCAATCAATGACCAATACAGTCCCTATGGATATATCCACAGGCCAACCTGGTCCTGAGTCCTCGTTAGACTCTTCCCAGGTTTTCCCAGGTTGTTCTGAGCTGACAGTTCAAATGAACCAGCACATGAAGGCCTTTCTCACTAAGCCAGAACACACTGTGACCATTTTTTAGCTGGTGAATTCTATGAGGACTTTTTTCCCCCCATCTCTTCCCTGAAATGCCCCCCCCCCGTTTGTACAAATGGCAATCCCACGTGCGAGGTTATCTCTAAGTCATTTTCCCACAAATGCAAATGCTCACCCCAAGTCATGGCCCCCTGCACCCTACCCCATTAGACTGTAAAGGGTGGTTACTTCAAGAAGGACGAATGCTTTCGAATTGAAAAGAGGGCCCCTGACTGTAGATCAGGGGTCAACTTTCCACAAATACCTCACATTCTTACCCCCTCCACCACAGAGCTCATTAGTGCCACATGTCCACATTTAAATTCTGCCCACAGAGAAAGCAGAATGGATGTCACCAGGCTGATGTTAAATCAACAGTCCCTGGTCACAGAGGGATCCCTGTGACCTAAGCTTTTTAGAATGACCCAAGATCATTACAGATTCACCGGACTGTGGCTGTTAAGGTCTGGTTGATGTCACATGCCCTGGTGTCCATTTATAATTCTTCCTTGTAGCTCTTTCCTTGTTCCCAGATTGGTCATCAAGTGGTTCAATTGACCTTGAAATGTAGATTATAAATTGTGACTTGAGAAAACCAGAGATTCCAAAGTGATTTTCACCCCCAATTTGGCCTTAATTTGCCATGCTTTTTTTTATTTTAAAAAAGTTTTCCAAGAATCTTTTTTTCTATTTAGTAGAAGTATATCCAGCCTTGTTAGCAAGTACTGAACTAGCTGTTCATTGACATTAATGAATCTAGCAGTTAAAGCCTTGATCAGAGAAGTTCATGGATAAGTCAAACTCAATAAGAATTACTATTGGAACCAGAGGGTTTCCCCAGTTTTTCTATCTAAGCTGGTAGTAACACATTGGGAGGTTTTATCACTTAAGATTCATCAGGGTGAAAAATCTAGGCATGATGCAGCATGCCTGTAATCCCAGCACTCGTCAGACTGAGGTAGGAGGATTGCTGCAGGTTGTATAAATACAGACTACATAGCAAGTACCCGGAGAGCCCAGACAACTTAGTGAGACCTTAATTCAGAGTTAAAAATAGACACAAAGCTGGAGGGAGAAGTCTGCAGTAGAGTGCTTGCCTAGAATGCCCCCAGTGAGAGAATGGGGATGTCGCTCAGTGGTAGAACACTTGCTTAGAATCACCCATTGATGGGATGAGGGTGTGAGTCAGTGGTAGAGCACCTGCCTAGAATCCCCCAGTGAGGGGCTGAGGGTGTGGTTCAGTGGTAGAGCACTTACTTGCATGAGGTCCTGGAATCAATCCCCAGAACTACCACTACCAGAAAAAGAAAGAAAGGAAAGAAGGAAGGAAGGAAGGGAGGGAGGGAGGGAGGGAGGGAGGGAAGGAGGGACGGAGGCAGGACGGAGGGAGGGAGGGATGGATAGAGGGAAAGAGGGAGGTTGGAAGCAAAGATTCATTATAAGATTCAGTAGCACAACTTTACTCTGATTGAACCTGGAATTTACCTAGGAAAGTGTGTGAGTTAATATTTTGGCAAAGAAAACGCTATGTGTAAGATTTCCTTTAGACTGTTTATAACCACTTTGCCTTTTCCTATCCTCTGCTCTGGTTTTATACGAAGAACTGCTTTGGATGTTTTCTGGAGGAACCCTGGCACATGTGTCATAGGCTCCAAGCTGATTTAGTTGGGGGCATTGCACATATTAGCCAACTATCTTACCACTGGGTTACATATGCCCACCCCTGCCTTTTTTTGAGACAGGGTCTCATTAAGTTGCCCAGATAACCTTGAATTAATTCTGTAGTCTATATGTACCTTGAACCTGTGCTCATCTTGCTTCAGTCTCCCTAGTAGGTGGGATTATAGGACTGAGTCAACACATCCATTGCCTTGTGCTTTTACAGTGCTTAAATTAAGCCTTAAGCCCAGGACGCTGTGCATCCTAGGCAAGTGCTTCATCACTGAGCTATGTCCCCAGCTCCTCACTGGGAGATTCTAGGCAGGTGCTCTACTGCTCAACCCCTTACAGGGAGATTCTAGGTAGATATTCTACCACTGGTTACAGCCCAGTCCCCTCACTGGGGGATTCTAGGCAAGGACTCTACCACTGTACTGACTCCCTGGCCACCTTCCCATCTTTTAATTTAATGTATGACCCCTGTGGCAATGGCGATTTGAATATTGAAACTAGTTTATACATTCTGCCAACATTTAATCCAACAGAGATATTGAAAAAAATTCCCATTGCAGCTCATTTTGCCTTTGAAAAAGTACATATACACTAAATCACATTTGGGAAACAGATGGAAGTTGCTAAGCTGAAATCAACTTGATAGTCAGATCTTTCACAGAGTTTGCAATCCTTTTCCTATGCAATTATCTGCAGCCTAATTAATCCATTTTTGTTACAGCCAGTTTTTAGAAAGCAGAGGCATTCTTTCTGACTAATATAACTACCCTCAAATGTGACAATAGCAAACATTACCTAGAGATGGCTATTGAAGTTTCAGAAGCCCATATGCAATGCAGAGCAGTAACACTGTAATATAGTGTTAGTGAATTTTCTCGACTTCTCCTATCCTCTTTATTCCTTCTTCTGTCCTCTTTTTTAGTTCTTCTTGTTAAAAAAAGAAATCAGCATGAAGGGGTATATAGTTCATGAAAATTTGATTATATTCTGCCTTTAATTTAAAGAGTTTTGGGGCCACTAAGATGAATGACTAAGCAGGTAAAGGTCCTTGGTACCAAGCCTGATGATTTGAATTTGATCTCTCTGGCTCTCATGGTTGACAGAGAGAACTGGCTTCTACAAGTTTTTCTCTCATCTCTACACACATACCATGACATAAGCACATGAGCACATGTGTGTGTGTGTGTGTGTGTGTACTCACAATAAATAGATAGAATGTAATAAAAATAAAAAGATGTTTTAAAAATGTCTCATGTTTTCTTCTCGGAAAAGGGAAGGAGAAGAATTTGGGCAATGACTGCTAGGCTCCTGGCAGATATTCATTAAGTATTAATTAATGATGTTACAGCTGCTGATTCAGAAAATTCACACTTACAGAAAATTCCAGACCTAGCATGTGTTATGCATCTCTTTACATAAAAGTCTTCCCTGTGACTAGGTGGTGGTGGCAAATGCCTTTAATTCCAGCACTCAGGAGGCAGAGACAGGCAGATCACTGTGAGTTCAAGGCCAGCCAGTCTACAAAGCTACACAGAGAAACCCTGTCTCAAAAAAAAAAGTGTTCCCTGGTAACTTTGGAAAGATGGAAATGTACTCACTGAGATTTCTTTCCACACTCAGCATGCCATCCATTTCTCCTATGTTCAAGGACATATGAAAATCAGTGAACTCTCTTGCCTTCATCTCTCTGGCTTCAGACCAAAGGTTCCAGAAAAAAAATAACTCATGTTAAGTGCACGGGCCGAGTTACTTAGAAATGATGTCAGGAATTGAAATGAAGACACTACAGCTGGGAATAAAAGTTCTCACAATTCCCTTAATGGCAGATGTGCCCTCAAATTTCGTTGCTCCTTACTACATTGTTTCCTTTTGACCATGCTGTCTTTGAAGGGACTAGATCCTCACTCAGCCCCTTCTTTAGCAGCCATGAGAGGCTACAGAAAAGACACAAGGAAACTCCAGATCCTCTGGCTCCCTGGAGTCTAGGATCAAAACTGAACAGAAAGAAACTCCAGATGCCACCCCCAGCCTCCTAGATACTTGGTTCCTGGGAACCATTTGGCCACAAAAGAAACTCCAGGGGAGACCAAAAACTCCCCTGTAGTCTCCAGGATACAGTTTTGAAAACTGTTGGTATTTATGAACAACAGGCCACCTGCAAATAACAAGACAAAGCCACAGAAACCACAGAATGATCTCTAATCACTGACCAATTAGAATGATTGGTACACAGGTATTTCATGCCAAAATACAACATTGAGAAATTCTCCTGCTTGTTCCCAAATGTCAACCAATCAGAAACCAACCTGTACCTACTGATGTAATCCTGGAACTTTTGTCTATAAAACCTAGCAAAAAGAGTATATGTGATTTGAGTTTAGCAATGTTTCTTTTATGAACGTGCGTACCCTTGTATTTGGGGCATAGTTGTTCAGAATTGAGACTTCATCATAATGGATTTTTCCTGTGATGAATATGAAATGACCTTCTTCATCTCTTTTGATTGATTTTAGTTTGAAGTCTAATTTGTTCAATACTAGGATAGCTACACCAGCTTGTTTCTTGGATCCATTTGATTAGAAAATATCCCAACCCTTTACTCTGAGGTAATGTCTGCCTTTGAAGTTGAGGTGTTTCTTGTATGCAGCAGAAGGATGGATTCTGTCTTCATATCCATTTTGTTAGCCTGTGTCTTTTTATATTAAGACCATTAATATTGAGGTAAATTAAGGGCCATTGAGTGTTAATTCTTATTTGTTTTTGATTTATTGTTGGTCGTGTAATTGTGGATTAACCCCCTTTTTCTTTTGTCTTTTGGTAAAGTTGGATTATCTATTGCGTATGTTTTTGTGAGTGTAGTTACCTTCCTTAGATTGAAGTTTTCCTTCCAGTACTTTCTGTAGAGCTCGATTTGGAAATGGACAATTTTCTGGATAGATATCACTTACCAAAATTAAATCAACAGCAGATAAGGAATCTAAACAGACCTATAACCCCTAATGAAATAGAAGCAGTCATAAAAAGTCTCCTAACCAAAAAAGCCCAGGTCCAGACAGCTTCAGTGAAGAATTCTACCAGAAATGTAAAGAAGAGCTAATTCCAATACTCCTCAAAGTGTTCTACACAATAGAAGCAGGAGGTTCATTGCCAACTCTTTTTACGAAGCTACAATTACCTGAACATAATAAAAACAATATACAGTAAACCAACAGCTAACATCAAACTAAACAGAAAGAAACTCAATGCAATTCCTCTAAAATCAGGAACAAGACAAGGCTGTTCTCTCTTTCCATATCTCTTCAATATTGTACTTAAAGTTCTATCTAGAGTAATAAGACAAGAAAAGGAGATCAAGGGGATACAAATTGGAAAGGAAGAAATAAAACTTTGACTATTTGCAGATAAACATCTTCACCAAAGTGGCAGAATACAAGGTTAACTCAAAAAAATCAGTAGCCCTCTTATATACAGACGATAAATGGGCTGAGAAAGAAATCAGAGAAACATCACCCTTTAAAATAGCCCCAAACAACATAAAATATTAAGGGGTAGCACTAACCAAACATGTGAGATAACTGTACAGCAAGAACTTTGAGTTTTTAAAGAAAGACATTAAAGATACCAGAAAATAGTAGGATCTCCCATGCTCTTGGATTGGTAGGATTAACATAGTAAAACTGGCAATGTTGCCAAAAGAAATCTACAGATTCAACACAATCCCCATTAAAATACTGGCACAATTCTTCACAGACCTTGAAACAACAATACTCAGCTTTACATGGAAAAACAAAAGACCCAGAATAGCCAAAACAACCCTGTACAATAAAGGAACTTCTGGAGGCATCACCATCCCTGACTTTAAGCTCTATTATAGAACTATAGTCCTGAAAACAGCTTGGTATTGGCACAAAAATAGACAAGTAGACCAATGGATACTAACCCTGATACTAACCCACACATCTACAAATACTTGATTTTTGACAAAGAAGCTAAAATCATACATTGGAAAAAAGACAGAATCTTCAACAAATGGTGCTGGCATAACTGGATGCTGGCATGTAGAAGACTGCAGATAGATCCGTGTCTATTGCCATGCACAAAACTTAAGTCCAAATGGATCAAAGACCTCAACATAAATCCAGCCACACTAAAACTCTTAGAGGAGAAAGTGGGAGGTACCCTTGAATGAACTGGTACAGGAGACTACTTCCTGAACATAACACCAGTAGCACAGACACTGAGATTGACAATTAATAAATGGGACCTCTTGAAACTGAGAAGCTTCTGTAAGGCAAAGGACACAGTCAATAAGACAAAATGATAGCCCACAGAATGGGAAAAGATATTCACTAACACCACATCTGACAGAAGGCTGATCTTCAAAATTTACAAAGAAGTCAAGAAGCAAGTCTCTAAAACACCAAAGAATCCAATTAAAAAGTGGTGTACAGAACTAAATAGAGAATTTTCAATAGAGGAATTTAAAATGGCTGAGAGACCCTTGAGAAAGTGCTCATCAACATCCTTAGCCATCAGGGAAATGCAAATCAAAACAACTCTGAGATACCATCTTACTCCTGTCAGAATGGCTAAAATAAGAAACACCAACGACAGTTTTTGCTGGAGAGGATGTGGTAAAAGGGGAACACTCCTCCATTGCTGGTGGGAGTGCCAACTTGTTCAGCCACTTTGGAAATCAGTATGGAGATTCCTCAGAAAAATGGGAATCAGTCTACCACAAGATCCAGCAATTCCACTCTGAGGTGTATACCCCAAAAATGTACATTCATACAACAAGGACATCTATTCAACTATGTTCATAACAGCATTATTTGTAATAGCCAGAGCCTGGAAGTAACCGAGATGCCCATCAGCTGAAGAGTGGATAGAGAAAATGTGGTACATTTTAACAATGGTGTACTACTCAGCAGAAAAAAATGGAATCTTGAAATTTGCTGGTAAATGGATGGCACTAGAAGAAACCATCCTGAGTGAGGTAACCCAGTCACAAAAAGACAAGCATGGTATGTACTCACTCACATATGAATTTTATGCCTGAAACAGGGGAGTGCCAGCCTACAATCTTTAGCTAGAGAGTCTGGGAAACAGGGAGGACCCTAAGAGAGATGCATGGTAACCCAGAGAAGGGGAACAGGACAGAATCTTCTGAGGGGATTGACAGCAAGGGAAGGGGTGTCCGGGAGGTGATGAGGAAGCTGAGAGAAAGAGAGGGGGTGAAGAGGAGGGGAGAGGAATACATGGGGGGCAGGATAGTTGAGTAGGGGGAAGAATAGACGAGAGAAGGATGAGAGATACCATAATAGGAGTCATTATAGGTTTGAAGAGAGATCTGGTACTAGTGAGATGTCCAGAGGCCAACAAGGATGACACCAGCTGGAAATCTAACCAACAGTGGAGAGGCTACCTTAAGTGCCCTTCCATGATAACATGATTGACGACTTCCTTTTATGCCATCCTAGAGCCTTCATCCAGTCGTTGAAGGAAGCAGAGGCAGACACCCACAACTAAACACTGAATGGAACTCCTGAAACCCAGTTGCAGAGAGGGAGGAGTGATGAGCAAAGAGGTCATGACTTGGCGGGTGAAACCCATAGAAACAACTGACCCAAACAAGGGGGAGCACATAGATTCCAGACTGATAGCTGAGAGGCCAGCATGGGACTGATCCAGACCCCCCTGAATGTGGGTGTCAGTGAGGAGGCCTCAGCATTCTTTGGGGCCTCAGGCAGTATATCAGCATTTAGCCCTGTCATTCAGATGGACTTTGGGAGCCTATTCCACGTAGAGGGATGCTGTCTCCACCTGGACACAAGATAGAGCGCCTAGGCCCTGCCCCAGATCATGACAGACTTGGGAGATCCCCCATGAAGGGCCTCACCCTCTTTGGAGAGTGGAGTGGGGATTGGAGGAGGGATTGGGGGAGGGTTGAAGGGGGTGGGAGAGGAGGGGAGGGAAAGGGAGCTGGGTTTGACATGTGAAGCAAACTTGTTTCTAATTTAAATTAAATTTTAAAAAAGACAAAAGAAAAAAGAAAAAAGAAAAGAAAACCAATAGACTCAATTGCTTCCCTAAAAGCAGAATCTCTCTGTGTGGATTGAAGCATATTTAAAAAATATTGTCATCTCACCACTTCGTAAATATATATAATGTACTTTAAGCATACCTTCCATTATCTTCTTTTATTCCTTCTCGCCTCCCCTGACCATCTTTTCTTCCTCCTAGTCTCCGAGACACATGCCTTGTGAGTGTGTGCTGCTGCACGTTCGTTCTTACGGTCGCCGGTGTGAGCACAGTGGGGCTTTCATACTGGCTACATCATTGAGGAATCCTGTCCCCTAGCAACCATTGCTACTTATGGCTCCTCAGGGAGGGAGGGGCCCCACAAGCCCCTCCCCATCACGCGGGATTATTGACAGGTCTAGCCTTGTGTAGGCCTTGGGCAGGTAGCCATTGCTGCCATGAGCTCTAGGGTGCAGCAGCCGTGTGGTCTCCAGAAGTCACACATCACAACACCACTCTTCCCCATTTGCCAGTTCTACTATTCTTCCCTTCCCCCTCCTCCACAATGTTCCCTACCTTTTGAAGGGGTGACATAGATAGATGTCCCATTTACGGCGGACGCTCTCAGCCACTTATCCCACACACTTTGGCCAGTTAAGAATCTTTTCTTTAATCATTATCCACAGCAAACAAAAGCTTCTCCGGCCAGGGTTGGGTGGGAGCAGCACTCATCCACGGGTATAAACATAAATATTGATAAGGCGGCTTGACAACATGTCCATTTAGCAGAACAGGAATAGCAGGTCCCTGTGCAGGCTCCTATGACCTCCCCACCATGGGCTTTTGACTAGGTTTACAGTGCCAGGCATGAATTCCCTGCTGTGGAACAGGCCTCAGACTCCATCAGAAAGCTGTAGGTTGAAGTGTACTTTTAAATGACCCAGATGCAGAGCAGTCTCTGGATGGGGCTGGTTAATGCATACATAAACGAGCGAGGGCTTTGGCTTTCCAGGAAGCTTGCCCATGCCTGTTGGTTTATTCAGTCTTTGCTCATCTCTTCTACTGTGCTGCCGAGCCTTAGTAAGACCCACTAGATAGTGAAATGCCCTTATGGGGAAGCATTCCAAATGCTGCAGAACATTCTCCTATAGGGTTTTCTTTTTGATGGATTCTTTCACAGAGACTTTTTTCCCCAAGACCTCTTGCTTAGCTTGCATAGAAAAGATATGGAGTGTGACAGAAATCTAGAGCCTGGGGTGTATACATTGGGCTTAATGATGCACTCGCAACTATAGCAAGCAGGAAGGAGGCAGGGCAACAAGACTTGAGAAACAAAGACAGCATTTTAGGGAATGAATTTACATCCCAGGGGAGCATAGATTGGTGTTGCTGTCAAATTTGGCTAGAGAAGCTTCTCTAGTGGGCTGCAGTTAAGACAGAGATTCATACCTGGTCAAAATGCTGAGAATGGGGACTGTGGAGAGCTGAGCCTAAATGGCACACGCTATTTCATCATACACACACACACACACACACACACACACACACACACACACACACGGCGCGCGCACACGAGAAGGGGGGACGTTCAGGAATGTTGAGGAAAAAGGGCAGGAATATTGTCTTCTGGACATGACACACCATTGATCTCGTGGACTAGAAGCAGTTATTGTTATCTGCACCAACCATGTCAATAAGATCAGTGAAATAAATCCCACCAGCACTGATTGGATTCAGTGGGTTACAAGCTAAAGCAAGAGGATGTGAAGACGAGAGGGGGCCTGTTGGGAGGTGTAAGGGAAGTGGGAGGGGTCTTGGGAGTGGATGTGATCAAGAAATGCGGAATACTATACAAGTTGTGAATGAATAAACAAACGACATTCTTTCAAGTGTGGAGACTGAGTGAAGTCCTGTGCGTAAGGATTTGATCTATTGAGTTTTATTATTATTTATTATAATAATTCATTATTATTATTAATATTTAAGGAATTAAGTCAAGCTGGCAAGAAGAATGCTACAAAGCCCAGCACGGTAGCTCACAAGCTGCCACTTACCAGATGTGTAGACTACAATCTGAGATGAACTAGTACTTGTATTGACAGAAACATCCAGCTGCTGTACCAGGTTTTGGATCCTGAGTCTTCTTTGCCCCTGCCTCCTAGCAGATTGCCTTGCAGGCCTTGCAAGTGAAGGGTATCTTGTGGTTTGAGTGTGAAATGTCACCCTCGGGCTCCTATGTTTGAAAACCTGTTCCCCAGTTGGTGGCTAAAACAAATCCTTAAGTGGCTTCTGGTAGGTGTCATTGCTTCTTGAGCTTGTTTATGACACTAAGCATGTCACCGAGAGATTGTGGGAGAAGGAACTAACTGCTGAGTATTGACAATTAGTATGTGATTTCTTGTAGCTCAGTGGTAGAGTACTTAACTAACATTATGACACCCTGTCTCCAAACCCTAACACTGTTAAAAAAATGGTCACCCAAATATCAGTAGTTTTAAATTATCACAGCGAATTGCTACTTTATTAACAAATGGTTAATAATTATTGAGAATTGATGATAAAATGATTTAGTTGTTGATGAATTATTAAGTAGCTATAAATTATCACAATAAATTGCTACTTTATTAGCAAGTTATTAATAAGTATTGCCAAATGATTTAATAATTTACTAATTGAGGAATCACTGACATCTACTATACTGAAGGCAGTGATTTCATTTATTTAAGATTTGTATTATTATTATTATTATTATTATTTGTGTGTGTGTGTGTGTGTACATGTGAGTGAAGTGCCTCCATAGGCCAGAACTGGGCATCGATTTGCTGGACTAGAATTATAGGCAGTTGTGACTGGCTGATGTGAGTGCCAGAAACTGAACTCCGTCCTCTGGAAGAGTGCTCTTAACTGCTGAACTATCATCTCTCCATTCCCCATGCACTGATTTTAAATGTACGTCCTTTTTCACTCTTGGAAAGACCTTTAAACTTTGTGTTGTCATTCCTCTAGAGTAAGTAGGGGCATTGAGACTCAAGGGGCTGAGAATTAGCTTAACAGGGGTCATATCCTGTTAACAAATGATACTCAGAATGCTCTTTTCAACATTTCATTTGTTTTCAATAAACACTAATGATAATAATAATAACAAAGGCAAAATTAAAATGTCAAAGTGATGTCTTTCCCTAGCTCCGTGGTAATGGCAATAATAGTCAGTGCTTATTGGGAACATGTGGTATTCCAGCAATTATACTAGCCATTTTGTATATTGTGTCTAATTTCTTCCTAACACAACCAAGACTAGTCCTTTTCCTCTCTATTTTCCCTACTTTGCAGATGGAGCCCTGGGGCTTGCTGATCAGTTTGCAGCATATTCTTGGTGAATCGGGGCAGTGAGAGACCTATCTGTTAAAGAAAGAAGGTGTGTGATAGCTGAAGTATGGAGTTGTCCTCTGGCCTCTGTAACCAAATGCACAGATGTGTACAGGCACACATGTGCATATGTTTGTGCATATACACACAATTACAGCTTTCAAGTGTTAGCAGTGAGATTACAGTGCAAACAGTGTTTCTCACGTATTCACCACAGAGAAGATCAAGGCTGCTGCAAAGTTCCTGTTAAGGAGAAACAGTCTATGAAAGGGAAGCCTATGTCAGCTGTTCCAGAGCTGTGCAGTGGATCTTGCTACTGTGGATACTGGAGAGCAACAATTGGTGCAGGTTAGCCGAGAGGAACCAAGAGAAGAGGTAACTTGGAACATGGGATTATTAGGACTGTGAATACAGGGATGACGGTGCAGTTTGATGGACTCACGGAAGTAATTGATACAGTACAAGGGTTGGGGAGATGGTTCATCCCCTACATGCATGCAGGGCAAGTGAGAACCTGAGTTTTATTCCCATCACTCATCTGTGTAAAAAGCCAGACATGGTGGTACGTGCCTGGAATTGCAGGACTAGCATGGCAGAGACAGGAGGACCCCTGGAGCTCTCCTTTCAGTCAGGCTAGCCAAATCATTGAACTCCAGATTCAGTGAGAGACCCTGCCTCAAATGATGCAGTAGAGGGTGATGGGGACAGACACTTGACGTTGACCGATGTCCTCCATGTGGACTTATACATGTGTACACATTCCTAAATAGTCCCACATTTCAAACTATTTATTCTTTCTGGGGTCACACAGCTGTGGTTCCTCTCTGCTGACCCACACCTAAGTGCATCTCTCTAAGATCCCTACAGTACCTATACTTGCCTCAGTTGTATGTCACTGGAACAACTTGTATACCTAAATAATGCACTGCAATGCATCCATATGACCACACACATGAGTACAGACTTTCAAGAATATCATTAAATTAAATAAATTGGAATTATCACTATGTATCTCCACATAGAAATAAAACTTATCAACTTCCTCAAGACCCAAGGAGCATACAACCATGAGTGACATTTACTCCACGGATGAAAATTCAGTTACTAAGAGGCACATCTCACCACTGACAGAGGGTCAAAGTATTGTGTTTCTTTTTCCACCTTGCTCCAGTTCCTTTTTGTTGCTAAGATAAAACACTCTGGCTATTAGAATTTTGGGGAGAAAGGAGTTTATTTGGCTTATATTTCCAGGTCAAAGTCCATCATTACAGGAAGTCACAGCAGAAATTCAAGGCAGGAACTTGGAATCAGAAACCATGGAGGAATGCTACTTTCTATTTGACTCTCTAGTATGTTCTCTGATTGCATGCTTTTCTAGCTGGTTTTCTTATATAGCTCCTGTTGCACCCTTCCCCCATGGAGGGGTCTGCTGACCAGCTTGTGACTAGGAGCTTCTAGCAAAATACCTCTTGTCCCCTCCACCCAGTATAGCTTGAATGCAAGTTCCTGTTTTCTGCCCATCCTTTGCCAGAGGGCCCTGGGAATGTGAGCTCCTGACCTTGGTAGACCTTGATAGTTTTCTACCATGCCTGCTACTGGTAATTAACTCCCTGCTCTTGTTACAATAAATGCCATTCTTCTTGCAAGAATGAGCCGCTGTTTTTGTCTTCATTTAAATCCTTAGCCCTTCGCCCGGATCATTGAGAAGTGTTGTAGCCCCGCACCATAAACCCAACCACTTGTGACAGCCCCAAACCTAGTGGATAGTGCTACCCACAGTGGGGCGGACACTCCTGTATCAATTAATAAATGTCCACAGGCTAAACTTACCTATGCAATCCCTCAACTGAGACTCCCTTCTCAGGTGACTTTAGGGTGTATCAGGATGACAGTTAAAGCTAACTAGGATACATGTTCACTTTCAATGAGTAAAAATTTAAAAAACTCTTTGGTATAGCCATGGTTATAGATGACAGCCATTGGTCAAAGAAAGAAAAAAAAGTGAAAAAAGAAAGAAAAAGGAAGTTACACATGAGAAACCTCAGGTAGTGATGGATGCAAACCACGGACCTAAGAGTGTCCCTGGAGATACTTCCAAATATTTTCATCAAAGTTGGATTATTTCTGTGGCTTCCTGTGCTCTCCAAACTATCCTTGGTCTTACTTGGTATTGTACAGACTGCCCTTGACCTCATCAGGTTGACCTTGAACTTGGAGCCCTCCTGCCTCAGCCTCCCAAGTAGTTGATATTGTAAGCCTACAGCACTTCTGATTTCCATATGTGATGGGTGCATACACACACTCACAGAATAAAGAAATAAGTAAATGTAACACACATGTTTTAAGTAGGGGGTTAGAGAGATGACTCCAGGCTTAAGAACATGCTCTTGCAGAAGACACAAGTTCATTTCCCAGCACTCATTTCCCAGTGGCTCACAATCACCTGTAACTACAGCTCCAGAGGAACCAGGTACCTCTGGTCTCTGTGGTCACTTCCCCATGTGAGCATATTAACACACAGATCCTCACTCATAGTTTAAAATATAAAATAAATATTCTTGTTGATATGGCTCAAGGCCACTTAACCAAATAATCATCTCATTCATTTGGAATAATTAAGCACATTAATGAGGTCTAGATGTTTTGAGCAAGCATTTATTAAAATACTTTTACAGAGGCCGTGCCTTTTTAATTGTCTGATACTCTGATGACACATCGCAGCATGAGCACGGATTTTTCACTGCAGATCTCTCTATTTTGGAACTTAAACTCTATTAAAAGACTCAAAAAGATGGGAAGACACACAGGAATACTGTATTTCTCCATGTCACTGCAAATAATAAGGGTAAAAAATAAAGTAAGTTCTAGAAACAGAAAAACGTTCTTGAATTTAGAGGTTCACATGTACAAAGGATTTTCATAGCAACTGTGTGCTGGCCTGGGCTGTGGCTTCCTGTCTGGGGTCCATGAAAAAGTGAGTTTGTTCTACAGAAGCAGTTGTGGCAGAAGCCATGGGTGGGAACATGTTACATATATGTGTTGGCATGTAGACTAAGCAGTCCTGTCCCAGGTACAAACACAGCTGTATTGTGGGATCCTGTACTCCGTCGCAGGTCACTGCCTCTTTGATGATTCAAGTTGCTACCTAGATAGACTTTTCTTTTAGGAGTAAAACCACTCCCTCATCCTCTGACCATCCAACTCATATATCCCTGCGTATCCTCTACAGATGCTGTGTATCGGAATGTCCTATGGTGTATTCACTTCTTTGCTCATCACTGTGACAAAATACCTTAAAAAAACATAAAGGAAGCAAGATTTATTTTGACTGATGGCTCGAGAGACTACGATGCCACCCCAAAGTTCTTTGTGCTGGTAATGAGTACACAAGGCTTGTTACATGGCACCATTGTCTTCCGAATAAATGTGTAGGCACAGGCTCCTTTGGTGTGGTCCTCACCCATCTTAACCACCACCAAGACCTGGTGGTCTTCCTCTTCATCACTAGACCCCTGAATCAGTGATCTCTTGTCATTCTTTCTTCATTTATTTTTCCATGGTTTTTGGTGTGGTGTGTGTGTGTCTATGTGTTTGCTTGTGTGTGCACACATGTCAGAAGCATCCTCCATTGCTCATTGACCTTATTCACGGTGTCTCAGTCAAACCTGTAGTAGCTGTCACATCCCAGTAGTCTTTTTAAAAATACTGTGTGTGTGTGTGCGTGTGTGTGTGCAAATGGCATGAAGGTACCCATTAAGGCCAGAAGAGGGTATCGGTTTACCCAGGATAGGACCTGCAGGCTGTCGTGAGCTGTCAATCATGGGTGGTGGGAAGTACTCAAGTCTTCTGGGAGGGAATCAAGTGCTCTTAACTGCTGAGCTGTCTCTCCAGATCCTAGCCAATCTTGCTAGTAGTCTTGCTCTGGGGATGCCCAGTTTCTGTCTTCTGGGGCTGGAATGTAAGCAACCACCTCACACTCATGTGGAATTTAAATGGGTGTATGGGGATTTGAACTCTGGTCCTTAGGTTTGCCTACCAGCAAATGTTTAACTTAGAAGTGATCTCTCCAGCTGCTTCCATTTTTAATCCAACAAATTTATATAACATAAAATCTATAGTATTGATCATTCTAATTCATTTCAAATTAAATTTGATGATGATGATGATGATGCTTGAGATTAAACCCAGTACCTTAGGCATGCTAAGCGAGTTGATGACTGTAGAGCCACACTCCAGTTCCAATAGGTTAGTTTTGCTGAGACTGTCAGCTCCTGGTAGCCAGTTATGAGCACATAAACAGTCATGGCCCTCACTATTTCATTAAACTCATATGTGAGCCTGCTGTGAAGAGTTAAGGAGAGAAAGGGTTGGAAAGTGTCAATGTTATATAAAACATCTTACGGGAGATCTCAGAGAGTTCCCATCTCTGGGGACCACTTCGCTCTTGTGAGCTGCACTCTGGTCAGTTGCTGCTCTGTGTTCTTTGAGCACCCAGTTGTCCTCAGTTGTTCCCTCCCTTTGAGGCATTCCCTCGTCCCACAGGCTCAGGGGCTGCCACAGACACAGCCCGCAGACTCAGAGCTGCACAGCCTGAGTGACAGGCTCCTGTGTACAACAGCACGTGGCAAGAGCTGGCAGCCTGCCAGACCTTGGTTCTTTCTGTTTTGTGTTCTTCACTCATAACTGTTTATTGTGATAGGTAAACACTTGTTTTGAAAGCTTGCAGGCATACTATTAAAACACAAGTGTTCATGACACAGTCAAGCTGGGTTGTAAAATGTTTATCCCTTTGAATGACAAACGCCGGGTCTTCCCTTGCTTGCCTTTTCCATTTTGGTTTCCTCTATTGTTTTCCCTTCTTTCCTTCATTTCTCATGTGCTTAACCTGCAGCCTCTGGGGGCCTCTTTCTCAACCTGTGAGTAGGAACTAATGGTTGGATGCATCATACCTACACACACACACACACACACACACACACACACACACACACACGCACGCACGCACGCACGCACGCACGCACGCACGCACCCCTGCATACAATTTATTATGTTTTTGAGACAGAAGGTTATTAAGTAGCTCAGGCTGGTCCCAAGCTATCAATGCCCCTGCCTCTGACTCCCAAATATAGCTTGTTAGTTTGTACCAGCACCACCAGATTATAGAGATGAGTTTATTGTATTATTTAGAAAGGGTGGAAGAGTGAGGAAACTAAGTTGGAATATCTGATTATTATTCAGTTTCTTTTGTTTAGTTTTTTTGTTCTTCAAGATGGAGCCCATGTAGTCCAGGCTGGGCTCCCACTTGCTAAATAGCTGAGGATGATGGTGAGCTTATGGTCCCCCTGCTTCCACCCACAGAGTGCTGGGATTGCAAGCACGCATTAACACCCTTGGGTTGTGTGATTCAGGACACGGAACTCCAGGCTCATGAATGTTAGGCAAGCACTCTACAAACCAAGATACATACAGCCCCCACCTCTGGGCATCCTATTCTGGGAGGGACTTTCTTTTTGCTTTGAAAGCTGACAGTGTCTTTGACAAGTAAATCTGAGCAAATGCGGTTGAACTAATAGTTTGAAGCAGTCCAGACCGGTGGTTATCAATCTTCCTAATGCTGTGACCCCATGCTGTGGTGAGCCCCCCAGCCATAAAATTATTTCATTACTACTTCATAACTGTAATTTTGCTATTGATGTCAACCATAATATAAATACCTGTGTTTTTTGATGGCCTTAAGCAACCTTTGTGAAAAGGTCATTGGGCTCCGCAGAGGGTGGCAACTTACAGATTGAGAACCACTGGTCTAGATTGTTTTTATTTTATTTTTTTTAAACAAACTTATGCTAGGTATTCCAGGATATCCTTCAGGTCCAATCTTGCTTCCAACTCCTAGGTGTTGAGTCTACCGTTATGTACTGCCATATCTGGCTCACACATATTTTTAAGCTAACCCATTTATTAGATACCAATCTTTCAGTTCATGAGTCTTTGAAAGATATTTTATATATAAACACAACTCTCTGAATAAATATTTCTATAGAAGGACATCTGAGAGTCTCATTTAGGCCAATCTGCTTTGAAATATGTCCCCAAATGAGTCCTCTGTTTGTCATTGTTGTCTTGTCATTCCCCTTCATGTTAATTCCTCAAGGATAGTTTCTTTAGGATGCTCTTACTTGCATTAATTTTCTGCCAGAGTAACAAATATACCTAAGTAAACAACTCAAGGGAGGAGGGTTTACTTTGGCTCAGAGTTTTAGAGATGTCAATACAAGGTTGACTCAATCCATTGCTTTGAGATGAAGGTGAGCCAGGCAGAAATCATGAGGGCAGGAGTTATGGCTCAGGCTATTCCTCTCCTGGCGACCAGGAAGCAGAGAGACAGGCTGAAAAAGAGACTGAGAGAGGTTATATTTTTCAAAGGTACAGTCTAGGAGGACCATTTCCTCTAATTCTGGTCCCACCCACCTTCCACAGTTTCCCCTACTTTCCAGTAGTTTATTCAACTATATTAGATTGACAAGACCAGATACCAACTGCCCTTGATCTTAGCCAAAAGACGGAGAAGCCATCCCATTCTATTTAAAATCCATTAATGGATTGACCCATTGATGAGGTCAGGACCCTTATGATCCAATCACTTCTCCAAAGCCACCTTCTATAGAACCAAATGGTCTAGTATTGAACTCCCATCATTGAACATAGCTTTCATTGCTGTAAATTGATTTAATTTTCACTCTTCATGACAGTCATTGAAGTAGGAGAAGACAGCTTCCCAGCCCTGTCTCCATTTCTACTTCTTCGGCTTAAATATTTCCATGTTTTCCTCATGGTGAGAAATATCATCTTTATCTTTGGTGTTGATTTCTGCCCATTAAAGTTCTTCTAAAATGATAGTGTCAAAACCAAAGAGAATGATGTCCTTTTTTAAACTTTAAAATTAGATTTGTTTATGTATTGGGGCTGGGGAACAAACACCCATGCCATGGTTGGGGTCAGAGGACAACTTGGGAGAAACTGGTTCTCTCCATCCCACTAGCCCAACATTCCTTTTGTGTATTATGTATGCATGTATGCATGCATGTATGTGTGTGCACACATGTACATGCTTATGCATGTATGTGGAAGCCTGGAAGTTGACATCAAGTATCTTCATCAATCACTCATTCATTTATTGAGGCAGGGGCTCTTATTGAACTCAGAGCTTAGTCATTTGCTTAGTCTAGCTATCCAGCTTTCCCCAGGATTCCCCAGCTCTGACTCCCAAGTGTTGGAATTACAGATGGCTGCCACACCTGTTCAGATTTCATGTGACTTCTAGGAATGCAGACAACATTCCTACAGTGTGTAGAGTGAGCATCTTATCCATTGAGCCATTGCCCCTGAAGTCGGGGCATTGTTTGGCTAATGTGGATGGGAATGGATTGTGGTGTCATTTATTCTCTATGACTTTTTCTCTGTGACAGTCCTGGTTGACAGTGCCTTGGACTTGGACTTGAATCATGTGTGGCTTCAGTTACTAACATCTTTGTGTGTCCACACACAGCTTAGCCTTGTTAAATTCTATAAGATGTCATCACTTGGCCCAATCTTTTGAAATAATTTTCCCATTTAATTTCATTATAAGAGTTCATCAAGACAGTAACTTTAGAAGTCATCAATAAAGATTAGCATTAAAATGAGACAAATGTCTGCCATGATTTCCCACACGTAATGGATCAGTACCTCACCATAGGGGTGTAATTGACAACTGAGCCTTTTGTTTCATAAAAACCAATATAAAAATTCTGTTGAAAAAGAGAAGAAATAGAAAGTTAGATTTAGCTGAAATAAAAATTGCTTATTTATTTGTGTGTGTGTGGGGTGCACATGTGTCGATAGGTGTGCATGCATGTGCTTGCACCTGTGTATGGAGGCCAAATATTGACACTGAATGTTTTTCTCAATCAATCTCTATCATGTCTCTCTCTCTCTCTCTCTCTCTCTCTCTCTCTCTATATATATATATATATATATATATATAAAAGCAGGGTCTATAACCTAGTGATTTTCAACCTTCCTAATGCTGTGACCCTTTAACCCTTTAATTCAAGTCCTCATGTTGTGGTGACCCCCAAACATATGATTATTTTTGTTGCTACTTCTAACTGTAATTTTGCTACTGATATGAATCATAATATAAATATCTGTGTTTTCCAGTGGTCTTTCTTAAGTGATCCCTGTGAAAGGCTTGACCCACTGGTTGAAAACCATTGTTCTACCAGACCACCCGGAGTTTGCTGATTTGGAGAGTCTGACTAGCCAGCTAGCCCCCGGAGTCCCACATGCTTGGATTCTGGGTGAACTGTCATGCCCACTTAGCTCTTAGATGAGTTCTAGGCATCTGAATTCTGGTCTCCTCACCTGGTACTTTATCCACTGAGCCGGCCTGTCAGCCCTTGGTAGAAAGTTTTTGACTTGCTATTCTGAAATGACGATAGATTCAAAGGATGTTTGAATAGCACAGGACAAAAGAGTATGGCATATCCTTCACCCGGTTTCCCACAATGTGAACTAATCCAACAGAAATGTGGTATATTTGTTTAAAAAACTATAATATAATTTTACAACAGATAATTTGTATTAGAACAGTTCACAAGCCTTATTCATATTTTACCTGGTTTTTCTTTTTGTCTTTCTTTCTTCCTTTTCTTTTTTTTTCTTGAGACAGTTTCCTAGCATGCAGTCTAAACTGGGCACTATGCAACTCAGGCCAGTCTTGAACTCATGATCCTTCTGCCTCAGCTTCCTAAGGGATTACAAATGTACACTACAGCCAGTTGGATTGATCTAACTCTATGTGTGTGTGTGTACATACTCATGGAAACCACGGGTTGGCTTTGGGTTTGTTCATTTAATTTTTGGAGACAAGATCTCTTACTGAAGCCAGGGCTTATCATATCCGTTAGACTATGTGTCTGCCACCACCTCCCTCAGTGCTAGAATTTAAGGTACACCCCAACATCTGACTTCTGTTTAGGTGCTGGGAATCTGAACTCATGTCCTCATACTTGTACGGTAAGCTGTTTACCCACTGGGATATCTCACCAGTCCAAAGTCAAGTCCCTCTGAGCTATAGCTGGACCAGTCTGCCCAGATGACATTGTGGCTTCAGTATTGTAGAATAAAATCAGACGTGAGTATCTCAGAGCCCTTAGCTTGTTCTCTCATCCATGGAAGGACCAATAAAACTATTGACCCTCACTTGCCACAGGGCCAAGATGGTGACCCGAAGAGCACTTCTTAAAACACGAGGCTCTAACTATCTACAGTTTGTCCTTGTTATTATGACATCTCTTCCTTCAAAGACACGTGCTCCTTTCACATCAAGCGCAACACATAATACTGCATTTAGCATAAGTAAGCTCATCACTACATTTGATGGCACTGAAAGAAATGGAGTTTTTAGCCTGATTTCCTCTTTCCTTTCATGTGCGAAAACAGTCATCTGGTAATTAAAATGGAACATTCGAAAGGATAGGAAATAAAAGCGCCCTGCTAACATTAAAAACCAACGCAAAGAAAGTTCAGGCAAAGTTGAGTGTGAAGATTCTCACTGAGATGAATGAACTTTCATCATGGGGGGCATTCTCCCAGCAATTAAGTCAGAGTGGTAAGTCAAGAGTCCCTGTTCTGCCATCCAGCAGTAGTTTAAGTGCTTCTAAGCCCTTAGATTTACCTTAGTTTCATCTTTAGAAGAGTGTTTTTTTTATTAATCACAACGGTGTAAATTGCTGAAACTGTACAGGGAGAAGGATCAAGAGACCTGTGCTCCTTTACCCCAGCCACACCCTAACCTGCCCTCAGCACTAGGCAGGAGAGGCTGCTATAGGGGTATATCATGGGGGAAAAGAGAGGTGAAGAAGAAAGAACTCCTGGTTGGACGTGGGGAGAATGTTACATCAGTGAATATTTGGGCAAGCATGAGCATCTGAGTTAGGATCTTCAGCACGTACGTAAAAATCAGGTCTTGGTAGCTTGCACCCGTAATCCTGGAATCCAGGAAGCAGAGAAAGGAGAGTCTCTGGGGCTTGCTAGCCAGGTAATCTTGCCAAATCGGTGCGAGACCTGATCTAGAAAAGGCAACGGGCAGCAGAGGAAGATGCCTATCTCTGACCTGGGGGTCTCCATATGCGAGTGCACATATATGCATGAGCACTCCCGCCCATGCAAACGTGTACATCCAACATACATCGCACACATACCTCCCAAATAATAAATAAACAAACAAATAAATGAATAAGTAAATAGGAGGAAAGGAAGGCACACAATTTCCCTTTAAGAGCCACAATGGGAGGCTGCACATGGTGGCTCATGCTTGCAATCCCAGCTCTTGGGAGACTGAAGCTGGAGGATTTCGAGTTCAAGGCCATGATACATAAAGGTATCCTGTCTCACAGCAACAACAGAGGCGGGGCAGAGTGCTGGCCTAGCAAGCAGGAGGGCCTGAGTGCAGCCTTCAGCGTTGCCTCATAAAAGCGGCTACAATAATACACGTCCACAGTCTCATGACCCCCGGCACTAACGAGGTAGAGGCCGGAGGATCGTAATTAAAGATAATCCTTGACCACATAGCAACTTTGAGACCAGATCGCAGCGAACGGGACCTTCTAAGGCGACACGAAAAGAACAACAAAGAAAGATGAAAACCCAGAACAGAAAACCTTCGGATGGTGTTGTCTCGGCCTAGCTCTTTCCTGTGTAGCTACCTTCCTCACGGGATTGGAAAGCTGAGAGAAATCAAGGCTTGTAGTGTGCAGTGGTTGAGGCTGGCTTTACTCTTTGGATGCCGCAGTACACTTTCCCTGGGGCATATCATAAGGACTGACAAGTGAAGGTAAGGAATGCCACCCCGCTTTGTACATACCGACCCCGCTTTGTACGCACCGACATGCGCAATGTGAGTGCATCTACACACGAAGCAGTATCGTTTGGAGAGACAGGTGGGACCCACATGGTGGAAGGAAAGAATGGATTCTCACAAGTTGTCCTGATGCCCCCCCCCACACACATGCACACACCTAGGCCTATCATGAGAAAATTTGATTTGGTATAAATAGCTGAGATTTTACATATGTGATGGAGATAATTTCTCAATAAAAAAAAAGAATCAATTCTCTAAACCTGTAGAAACAGCAAGTGAAGTTTGCAAAGCCTGGGAATTTTTAGGCTCTTTCTCATGCTTTAGATTACATTTAGATTCTTCATTAAATGATTTTCCCCGCCAGTGCTTATATGCTTGGCATTTCCATTTTTAAAGGAGCCCACGGTGAGGGTAAATTGCATGATAGCTGCTGAGAAATGAAACAGCTTCAATTAATTCAAGGTGGTTTGTTCAGGCAATGCCTGGTCATCACTCCTAGCAAAAGACATATTTCTCCATAGCGTCCAACTACCCCACGCCTGGGTATGCATCTGAAGCCTTGTAAGGCAGCAAAGCATGGAGATGCCTGCACAGCCAGGATGGTGGAAGTTCTGTTCCCAGTAGCCAAGATTCAGAACCAGCCTAGATGTCTGTCAACTGATGGATAGCTAAAGAAGCCACGCTATAGATACGCAACAGAGTTCCATTCAGCTGCCAAGAATAACTAAATGATGTCATCTGCAGGAACACTGTGGTGTCAGAGATTATCATGTCTGAAGGTTAGCATAACTATGACCTTGATACAACCTAGAATCAATCACCTGAGAGGCTCAATGAGGGATTGTTTAGACCAGGTTAGCCCATGGGCATGACAGAAAGAGATTTTGATTGCCTTAGTTTATGTGGGGAGACACATTCTTACAGTGGGTGGCACCATTCCCTAGTCCGGGCTTAGAGAAATCAAGTTGAGCACTAAGCATGCATGCACTCATTCTCTCTGATCTGGACTGTAGAGGTGACATGGTTAGCTGCCTCCAGCACCTGCTACTGTGGCCCCCTCCCCCAGTGATGACCTATGTCCTGGGTGGTTTTGTGTGTCAACTTGACACATGCTAGAGTCATCAGAGGAAGGAGCCTCAGCTGAGGAAATGCCTCCTTGAGATCCAGCTGTAAGGCATTTTCTCATTTAGTGATCAATGAGGGAGGGCCCAGTTTATGGTGGGTGGTGTCATCCCTGGAATGCTGGTCCTGGGTTCCATAAAGAAAGCAGTCTGAGCAAGCCATGTGGAGCAAGCCAGTAAGCAGCTCCCCTCCGTGGTCTCTGCATCAACTCCCACTTCTGAAGTGCTGAAGTGCTGAAGTGCTGAAGTGTAAGCCTAATAAACTCTCTCTTCCCCAACTTGCATTTTTGTCATTGTGTTTTTATCACAACAGTAGAAACCCTAACTAAGACAGCCTGTAATCTTTAATTGTGAACTTCAATCCCCTAAATTAATTTTTCCTGGGGCATTTTTATCCCAATGGAAATGAAACCAAACCATTGTGTTAAGCAAAACACACCAGTCTCAGAAAGACAAATGCTGCCTTCTCTCTCATATACAGCATGTAGATTTAAATACATACATTCCTAGCTATTCAAAGTCCTGTATTCAGTCCCCAACACCATCCCAAAGCAGGAAGAGCCAGCTGGATAGCTCAAAAGAACGGGGCATGTCACCCCCGAAACAGCCACTTTAACTCACTTTTTTTTTCAGAGTCAAAATAATCCTCAAGTTTTAAATGCTTAATTAATATCAGAGTACCTGAAGTTGAATGCAAAAATCAGTCAGGACACACTTGTGTCTTAGGCAGTTGCCATGGAGACTTGAAGGTTTAAGAATGTAGAGCATGTGGGCCCAGATGCTGAGGCCTAGGTCGAACTTCAAGTTGTTGACCTTGTGTGAATCAGTGGACTAGATGTAAGAAGCAATGGCTGGATGGGTCTGGGGGAGATTTCTAAGTGGTTAGAGCATTGGTGGGGCAAGCATGAGGGAAGGAGTTCGGATGTCAGGTGGGTGTGAAAGCCAGCCTGTCGTCCCAGGCTAGGAAGCCAAAGACAGGATCCACAGAGCAAGCTGACTGGGAAGACTAGCCACATCAGTGAGCTCTGAGTTTGATTGAGAGGCCCTGCCTCAATGAGTAGATACGAGAGTAATAGAGGATTATTCCCAACCTCAGTCTTGAGCCCTGTGCTTTTTCGTGCAGGCACACACACACACACACACATACACACACACACACACACACACACACACGTGCGCGCATGTTCGTGAAAAAGATAAAGATAGTAAGGAATGCTAATTGGACTTTTGAGTTCATTTTGGTGGCTAGAAGAGGATTAGACTATTTAAGACCAGAATGATGACATACCATTCATATCTGAGCAGGCCCCTGCATTTACTACTTGCTAGAGAGTTAGCATTTGTGTGAGTGTGTGTGTGTGTGTACATGTGTGTGTGCACACACACGTGTGTGCATGTAGCTGCATGTGTCACTGCTTACTTCTGTCAAAAGACAACCTGCAGAAATTAGTTATTTCCTATTATCATGTTGGTCCCAAGGACTGAACTCAGGTCACCAGGCTTAACAAGGTCCTTTAGTCACTGAGCGATCTTGCCAGCCTCTTACATCATTTTATTTGAAATTGTTTCCACTTGGTTATATATAAAGAAGGCTTTACTCATTTCGTCAGAACTCCCTGACTATTATGTATGACTGAAATCCCCAACCCCATAGCAACAAGTTGAGCCCAGCAGCTCCTGTGACAGATGCTAACCACAAGAGAAGTTCCAGTTAGCACATGGAGAATCTAGGTGGGCTTTTTCTCCTGTCTTGGCCACAAGCCTTGCAAAGCATCTGCCACTCAGAAAACTGTCAAAGAGATGGGTAGGGTATGACTGGACCTAATTGTTGACACCTTTCAGCAAAAGGACATTCGTTTTTCTCTTTCTTAACTAATGGGGCAATGTCAAGCCAAAGCTACAAGACCACGGAAAAAGCAAATTATTGCCTCAGCAATTCTGCCAACACTTGGGGTTAATTGCCTTTGCAGACCCCTGTTTGATGCACAGTAAGAAGGAGAAAAATGATTTAGGCTCTCAGTAATCCCTTGGGTGATGCCTTCAGCCATGTAAAGGGAATAAAAATACTCTACAAATTTAGGTCTCTTTTAAAAACCTTCCCAGGCTCGATCCATCTATCATGCAAGTGGGAACTGCTCTGATGATATATTGTACGTGGGGACTACACTACATCATCACAGTTCTGACTTCACCAGGATGCCGTAGGAGGTTGGAACGCAACGTAACAAATTACAAGGCCAGACAGTGACAAATTCACTTTGGGAGAGTTTAAATTAATTTTGAACTGCTTCAAGTTGGTTTAGAAAGTAATTTTTAAGTAAGTCAGCGGCGGATAGAGAAGGGAAGCTCTAAAGAGTCGTGTATATGTAGGAAGTTCAAGGCCAAACCTGAGTCTAGCTTCTTGAGAAGAAGAGGGGTGGGATCAAGTAGAACCAGACAGCCCATTCTGTATCCTAAGTGGGGCACAAAGAGCAGAGGGAGAAATGGAAAGATGCACCAACCAGCAAAGATATGATCATCAAATGATGAAGTTTCCAGTTGGATACTATTGCTAGAGTTAACTCATTTTTCCAACAAACTTGGCTTTCTCTGTGAGCTGACAGTGGAGTTATACAGCAGCAGATCTAAAATAGTAGATAAGCCTGCTCCATCGATAGAGTGCTTGCCTGGCATGCACAAAACTCCAGGCTCCCTCTCCCCTGCATTGCATAAACCATGTGTGGTGGCACATGTTTGTAATTCTAGCACTCTGGAGGCAGAGGCAGGAAGATCACAAGTTTGAGGTCATCTTCAGCTACATTGTGAATTCAAGGCCAACTTGGTCTATAAGGGTCCCAGCTTAAATAAATAAAGGAACAGATAAACAAGTAAGTACATAGTGATGGATATGGAACTCAGTTGGTAGAATATGTGCATAGAATGAAGAAAACTCTAGTTTCCATCCCTAGCAGGGTATAAACTGGAAACATGGGTGTGTGCCTCAACGTCTGAGAACTAGGGAAGTAAAGACAGGAACTTCAAAAGGTCAAGGTTATTATCAGCTCAAATAGCTAGTATGAGGCCAGCCTGGGCTACATGAGATCCTGGCTCAAAAAAAATAGAACAAAGACTTAGTTGATGATCTTAGAGCATGTTTTTGTGAATATGTTGCAATGAGCATGGGTGGTGTGATAATAGAGAAAGGTCACAGAGTTGGGACTCAGGGAATCTGCACACCTTCTACTCTTCGAAGCCACTTGTCATATGCACCTGTATCTCTCTGTGCCTCAGTTTCTTTGTCTGCTAAAATGTAGAGCACACACACTGCTCCTCTTAGCACTGCGGAGGTAGGTGGAGGATGAACACAAGTTTGGGGCCTAGATAATGAAACTCTGTCTCAAGAAAGAGACGAGTAAATAACCAAGTGTGGAACAAGGTTGTCCTCAGAGGGCAAGCAGTAGAATGCACCAGATGAAGGTGAAACCCTCTTGCTCTTGGACGCTGTAGTTTGTAAAGACAGAAGGATGATACTGTTGTTGTTGGTCTTGTTGTGGCATAGATTTTTTTTTAGATAAAGCATTATGATTTGGTTACCATGATGAAAAGCATGGCTTAAGACAAATATTTAGTCTTGGGAGAAGCTTGAGCACAAGTGTATGAAAGCCCAGAACACACATGCAAAAAGTCACATGTGGTGGCAGGAGTGTGTAATCCTAGTACCGAGGCACTGGCTAACGAGTAGATCACTGAGACTTGCTGGCTAGCTAGCTGACATGGAGTAGAGTCACTTGGGAAGAGGGAACCTCGGTTGAGGAAATGCCTCCATCAAATTAGGCTGTAAGGCATGACTGTGGGGCATTGTTTTTCATGAAAGGGTAGTGTCATCCCTGGGCAGGTGGTATGGGCTGTATAAGAAGGCAGCTGTGGAGAGTGAGCCAGGAAGCAGAGCTCCTTCATCATCTCAGCTTCAGTTCCTGCCTCCGGGATTCTGCACCGGCCCTGGCTTCCTTCGATGGTGGGCGCTGACACAGAAGTGTAATTCTGATAAACCCTCTCCTCCCCAAGTTGTTTCTCGTCAGTGTTTTCCCATAGCAACAGAAATCAAACCAGAGCACCTGCCTAATCCACTTGGTGAGCCGCAGGCCAGTAGGAGGGGTGCACAGGTCTCAGAGGGGAAAGGTACTCACTGTCAAGACTGATGACAACCAGGGTACGATCCCTGCAACCCCTTTGATGGAAGATAGAACCTATTTCTGAAAGCTGTCTCCTGACTTCCACATGTGTCTCATGGTACACACACACACACACACACACACACACACACACACACACACACACACACACACGCACTTATACACACTCCAAACATACAAACAAACGGATTTCTGGCTCCTGAAGAATGGCACCCAAGGCTGTCTTCTGCACTCCACACATGTATGCACCCGCACACACATGTATGCACCGTATCACACACACATATGCACATTCCTGCACACACATTAAAAATGTATATTCACATTCCTTAAGCTCACACAGACTGAAGGAGGGTCAGAGGCGAGGAGTGGGTATGCCGAAAGACAAAGCTTGATGTCAAGAAGGAATAGCAGGGTGTGCTCTTCTAAAGATGACTGAACGGATTTCACAGGATTCCGAAAAGGGAATAGCAGCCCACCACCTCGGAGATACACCATCCCCCTTATCACAAAGAGAAACAATTCACTCAGTGGAGCATTTCTTTCTTCTTTCTCTTCTTCATCCCCACCCACCACAAAGAAATATTCATTTGTCAGTGCATGGGGAATCAATTAGCTACAGTGCCGTGTTCAGGTAGACTTTAGATTAGCTCGAGACCACTCCACTATAGATAATTAACCTTCGTGCCCAAATTAGCAGTGAAATAAGCCACTTATTAGTTTTCATAATGAACAAAATTGAGTATTTTGGAAAGTTAAACCCCTAGAGCTTAAATTAAAATAAGCATTGGGGGAATCCCTAAAGCATACTTCAGTTCATTAACACGACAAATTCCAGTGCACACTGGAGCGACAATATGCCTTCTTGAAAGGAAATTGAGTCCCCCTAATAATCATCTAGATTGACCTCGGAGAATGATTCCATTTGATGCCCAGAATCTCAAAGACCGGCTGAATAGTGAAGTTGATGTCCCTTTTCTTGTACTAAGAGCCAGGCAGCAAGAAGAGAAGACATTATTCATGGCACTCGAGCAAATGATTTTTATGAAAGGTCTAAGGGAAAGCCACCTTCATGGAAGCCTGAAGAATGTGCTCTTGTGCACTTGACCTTGACAGAGGGTCGGCGGACGAAGTGTCCAGAGGGTAGGTACTCTGGTTCAGAGCCCTGCATCCTGGGAAAAAGTCACATCTCTAGACAGTTCATTCCTCTCCTGGGAAGAACGAGGGTGACAATGAATACCTCAGTCATTGTATAGCTCTGAAGAGCAACGTACAAAGACGACAGGCTTGTAATCTACAGATGTGGGAGGCTGGGGCAGGGGGGATTTCTATGAGTTGGAGGTCAGGATGGGATACAAAGTGAGACTTTTTCTCAAACAGAGAGAAAGAAGTGAAAAACTCACTGGTCAGAGTCAACACAATCCAGGTGTAGGGACCGGGGTGCCTTGTAATCTTCTTTGGAGACTTTGGGTCACTGTTAGGATCTGGAAGTCTGTCTGATATTATAAACTTTTAAATTAATATTTTAAATGCCATGTTCTGCAGGTCTCTGAAGTATTAGAGGTTTGTCTGCCTTAAGCTTAACTGTTAAAAGTATAAACTTTATTAACCTTTATAAAACTATAACTGTATATTGTTAGGTCTAGCTTTAAACATTTTAACAGTATAAATATCTTATAACCTTATAAATTGAAAACATTTTAAAAACTGTTCTGAAATTCCTTAATGTTTTTTTTTTTAATATTGAAAATTAAAGGCCTTTAAAACCATTATTATCTGGGTGATTGTTAAATTATAAAACTTAGCATTCCTGTGTATAAAAGCATTAACATTTTAAATCTAAATAAAAACTTGTTGATAGGATGGTACCTCATAACTTTCATGTGGTCACCTTTAGTTAAGATGGTGGATCAGGTATCTCTTTTAAAATGGCTACCAGCCAGCCATGTGGCCAGCGTGGCATGTGACTGACTGTAAAACGGTGGCGACCTGCACCACTTTGGTTTTAGCTTTATGCTCGTAATAAAACTTAGATTATGACAGAAAATACAGATAGAACTTTTTAACAAAACAAGCATACATAATTTTTGAGAAATTAATTTTTAAAATTTAGCACTTGTAGAAATGAAACATCATAGTAAACAGTTTACATTGTTTTTCTCTTGTAGTTATAACTTTAAAGCCATTTAGTTTCTGTGGAAAGACCAGATCTGGCCAAATGGCTTACCTGCTCCAGCCCTGTGTGTTTGAGCAGGGAGCTCTGGTGGAGGGAAAAGCTGGCAGATCCTTTGCCAGCATGCCATGTGTGTGGGGCAGAGAGACAGAGAGACAGAGAGACAGAGAGATAGAGACAGAGAGAGAGAGAGAGACCCATCCTCACATCCTGCACACCTCACAGCTTCTTAAGTTATAAGAGCTAGTTAGAAACAAGCCCAAGCTATCAGCAAAGCTTTCACAATTAATAGTAAGTTTCTATTTTATTATTGGGAGCTGGTGGTCCAGACGAAAAAGTCAGCTACAGCTGTAGAGCTTGGCTTTCTTAGGAGGGGTTGATTTGCTATGTAGTCATCAGAAAGTCAGTCATACAGAAATCCTTGCTGTCAGGGTCAGAATGGATAGTGTTGTTTTTTTTTTTTTTTACCTATACCAATAAGGACTCAGAAATCAGATATTGGGTGAAAACCTGATAGATCAGAGAAGCTGTGAGGGCTGCAGCAGCAGTTGGAGAACAGAGCAGCTGCCTCACTGCATGCTCAGGGATAGGAGACCCTGTTGCAGCATGTTCTATACCATGGCACATGGTGGGAGAGACTTTTGCCCAGCATGCCATTTGTTTAGGGCAGCAAGAGAAGACCCCTGACCTGCTCCACGTGTATAGGCAGGCAAGAACAGAGACAGAGGGATAAGATGGGCCAGTGACTAGCTAGGCTTGGCCAAAGTCCTCAGCCATAGGACCAACTTATAAAAAGAATTGTTTAGTTACTGAACCTGGGGCATATTAGATACTCAACCAATTGTACACACACATAAAAAAATTGGCATGCAACAGCTGTCTTAATGTGAAAGTCACCTTATCAACAAGGTTGAAAAATTATTTATCCTGAACATGAAAACCTATTAGCAAATTTAAATTAACTTTACAAAACTTGTTACTTGTAGTTTTCCCCTTGTAATATTTCTATGAGAACTGCATCATCTAGGAGTAGATGATGATCTGGAGCTGGGACAGGGACCAAGGGTGAAGAAGGGGGGGTAGGGGAGGAGCTGACAGTTTTCTCCTAGACTGCCTTCAGAGGAGGTCAGAGAGTCACAAACCGGGCTGCCCATGTCGGGGGTCTTTAGCCAAATTTTCCCAAATAACAATGTATGCTATCTGGTCCAGGTGGCCATGGGGTCCCTTGTCAAAGATCCGATCCTAAACCTGTAAGATAATTTCTAGGTTAAAGGTCCTATCCTGTGGCCAGCCCACATCGAAGGTTGGCCACTCAGATGTGCAGTTTATACTGGTTAGAGGCACGAATCTGCACTTCATTCCAGTGATCTAAAGTAAGGCTCAAAGGGGTGGTTATGGTTTGTCCCGTGCTTGAATCAGAAAACTCAAAATACAAAGACAAGTAGACTAACAAGACAAATAACACAATTAAGCAACTCACAACCAGACACGCTGCGCGCTTTCGGCAGAGAACCGAAAGTAAATACTCAGACGGGTCAACAGGAGTAGTGGTCCTGTTTTTCCCTTTTCAGGCCCGTGAGCTCTAAACAATTGAGCTCTCCAGATCCCTGGCACGTCTGCCAGGGTGGCGGGGGGAGAAGTCTGGGCTCGTCAGCCCCTTCTCAAGCCGCCCTAGTTACTGAATGACTACGTAGCCAACCTGCTTGGAGACAGATCAACATACATACATATAACAAAGAACAAAGCAGACAGGGTGCCGGCTAGCTTACCTCCCGGTGGCACTGGTGGTTCTGGGGCAGAAATCTCGGTGGAACCTCCAATGAAAAACCTCGGCATCAAAGCGCGGGGCACTGAACCGAACCGTCTGCCCAAGAACCGGGGCCAGACCACTGGCTGCAAATGCAAGAGGTGATTTATTGAGTACACAGGCGCCTGCGGATGCTACTGCAACTCGGGTGCAGAGCCTACCGGGCTTTCAGGGAGTACAATATTTATAGAGTTTTAATGGTTACATAAGTAACAGGCATTTCATTGGCTCATCTTGGGGGCAGGGGTAGTTCCCACGGACTAAGTTTCCTGGTATTGCTTTATGAAAGACCCAGGCATACTTCAGCAATTATTATCCTGGCCCCATGACTACTATGGTGATCATAGACACAACTGGGGGCAAGGGTAGTTGCCAAGGACTAGGTTTTCTAGTATTGTCATATGAAAGTTCCCAGCACGCTTCAGCAATTATTATCCGGGTCCCATGACTGCTATAGTGATCACAGACATCCTGTTTTGAGGGTGAGACACCTGGTCTGGGTTTCTTTCATTAGGCAATGGCCTGGCCTTGCTTTTCTTTTCCTAGGGGGTCCTTGGTAGGGGTCTTTCAGAAGTAGATAAAGAAACGAAGACAAAGAGGTAGGCAGGAAGAGGAGGAAAACGGGCAAAACGAAATAAGAAGATGGAGAGAAGGATAGAAGGAAAGGGAAGAAAGGGACAAAGAAGATGAGGAAAGAACAAAGAAAGAGGAAGAAAGACAGCAAAGGGAAGTGGAGAAAGGAACAAAAGGAAGAAGAGAGAGAACAAAGAGGAGGGAAGGAGGAAGAGGGAAGGAAAAGGGGGTGAGGAGAAAAGAAAGAAAGAGGACAAAAGAGGAAGGAAGGGAGGGAGGCAGGGAGGAAGGGAGGAAGAGAGGAAGGGAGGAAGGGGGAAGGGGGAAGGGAGGAAGGAAGGACAGAGCAACATGAGGACTGGCACTGTCGAAATGATCAGTCATTTCTTTAGAATGGAGAGGAAATGCTCTTTCCTGGACCCCTGCCCCTTCCCCACTCTCACCTCCTTAGGAAAAAGTAGACATCCGACGTAATGAAGAACTTGGATAGATATTAATGAATACATAAAATATGCCAAACAGATGGTCTCTTAATGGTGACAGAATTCTATTTATTCTCTTCTGTTTATTCCCTGCTGAAAGTTGTTCAGTGATGAGGTAGAAGCGAGATTTGAGCTCACATTACTCTACCTAAAGGTATGTGGCTCTCATGGTACCCTGGATCAGTGGCCCTTGGACGATGATTATTTTCCCAGTCAAGATGCCTGCTGGGTACTCTGTGCTCCTGAAAGTCTCCACAAACCTCACACTTCAATTCATAGCCCAAAAGGTCACTTCTATCTGAGAAGACAGGGAAAGCTGACTTGTAGTCACAGCCACTTGTGCCACTGAAGCAGGATGATCTCAAGTTCAAAGCTGCTTAGAGTACAGATGAATTACAGGCCAATCTTAGGCAATTTATCAAGACTGCGCCTCAAAATAAAAGGTAATAAAAAACTATGGGAATATCTGTGTGTCAGAGTTCCTACCTGGAATCCATACAATGCTCAAAGGTAGGGCCTCTGTCTAAAATCTTCTAGTTAGGGGTGGATTACATGGGTCAAGTGATAGGCTGCCTAACTAGAATTCACCCAGTGAGGTGCTGGAGCATGGTTCAGCGGGAGAGCAGTATATAATCATAACCACTGGGTCATCTTTCCAGCCTGGGAACCTGAATCTAATCCCCTAGTACCCAAGTAAAACTCCAGGCATGGTGGCACGCATCTGTAGTCCCAGTGCTGGAGAGGTAGAACCAGAAAGATCGCCAAGGCATCCAGAAGCCAATCTAGCTGAATCAACAAGTTCCAGGTTCACCATGAGGTGGAGAGTAGTGGAGGAAGGTACTTGATGTTGACATCTAGTTTCCATGAACACATACACACTCAAACTCACACACACCCACACCCACACACAAATAAAGCTAACCAGCACAGGCCAGGGGCCATCAACCTTGTCAAATTTTCCTGTAGTGTGCTAATATTCACAGTTGAAAGAGTGATTGACAATAAGAAATAATCAGAGAAGCCTGTGATGATGATGAAGATGCATTCAGAGGGATTTTTTTCCTTCCCACGAAGTGTCTGACATTTAGAAAGGGAGATGTAGTTGCCTCTGAGAAGAGGCAGGGTAATTTTGAATGAGGGATACAGTGATAGAGAGATTCAATGACTATTTGCCTTGGTATTCAAATGGAGGCTGCAAGCAGATGCTGTAATTCAATAGTTGAATATACATTCCCCCAGGGAGAAAGCACCATAGAAAGAAATCAAGGCTGAATCTGCAAAAAGTAAGGTAGAACTTAGGAATTCTACAGATGAACAGAACTTGGATATTTATACAATGTGTATGAAGATATGGGACCTGGAAAGAGGAAGGGAGCCTTGTAGGCAATTCCTTCCTTGTCAGTGTCCTGGTTGACTTCAGTTGTTAAGTGGACACAGCCTAGAGTCATCTAAGAGGAGTGGCCTCAGTTGAGGAGTTACTCAGACCAGACTGGCTGTGAATATGTCTGAGAGGTATTGTCTTGACTATGAATTGACTGGGGGAGGGCAACCCACTTTGTAAGGCACCATCCTTAGGCTAGCTAAGAATGAGCCTGCAATCAAGCAAAAAAACACAGCTATATTCCAGGGTTTTTACTTCAGGTTCTTGCTGGAGTTCTTTCCTGACATCCCTTAGCAGTAGAACTCTACCCTGTGAGCTGAAATAAACCATTTCCTGCCCTAAGCTGCCTTTGGTTTTCATGTTTGAATGAAACTAGAGCAGTCAGGGTGGTACCTACACTTTGGGCTACATTAGACTAAAGACATTCCTCAGCTCCATGCTCAAGTCATCTACAGATAACATTCATGGCTAGGAGCATGCTTCAGAACCACATCAAGGCTGGAAGCCCAAAGGGGAAATATTACTGGGTACAACAGAAATCGTAAAATGTGAGGACAAGATACCAGACTATGTGATGGTGATACTGATGGCCAACCTGACAAGATATATCTAGAATCGCCTAGGACATAACCCCCTGAGCACATCTGTGGTGGTGTTCTCAGGAAAGCTTTAACTGGGGAAGGAGGACCTATCCTGAATGTGGGTGGGACCGTCTCATAGTTTAGTGTCCTAGACTGGAGGAAACGAGCTGAGCACCAGCATCCGTCTCTCTCTGCTTCCTGACTGTGGATGCAATGTGACCAACTGCCTCATGCTCCTGCCATCATGCCTTCCCCACCATGGTGGACTGAACCCTCATACCATGAACCAGAATAAAACCTTCCTTCCTAGAGTTCTATCAGGATCACAACCATGAGGAGAGAAACTAACATACACAGAAAGTTCTGAAACCAAAGAAATCTTTCCACTTTTAACTTTTCTGGTTCAGGAGTTTTGTCACAATGATAGAAAGCTGAGTGGCACGTATACCAAATATTTTTAAAAGTCAATTTGATTTTAAATATCAGAATTCAACAGCATCACACTAAAATTCTTGGATAGCATCCCCCAGTGCCCTAGCAATTTTCTATATTCTCTTTCCTTTGCAATCTAAAATAGATTTGTTTTGCTCTACCACAGTTACCACACATCCAAAAGAGACTTATTCCAAACCCTAACTCCACCCAACTGTTCAAAGTGTTCCCAATTTTGCTGCAGTTGTTAATTTTGTCTTCTTGGATCTCACCATAGCCCTTGAGTAACTTGGATGCTTAACGCGTCATAATTTTGGATCACTTTATTTAGCATCCAAAGATTCATGTGTCTTTCTGAAGTACCTCCCTCATCTACAGGGTTTCACAGTAATTTTGAGCCAAAACATTGGCTGGCAGGATTTTCCCTCCATCCCAGAACATTCTCCCCACAGACATGGACTGTGATGCTTGACTGCTGGACTCATCTTCTCTATGTCTCACTCATGATCACAACAAGCTCCACACCTTCTTTCCATGCCATCTGCTGCACCCTACTGCTCTGCAGGTACACTATTCTACTTCTATGCTCCCCGTGTTCCAGAAAGTTCCCTGCTTCTGGGGTTTGTTATGTAAAAAAATAATGGCATTTCACCTGCAGGACTGGTCGGTTCTACCTTATCAGAGTTGGCATGACCCATCTTGGAACACAGACTCATCAAGGGGTAGATTTTGATGTTTGTTGTTTGAAAATGGGGCTTTACTGTATAGACCAGACTGGCCATATTATATTGACCAGTCTGGTCTCAAACTCATACTCCTGCCCTGGCTTTCAGAATGCTGGATTACAGATATGTGACACCACAGCTGGCCAAGGGTAGGGACTTTAAAAATGAATTGTGTATCCCCCTCCCCATCTGTTAGATCTAAGACTGGATCTTCAACCCTCTCAGTAGTTCTATGAGCACCTTTGAAGCATTCACCGTCTGCAAGTTTGTTCCTTTTTGGATATCTTATTTTTAGATTACATTACCAGGCGTGTGAGTGTGTGTATGTGTGCCAAAACACACCCGTAGAGTCAAATGACAACTTTAGAGAGTTAATTCTCTCCTTTTATCTTGATATAGATTCCAAAGATTGAATTTATGTCACCAGGCTTTCACAGCAAACTCCTTTACACACTGAGCCATCTCTCTAGCCCTTAAATATGTTTTTAATAACTTCCTTTTGAAGCTTATAATAGACCTTGCTTGTTTGTTTGTTTCTTGTAGCTGTAATCCCAAATGACCAGCTATGTGACCTTGGGCAATACCTGTAACTTTTTTGGAATCCATCTTTTTAGGCGACGTGGATTTCAAGAATTCAGGGGAAGTGTATTAGTTACTTTGCACACCACTGTGACAGAATAGTAATGTAAGAAAAAATGGAGTATTCTGCTTCATGGCTTGAAGGCACACTGTCATTGTGGGGGAAGGCATAACGGTGAGAACATGAGGCAGCCGGTCACATCACATCCCTGTCTAGAAGCAGAGAGAGACGGATGCCGGAGCTCAGCTCCCTTTCTCCGTTTTGTTCAGTTCATGGCCCCAACCGATGGGAAGGTACTACTTACAGTCAGGCGGGGTCTCCAGTTAAACCTCTCTGGAAATGCTCTCACGGGTATACCCAGAAGTGTGTCTTCTAGGTGATTCTAAATTCTATCAAGTTGGCAGTCACGATTATCCGTCGCGGTTAGAATAAATCAGACATAGCCTAAGGAACTGCCAGGAGGTTAGTGCTTATGAAACATTTGTTAAGTGAAAGGGAAGGAAGAAAATGAAACAGCATGTATGCCATTCACTGAACAACTGACACTTCATGGTGGCAGAAGGCATATAGAAGTAAACTGTTGTATGTAAATTGGAATAGTGCATCTCATCTTGCAGTTTTACATACATTAAAAAAACCCAAAATGCTATTCAGAGACCACTTATAAACACATAAACAATTGATTGAGACACAACTATAAAAAAGGTGAAAGCTAATTTGTTTGAGACATAAAAAGGTAAACAAAAGAGCTATTATCATGGGAGTGGCAGGGTGCACTTCTGTGTATGTTCATATGGAGCTCAACATTAGGCATTTTCCTCTCATTCTTCACTTTACTTTTTTGAAGCAAGGTTTCTGATTGGATATGGAGCTCACCGATTTGGCTACATGAGTCCATTGGCTGGAGATCCCCAAGATATACCTTTTTCTACACCCCCAGCCATAGGGTTCCAGATGTGCACTGCTGTGTCTGACTTTTATTTGGGTTCTAAGAATGCAGCCTCAGGTCCTCATGGGTGTACTGCAAGTGCTTTACCCACAGAGCAATCTCTTCAACCCCAGTAGAGAGCTGTATGCATGGATTTCGCCCTCTCTGGGGACCCTGGAACATGGTGATTGAAGCTCTGGAAGCGATTTCCCTCTACAAACCAAATACTTCTTTGGAGATGCACACAGACCTTAATTGCCTCCAATATGAATATGAATCATGTACAGGTCAAGTAATTAGATGTTCCAGAGGTCTCTGTTGAGGTAAAAATGTTTTAAATTGCTGACTGGCAGAGCAAACTTGCTTGAGATGGTTAATAACCAAACAGTATTATCTCTGTTCCTTTTGGTGAAGCCAGGGCTCAGGTTGAAGGGCAGGATAGAGGCAAGAGACAGCATTTATTGAGCACTTAGGATAGGTCAGTGCTGAGTGAAGAATTGCTCCTATATTATTCTCAGAGGTTTGGCCAGGTGAGTACTATTATTCCTTGGTACCCAGATCCTGTAAAAGTAGATGCCTAGGGCTGGGGATGTAACCAGTTGGTAGAGAGTCTGTCTAGAATGCTGAAGCCCTGCTCTCCATCCCCAGAACCACATAAAACCCAACCTGATGGTTCACAGCTGTAGTTACAGCACCTGGGAGATGAGGGAGGAGAATCAGAAGTTCAAAGTCATTCTCAGCTACAGAGTGAGTTTGAGGCTAGCCTGGGCTACAGGAGACACTGTCTAAAAAAATAATGGGGTTGGATAAGGGACCCTTTAGATCCCATTTCCCATGGCCCACACTTGAACAAAAACTTTCTTTGTAACAGAGACTATGGAGAAAACCTAGGGTTCAGATGTACCGACTCTACCTTATGGTTAAATTTGCTGGTGTTCTAATGTTTGCTGGCTTTTTTTTTTGTATCGGATGGCCACATCATGAGGAGGGTGATTAGTCTTCTCCCCGCCCCCAGTTTGGCTAAACTGTAAATAAATCCATTTCCCTTTCAAATTTCTCTGTCCCAATTTCTTTTGGAATACAAGGGAACAGAGGAGGTGAGTCTGTGGGCCTAAGTGCCCAGGAATATCGTGGGTATCCTCCATCCCTAACTTTCAGTGTCTCACTTCATGGAAAAGGAGATGAAAGGTCCCAGGGTAGCATAGAGTATGTAAGGAGATCAGGATGAATCTGTATCTGCTTGTGTGTGTGTGTGAACGTGTGTGTGTGTGTGTGCATGCGTGTGGGCATATGAGTGTGCGTGCATGTGCATGCCTGTATGTACACACTCACACACACACACACACACACACACACACTTGTGGAGACTAGAGGCAACTTCTGGTGTTGTCTCTTAGTGTCCCTTTCTTGTTTTAGAGTCTCTAACTGACTTGGAACTCATCAAATGGACTAGACTAGCTGGGCATCAATTCCCAGGCTTCTTCCTGGCTCTGCTTCTCCAGGGCTGGGATAACAAACATGTACCACCATGCCCATCTTTCGAAGAGGATTTATTCTGTTTTCAATTATGAGTATACGGATTTATTTGGGGGTGGGGGCAAGGCTCACTTGTGAGTACAGGTGCCCATGTGGTCCCGAAGGTAATGTCTGATTCCCTGGAACTAGAGAGGAAGGCAGTTGTGAGCTGCATGGCTGGGGCTGGGAACCGAACTCAGGTCCCCTTCAAGAGCAGTATCATGTGCTCTTAACCTTTGGGCCATCTTGCCAACTGAATATGCAGCTTTTTTCTTTTTCTATTTTTTAAATTTTAAACACAGATCCTAGGGTTAGAACCCAAGTCTTTATGCTTCCAAGACAACCACTTGACTGGCTAAGCCAACTCCCCAGCCCTGAGCCTGGGTTCTTAACCACTGCCTGCAGGAGATGAAAGGAGAGAAGGCGCATCTGACAGCTATTTGAATAGCAGAGAGTTGCATGACTATTCAAAGGATTAGACAGAGGGTGTTAAAGAACAATAAGCAATAAGCAATCTCTTATTTATTAATTTTCTCCACTTTTCCATGCCTGCTCTTTGAGACCTTTTTTTATACTTCAGTTCCCAGCGAGGCATGAAGGCAGGCATTTTCAGCAGAGTATGAAAAGTATTAATAATTTGGTACGGCCTTAATTCATTTCATGATTCCGTTCTGCCGAATCTACAGAGGCGGCTTCTGGCCTCGTAATTATAAGAGGTGCTTCCAAATCGCTCTTGACTGGAGCTTATACTGTTTGATCATTTTATCATTCCGTTTTACTTTATTATTCGGTTTGATTTGGTGCTAAAAAACCTAAGGCTACATAAACTGTGTGTTTTATATCTTTAAAAGTGCTGTTGAGATAAATCCTTATATGAAAAGGCTCTAATGCTAAATCAATGCCATTTATTTTTAAAATTGAGGGTATTTCTATGAGACAAGGAATATCTGGGGATAGACAGAATATCACACACAAAGCAAACCTTACTGGTTAACATATGTATAGTGGGTATGCCTGGATTGTTTCCTTTCTTTTAAAATAGCAGCCATTACCAGCAAGTTTCGCGTTTACTGTTTGCTTGTTTATTAATGATTGTTGTGGGGGTGTGGCATAGTACACAGGTGGAGGTCAGAGGACAACTTTCCAGGCTTGTTTCTCTCCTTCTACCTTTATGTGGGTTCCAAGGACAGAAGCTGGGTCGCAAGACTTGTGGGGCAAAAGCCTTTACCCACTGAGCTTTCTCACCAGCCCAAAGCAGCAACTTTCAAAACATAGGATACTTTTGGCCAATGTTGAATATGTGTCTAAAATAAGAATTAATTCTGATTTATTCTGTAGTTGGTGAGTGCAGGGTCCTCCCTGCAGGTAGAGCTGGGGTGGGGGGAGGAGGGCCGGTCCAGCTGGCCTCTGGGGGGGGGGGCTGAGCAGGATGGTGAGTGTCAACAACTCAGACCCTCCCCCCATTAGTTACCAGGGAGAAAAAACCACACTGAGTCGGGAGTCTGTCGAAGCAGGATCTCGATTTATTCCAACACACAGGAACTTATATAGGACTAAGGTAGGGGATGGGAATCTTGGGATAGGGTAACTTGACCTGAGGAGTTAAGGGCCAATAGTATTCCACCAAGCAGGCCGGTAGCTAGGCAACGGGCAATCTTGCATCAGATCTGTCTGAGTCACCCCCCTCGTGGAGGTTACAGGTTAGAGACAGGTCACTAAACTCTAGCCAGGCTCAAGAGGTTACACTGGGCCTCACATCCGAGCCCAAAACTCAAGTCAGGCTCAGGAGCTTATACTGGGCCTTGCATCCAAGCCTTTCTTAGGCCCAACAGGTGAGTTTGTATTTGGAGAAGTCAGGATAGAATGTAAAGTTCTTGAAGGTAAGTAGGCAGTTGGATTAGCCTCTTGTCTCTCACATAGGACCTTTTATTAAATTTAGAACCAATCATTTTACATATTAACCCCCTGATTCCTTCTCCCTCCCATGACTCCTACCAACCCCCCCCCCCCCCCGACCCTACCCCCACCCACTCCCCAGGGACAGTGAGGTCTTCCATGGGAGATCATCAAAGTCTGTCACATCATTTAGGAGAGGACCTAGGCCCTCTTCCGTGTATCTGGGCTGAAATAGTATCCCTCCGTAGGGAATGGGTTCCTGAAGTCCATTTGTGCACTAGGGATAAATACTGGTTCCACTGTTAGAGGTCCCATAGACTGCCCAGGCCTCCTAACTGGCACCCATATTCAGAGGGTTTGGTTCAGTCCAATGCTGGTTCCCCAGCTTTACGACTGGGGTCTGTGTGCCCTCACTAGGTCAGGTCAGGTGGTTCTGTAGGTTTCTCCAGCGTGGTCTTGTCTCCTTTGCTTATCCCTCCTCCCTCTCTACAACTGGATTCCAGGAGTATGACTCAGTGCTTAGCGGTGGGTGCCTGCTTCTGCTTCCATCAGCTACTGGATGAAGGTTCTAGGATGGCAATTAAGGTAGTCATTAATCTCATTATAGGGGAAGGGCATCAAAGGCAGCCTCTCACTTACTGCCTAGGTTCTTAGTTAGGATCATCTTTGTGGATCTCTAGTGCCAGACTTCTCTTTAAGCCTATACTGGTTCTCTCTATTAAAGTATCTCTTTTCTTGCTCTCCTCTGTTCCTCCCCTGTCTCAGTCTTCCTGCTCCCTCTTGTTCTCCTACCCTCTCCTCTTCTCCCCTTCTCTTTTTCCTACTCTTCCCACCCCCACCCCATGCTCCCAATTTGCTCAGGAGTTCTTGTCCCTTTCCCCTTCTTCAGGGGACCGTGTATTTTTCTCTTAGGGTTCTCCTTGTTTCCTAGTTTCTCTGGTGGTGGCTCGTAGGCTGGTAGTCCTTTGCTCTATGTCTAATATCCACATATGCTTGTCTTTCTGTGACTGGGTTACCCCACTTAGGATGGTTTCTTCCAGTTCCATCCATTTGCCTGCCAATTTCAAGATTTCATTGTTTTTGTTTTTGTTTCTTTGCTGAGTAATGCTCCATTGTATAAGTGTACCATATTTTCTGGATCCATTTTTCGACTGAGGGGCATCTAGGTTGCTTCCAGGTTCTGGCTATTACAAATAGTGCTGCTATGAACACAGTTGCTCTTGTTGTATGAATGTGCATTCATGGGAACTTTTTAAAGAGGAATTTGATTGGTAACTGGGCCTGGTGGCACTGATAGGTAATCTCAGCTCCTTGGGAGGCAAACAGAAAAATCACAAGTCCAAGACCAGCCTTGGAGTTACACAATGAGTGTGAAGTCAGCCAGGGTTAAACCATATCACAATATAAAAAGTCAAAAGCATGATAGGGATTTAACTCAGAATCCACCACTAAGACATACTATGCCCTGTCTCTAATGTCTGAAGATGTACCAGAAGTGTCTTGCAGAAGTTAAGATCAAGTAGCTAGCTTGAAGGATCAAATAATTTTGAAACAAATTGACTGAATCAGGTGATTCGGTCAGTGAAGAGATGAGTGTCTGTAACTCTGTTTTCAAACAGATAGTGCTGTGTCTGTGGGTAGGGCTCTGCTCCATACATTTGAATATATGCAAATATACTCACTCCCTTTTTCTTTTTTTCTTTTTGAGATGGACACTTGTAATCACCTTGTCAAGACAGTAAATATTCTAAAGACAGGGGTGCTTTTGGTGCCAGACTGCTAAAACAGAGGTCCCCAAGAAACTGGAATTCTGCAGGAATCTCCAGCTGAGAGAACAAGGGGAAGCCTGGAGCATGCCAGAGGGCACAGCTGTCTCCAGGAAGAGATCTCATGTGTTTCTGACAACTTGTCAGACTGCCTTCTGGGAGAGACAGGAGCTGAGACTATGATGGGTCAGGGGTAGGTCAATCTGTGGGGTCACACTTAGCTAGGACTGTGAAGCTATCCATACCTCTTGCCGTCTGTTTAACCTAATGCTGGTGTCCCAGATGTGAGCTTAAGGGTCACAGGACATCTTTATTTGTTCCTCTGTGTGGCTCCAACAGTCTCCTCTCTCTGCTTTTCACCTCTTGGTGTTTTGAGACTTGATGATAAATCCTAGCTTGTTGGGGCTACTGGGGGACCCAGTCCAGGAACAATATGACAATGTAGCCCCAGACTGTGTTCAAACTCACTGCTTAGCACAGGCTTACTTGAACTTTTGGCAATCCTTATTCTCATTCTCCTTGTCACTGAGATTACAGTCATGAGCTAGGACACTAAGCTCTGTCGTAGTTCTTAGGATAAGTAGCCTTGATTCATTGCAAAGTCTCATATGAGAGGTTCATTCATTCTAACAGACATTTGCTTGCTCAGGGAACAGGTGTTGAGTTCATCAAGCATATAAAATATAATGCTAATTGCTGTAAGAGTTTGAGATAGGAAAGGCTCACCCCTCACCCTGAAGGGGATTCTGAACAAATAAATCCGTCACTCAGACAGTTTACAATCTGGTGATTTTAAGTTTAACCAGTATCTGTGCCATCTAACCTTTGACAAATTAAGTCTCTTCAGTGCTAAGTTAAGAGGGATCAGGGTGAGCCCCTAACCCAAGCCATCATCTGGGTTTGCTCAGTTCTACAGAATAAAGTTAAATTGAATGGCAGGTCAGTTGAATTTCAATCAGTGACCAGGCTTGGTAGTTGTAGATCATCATTGGAGAGAAACTCATCTCCAGATGGTCAAGAAATTCCTACCATCTTCATGGGACAGAGATTCAGACCAAAAGAGGAGTTGGGGCCTCCGGTCAGGCCAGTATGAAGTCAAGTCAGAAATTTTATTTAAGGTATTTTAATATAGACTTTAAGTCTGGGAGTTAGGAGGAAATAAAAGAGGCACCCAAAAGGATACTGAAGCATGGTCCAGGCTCCTGGAGGTAGAGGGCACAGCTAACTGTCTTAGCACAGATGACCAACTATCCACATTTTGGGGGCTTTCAAGTTGCATCTCAAAAATGTTAAGTTGTCTGTCTCCATTTTCTCTCTGTTGATGAGTGAGGTTATAGGGCAGCTCTAGAGATATCTCGGGTTAAGTTGCTGTCTGATGAGGTGGTAACCAGGAACCACTAGAGTTATGTAAGAGGCTGAAGGGAGGCCCTTTTCCGGTGAGATTTCTAGAAAACCGCAGGTTTATATCTGGGAAGGAGGCAGGGGCTTTGACAGTTGCCAACTGTGCTGGAATTCTTGCTTCTCTGCTGGTGAGAAGCTTCAGCTGGGAGGCTTCTTCCCCTTCTCATGGCTTCCCACCCCCCTAAGTCCCCCATCTTTCTATCCTGCCTCAAGATGAAGGCAGCAGGGAAAGGCAGAGGCAGATGTTTGTTTACTAAAGATATTTGAACACCAGGCAAGCCTGCTTTCCCATCATCCTGGCTTTGAGCAAGCCTTTGTTCTGGTAACAAAAGAAGCCTTGATATCATTATGAGAAGAAAGGCTCGGTGTTTTGAATTCTGTAAGAAGACATGCACATATCTGCCTACCTGCTCAAGCACCTGTAGTCTTGGGAAAACACTGCTAATGTTTGACAATACACTGACAAAAACAGCACTCCATTTAAAAAATAAAGCTTTAGTATTTATAAAGCCTTGTCCTGTTCACAAGCTTATGTAGGGCTCAAAACTATCTCATGCATTAAGTTGGGGAGATAAACAGACATTCAGCATTTGGAGGGCTAGATGTATTTATCAAGGTAGTGTTATTGTTGGCTTGAACTACAACTAACTGGCACAGAGAAGCTAGAGGCTAATCAGGCTGTGTTTACCTGGCAGCCTCACAACTTCTGTCAATCATCCTTGTTGTGTAGCAGTTTCTTCTGAAGAGCCCATTTGAATTAGGGAGGCCTAAAGTGGGGTACATTAAGACTCTGGATGTGTTATCAGACATGGTGGCACACGCCTTTAATATCAGCTTTGGGAGGCAGAGGCAGGCAGATTTATATGCTCTCCAGTGATACCCTGTCTCAAAAAGAACTTAACAACACAACTCTGGAAGTACACAACTCAGAAGCCTCAGGAAGTCCCTGAAATTGAACAACCGCATGAGGCTCCTTCCTTTCCAAGGTTATATTAAGTAGTAAAGTCTGCTGAGAGACATTCTCATACAAATCATACAGCCTGGAGGAGGCTCAGACCAACAAAGCTGCCTAGAAGAGATACTCTCCAACCTGTCCAACTCCCTGCAGGTCATGCAAAGAACTCTAGGTTTCCAGTTATTATGAAATGACTCCCATGATGGGGTGGGATTTTGATGACACAGCTATCTTTGCATCATTCCTGCTGCTGTAAGTAACCCTCATTAAAACTCCTACAAGTAGCTGGAATAAAATCCATTTGATTCACCGAATTGAATTTTGTTAGTATCCAAACTTTGGCCTGTTATAAGTTCCCTATCAGGGCTGGTAGACAATAATTTCTTTTCAGAAATCATGTCACACAAACATTCCTACTGGGAACACCTAGATACTGGCACTCCTGGAAACAAATGCTAGAACCCCAGACTAGATGCTGTTCAGATTGAACCCAGCTGCACTTCTGTTGGTAGTATCATAGTAGGATCTGAGGTTACTGCTACAGGGAGAGACAAACAGTCTGTCTATGTAAATAGACTTCTATGCGTTCAGATTCCAGAAGAGGGACATGGGACAAGGATGCTTAGAGACCTCAAGCTGCTGGACTCCAGGGTTTAGAGACATTTCCAGCTGCTCATATAGTGAATATATCTTCCTCCTCACCTCTCCCACATCATCTAAATCACAAGAGTCCTTTCTCTCCAACTCACAGTACAAGGCTCCCCATTTCCTCTCCCAAAACCCTTAAAAGAGACTTCTCTGCTCTTCTGGGCAGGTGAATATCAATTCTTTTCTCTTGAGACTCCCACCACACACTGTCCTGCATGAAATCTTATGGCCCCAAGGAACAATCCACTCTTGAATATGAGACCTTGTACCAAGACACAGATCTTCAAGCTGATCATTGGCCATTTCCCTTGCAACAGTTTCATAACAAGTTCATATCAGAACTAGACTAATGATGTCAGTCAGTCTTTTTAGCATGTGTCCATATGTGTGTTTGTGTAGTGTATGTGTGTTCACTGGTTAATGTGAGTTGTGCATATAAGTGTGCGTGCATATAGTGAAGGATACAGGTCAATGTTGTATATCTTCCTCAATCACTCTTCACCTGATATTTTTAGGTAAAGTTTTTCACAGGCTGGGTTAGCTGGCCAGTGAGCCCCAAGGATCTTCTTGTCTCCTTTTCCTTGACTGTGGGTAACAACTATCTGTGGATTTTTTTTATATTTGTGTTTGGGATATGAACCCAGGTCCTTATACTTTCTCAATAAAGACTTTATGGATTGTACTATCTCCCCAGACCTTGGTGTCAATCATCCTAAACTAAAAGCTGTAGAGTAGAATCCAAAGTACATACCATTTTACTAAGAGTGTCACATGCATGTAGGTAGGCTGACCTCATCTCTGCCAGGGTAAACAGTGCTAATAACCTACCACACCATCTTCTACTGAATCCAGATGTAGTTCTTAAAGCTTTCTGCATACTCTTGACAGGATTGGAATACTGCCTCCCTCCAACATTCCTATGTGAGAAGTGTAGAGACTGTATCAGTTACTTTAGCTGTTACTGAAACAAATTACCAGACAAAGCAAATGAAGGAAGGGTTTGTTTTGGCTTATAGTTCACACATCATCTAGTTCATCGTGGTGGGGAAGGCATGGGTGGCTTCAGGCAAAAAAGGCATGGTGGTAGGATCAGGAAGCTACTAGTCTTGTATCTACAGTCCAGCAGCAGAGAGATGAGTGCTGGTGCTCAGCTCACTTCCTCCCTTAAATTCAGTCCAGAACCCCAGCCTATGGGGGCTGTCCCACCCACATCCAGGGTGGTCTTTCCACCTCCATTCACATAACCAAGAAAATCCCTCACAATCATGTCCAGAGGCTCCTTTCCTAGGTAATTTTCCACCCTGTCAAGTAGACAGTATAAATACCATATTGCTGAATGTGGTGGAACTCAAAGGTAAAAGCTTTAAAAGGCGAGGCCTAAGGGAAAGTTATGTTATTGGAATTATAAGGGTCAGAACTTAGTCCCTGATAGCCCTAACAATCCAGGCTTGGCCACCCCTCCTGAATTAAAGGAACAAGAAGGAGATTTAGTCAATGTGGTACACTGGGAAGCAAAATAAAGAGGTCCAACGACAAGTTTATCTTCAGGGTCCTTACATGAAGTTTGCATTTAAATGGAGGGAAGGAAGAGTTAACATAGTTAAGCATCCTGGACAAAGTGTGGTCCCATCCGTCTCTGGCCTACCTCTTGTCTGCTCCACAGCATGTCCTTACAAGGCTCCTTGTTTTTTCTTCTTCCAACACAAGAGTCCTGGGAAATGTTTGGTTCCTTGGGACCCACTGTTTCAATAGTCTGATAGCTAAAAATGGGGGCACTCATGTCTCTAGAATATCTTCATTCCTTTCAGAATAGTTACAGTTAGGTTATGGGGGGGAAATCTAGAGGTTCCGGAGTGCTGATAGTCTGGTTTGCCTTGTCTCTATCTCTGAGAGCTGGAAGGAAGGGTAGCTGCTATGTCTGTCCAGCATTTATATGTGTTCAGGGAAGCAAAACTGAGACCCCCTGGTTTCACTGCAGGTGATTATCCATTAAGCCATCTCCCCAGCTGCTACTCATTTATTTTTAATAGAAACTTCACAGGTCTATCCAAGACCTGCATATGCAGTCTCTGGGGATAAAATCCAGGTAGCTGGCATCTGCAAGTTGTTTAGAGTGAATAGTGATGCAACAAGACTACTGCTCAGGAATGGGACTCAGTGATGTCTCTTATGGTTTGACTGTGAAATGTTTCCCACAGTCTAATGTACCCTCAGCTGGTGGTGTTGGTTGGGTGATATTGGGTTTGGCTGGTGTAAGGATTAGTCACCTTGACACAATATAAAATCACCCAGGAAGAGAGTCTAAATGAGGAATTGGCTAGATCTGGTTGGCCTGTGGGCATGACTGTGGGAGATTGTTTTAAGTTGACTGATTCAGGAAGACCCAGCCCACCATGGGTGTCACCATTTCCTAGGCAGTGGGACCTGAAAAGTATAAAAAATCAAGCTGAATACAAATAAGCAAGCAAGCAAGCAGACATGCATTCATTTCTCTCTGCTGTTGCCCGAGGATGTGATGTTGCTAGCTGTTTTAAGTTCCTGCCATGACTTCCCTGCTGTGATGGACTGTAAATCGGAATGATAAGCCAAATAAATCTCTTGCAAGTTACTTTGTTTCAAGGGATATTTGTTATGGCAACAGAAATGAAACTAGAAGCATTGGTGTGAGTAGGTCCCTTGGGGCAGTCCTTGGAGAACCATAGCCCAGTGCTGCTTATAATCCCATCCAGCTACTGTGTAATGAGACCCCTCACTTGCTCCCACCATCTTGGAGTTGTTGCTATGTGCTCTTGGTATAGTGTACCTCCTGACAAGAAGGTAACCAATACAACCTTTGCTTGTGTGTGTGTGAATACACACGAGGAGCACACACACGCATGAGGAGGCTAGTGATCAATCTTGGGTGCCCTTCTTAGGGTGCATCCACCATGTTTTGTAAGAAAGGGTCCTTTGTTGGCCTGGAGTTTGCTGAGTAGGCTAGGGGACCCCAGGAATCTGCCTATTTCTACCTCCCAGCACTGGGATTGGTATGCACCACCAGTCCAGTTTTTGGGTTTGTTTCGTTTTTTTTAATGGTTCTTGGGGATGAAACTCACGTTCTCATTTGTTTTTGTGGGATATGCACTTTATAGGAAGCCTCTCGTATAGTCGCTAGCATTGTTTCTGAAATGGAAATCTACATTTTGTGACTCACCACACTCCAGCACTGGCAAATTCAGGTGCTGCACCCATGGCATCAGCAGACACAGAGTTTGTAAATCACACTGAAAACAATTAGCCAAACAGGTGAAAGAATTCACCAACTAGCCCACCACCTGCATATTAGTGCCAAATTAGACTTCCCACGTTAGTCGTGTTCTCGGCAATATTAGTGTTACAAGCCCTGATGTATTGTATTTTATACTTTGGAGAGCTGGAAGGGAGTACTAATTACATGCAAGTTTCCAGGATTTCAGCTGGGAGTATTTCACATGAAAGTTAATTGTGCTTCTGGGGCTTTGCCACTGGTTTATCCAATTAACGTGGAGTTTGCCTATATATCATGGTTTTGCTTACAGAAGGGAAATGGTGTTATTCACTTGGATAAAATGGGACTCGTTCTAAGGGTGTGTTTTTAAAAACCAGCCTCCTAGCTTCTGGAACACATGAGTGCCTGTGCTCACCTGCAGCTTTCTGAGATGGAATGAGGTTTGCACTGTGCAAGAGTTGCAAAAGTTACTGACGAAAGGCCACGATAAATAAGAGTCTGGGGGTTCTGGGGAGATGGCTTAGAGGGTAAGAGTTTTTGCTGCACAAGCATGAGAACCTGAGTTCCAATACCCATGATCCAGATGAAAAGCTGGGTGTTACCATGCACAGATATATTTCCAGAACTGTGTGGAGGTAAAGACAGAATCACTGGGGACTTGTTGATTGCCAGTTTAGATCCCAGTTAAATGACAGACCATGTTGTACAGGAATACAGTGGAGGGTGAGAAAACAGGACAGCCAGCATCCTTCTCTGACTTTTGAAATAGGGCATGGGCATGCAAACACACCTGCACACATATGTGCACACACACATATACACACACACAGTGTGTGTGCACTGTGGTGCTTACCAACTTGATAAAACCTAGAAACATCTGGGCAAGGGTTCTCTGTGAGGGATTTTCTACATTTGATTGACCTTTGGGAAATTGTCTCAAAGGGGTTAATTGGTGTGGGAAGACTCAGTCCACTGTAGGTGACAGCATTCTCTAGGCAGGGGATCCTGAACTGTGTAAGAGTGGAGAAATTGAGCTGATCACAAACAACAAATGAACATGAATATGATCATTTTATCTACTCTTGACTATGGATGTGATGTAAATTGCTGCTTTGAGTTCCTGTTGCTATGATTTCCCCCACAATGATGTACTACTATAAAATGAGGTGGCTTTTTTGTCAGTGTATTTTGACACAACACCAGAATGAAGCTAACACATACACACACACACACACACACACACACACACACACACACACAACCCATATGGAAAAATTTTAAATAGGAGGCTATGAAAATTTGCTTCCAGAGCTCTCTTTATTCACCATTATCGCTAAAATCCTCCTGCATGACGCATAAAAATAGTACCTCTAATCCATTGATCTCACATATTAACCAGTTCATATATGGGTTTCTTTCATCACACATATTCTCAGGCATTCAATTAGGTATGCAATATTTTTATTTATCTTATATATTTATTCTATCTTCTTACAGAAAATTCTAGACACTGTATTTTTTTTAAACATGGTCCTTAATGTCTCAGAGAAAGTAAGAAGTTGCTGTGAGTTTGAGGTGAAGCTCATGCCAATTCCATATCTTTTTGGAATACATGCCAGTCATGGTTTAACTGTGAAATGTCCCCATAAGCTCTTGTGCTTAATAAACCCTTGGTTCACTTTGGGAGGTTATGGAACCTTTGGGAGGAGGTGTGGCTTAGCTGACAGAAGTGGATTTCTGGGGACTTGAAGTGTTGGTCTTGAGGTTTATAAACTGGTCCACTTCTTATCCTCTCTGCCTCATTGGATAGGAACAAGTCCCTCTGATTTTCCTGCCATGATGGACTGTTCCCTCAAACTGCCAGAGTTTCGCAGTGTTCCCTCTGGGTATTTTGACAGAACAATGGGGAAACATCTCTCTTAGTTTCTATTCCCATTACTATGATAAAACAGCCAGACAAAAGCAATTTAAGGGAGAAACCATTCACTCTGCTTCCCAGTTCAAAGTTTTAGCCCGTCATGGCCTGGAGTCAAGGCAGGAAGAGCATGAAGCAGCTGATCATATCATATCATATCATGTCATATCATATCATGCCATATCATGTCATGTCATGTCAATCAATAACAGAGAACAATGAATGCAGCTTGGTCCTCTATTTTACAGGTTCACACTTCCTACCCAGGGAATGATCCACCCACAGTTTAAATGGATCTTCCCCTGTCAATGAACACAATCAAGACAATCCCTTACAGACATGGTTCAAACCCAGCCTTAATTAAGACAAGTCTCTTACTGCTGTGCCCAAAGGTGGTTCTGGGTTCTGCAATGTTGACAATTAACACTGACCACCACAGTAACTAATACAACAATCTGAGACTTTGTGCTTTAGAATCTCTCTTGGGGTTTTGAACAATAGGAAGTGTTCAAAGTTAGAAGTCACAAGGTTAGGAATAGGAAAACATGCATTCAAGCACAGTTCACAGTCTGAGCCTTCTGATTGGTTGGAGAGGTGACTCAGAGGGTAACAGTGTATACTGCTCTCACAGAAGACTCCCACAGTTCAACTAGGATAGCCCATAGCTACCTTTAACCCCAGTTCCAGGGGATCCAAGGCTCTTTTCTGTCTACACACACACAAACACACACACACACATAAATGAATAAATTTATGGAACTCTAAGAGGAGCTATCTAGGATCAACTAGAAAATAGATATAGACACTCCAACTTTTGTGATATCTGAAAAGTTCCTGCACCCCAATAAGCCTCTCCACTGACACAGCAATCCAAATAAGACCAAATAAAATCGAATAGAAAAGGACCAGGTTTAATGGATAAAATGCTGCCAGATGATTTTCCAGAAACCCAGAGAGGAGACAGAGAAGACAGATGAAAACCCAGTGTCTGTTTTCGGGGGGGGGGTGCTAAATACCCTGTGGGAGTAGCCTTGAGCAGTCCTGGGGAGGGGTTAACTCTTGATGAGCTTTCTGAGGGGAGGATCCACTATTTGGGGCAATATCTCAGGGGCAGGGTCTGGGGAGGGAGGTGGGGCTTCCACCGAATCAGTAGCTTTTCTAGTGTACTGAAATCTCTATGTACTGCTCCGGGATCTCACACAGCTCCATAAGCACATACGACCAGGAGGCTCAGGTCAGAAGCTGTGCTGTGACACAAAGCATCATAGGCTCTAAACTCCGGTGTGCCTTTGTCTTTCCTTTCAGATTTATTCTTAGTTATACGTATACATTTTTGTCTTTGTGTGTGTATATCCCATGTATATGCAGGCCCCTGTGGAGGACAGGAGAGGGTTATTGGCAGTTGTCAGTCACCCAGTGCAGGTGCTCTAAGAGCAGAAAGCACTCTTGAGTCAACTCTCTTACCGCCTGCTCCTACTCTTTCTGATAAGTGGCATGCATCATTGTCACCTGGTCACGGGAGACGACACACCAGGTCAAAATCTTAACTCTCCTGTTTCACTGTTGTTCCATCTGAAAAACATCTACTAGCAATTCTCACATCAACAAACAAGTCAACCAGGCATGAGGACAGTGTGTCTTGGGTTTCTTCCGACAGCCACCCCACTTACTATCATGTCCTTGCTGTCAGATTACCAGAATAACTGTCCCCATTCTTTCCCATTGAGCTGATCACTTCTTCCCTATAGTCTCCAGAGACCTTGGTAGTCAGCTGCCTTTCCATCTTGTTTGGTGTGTGTATGAGTGTGCATGTGTGTGTGAGAAGGCATGTAAATGTACTCGTGTATGTGCATAAAGTTAACTTTAGGTATCATTTCTCAGGAGTTGACCCTTGGGTTTTTTTGTTTGTTTGTTTGTTTGTTTGTTTTGAGACAGGGTTTCTCTGTGGATCTGAAGATTTGAAGACTGTTCTAGAACCAGCTCTTGTAGACCAGGCTGGTCTCGAACTCACAAAGATCTGCCTGCCGCCTGCGGAACCCAAAAAGATCCGCCTGCCTCTGCCTCCAGAGTGCTGGGATTAAACGCTTGAGCCGCCACTGCTCGGCTTGTTTTGTTATTAAAGACAGTTTCTCATTAGGACTTGGCACTTGCTGACTCAGCTAGGCTGTCTGTCTAGCAAGCCTCACACATGTGCCCCACCCCCACCCCTAAACTCACACCAGGGCTGGGCTTACAAGCATGCACTGCCATGTCTGTCTGTCTGCCTTCATTTAAATGGGTTCCGGGTATGGAATCCAGGCTCGCACAGCTTGAGTAGCTGAGCCAGCTCCTCACGCCTATTTCCATTTTGATTCCTCTGTATTTGTATTTTAAGCCGATCACAGGAGACTTCCGGGTCTCCGTGGGCTGCTCCGTGCTTAGGGCATGAATGATCTTCCAGAGCTTTCCAAGTGCTCCCTGATGCCTGGTACAGGACTGGTTCCAGGTCAGCGGCTGAGGGATTCGATTCAGTGAAGCGGAGGTCCATCTGCTCCACTGCTGAGTGGTTCAGAGGGACCCCTGTGAACTGCTTGGAAGTTGCTCTGGGTTTCATGGACACACAGGAGGATCTCTCATCCTTCTATGAGGATGCCTGGTAATTCCTTTTATGTATCCAGCTTTGTCTAAGTGCAGGTGTAGCTTCCCAGGTATGGGAGGAGACATTCAGGTCGCCCACGGAACCAGGTCTCCCTTGGGATACTAGCTACTTAATTATTTTGAGCCTTTAAACGTCTTTATACCATAGAAACATTCTCTTACTTCTTGGGTTTCAGCTGTATTCTTGAATTCTTATTTTTTAAAATGGCATCTAATTATCATTTGTATATGTACAGATGCATGTGTGTCAAGGCACAGATGTGGAAGTCTGAGGACAGCTTGTTGGAATCAGTTCTCCCCCTCACCAGGTGGGTCCTGGAAATCAAATTCAGGTCACCGGGCTTGGTTGAAGCCCTCCCTACCTGCTGAGCCATGCTGCCAGCCCTGTTCTTGAATTGTTTGCTTCTACGGTTGAGCTTTCTGGTTGATAAATCACCTTATCCTCTATAGCAAGCAAGATGAAAAGATTACATATCAGATGGCATTCAAGGATGATTTTAGGGGGGGTGTGAAGAATGATTTTTTTCTTTTTTAGCTAAGAATGGATCCCAAAATCTAGTATTACTTTTCAGAGTCTGGATGATTAGAAGACTGTCATTGGGAGCAGACAGACAACATCTATTCACTCTTGCTCCCTGTCTTAGAAGTCATCCCCAAGAATTTAGTGACTGACAGCAGTCACCTGCTGTGCTTTAATGGAAAGTTGCAATTTTTGCTTTATGACTGTCACTGGGAGACACAGAAAGACCAGGGGATGGACGAAGTAAGGAAAGACGCTTTCTCTCCACTTTACAAATTATCTTTCAGGATGGAAGGATGACTCGGCCATTTCCAGGGCTCACGCACAATTTTCATGACCCCAGTTCAGTCCCCACAACCCATCTACAGAAGCAGGCAGGCCTGTTGGCACACAGGGAATCTCAGTTCTGGGGAGATGGAGACAGGTGGATTTCTGAGATGATGCTTAGTCCTCTTAGCCTACTTGTTGATCCCCAAGGCACTGAGAGACAGACCCTGTCTCAAAAACTAAGAGGGGGGATTTGGTAGATGTCTTAGTGGTCAGAGTTCCTCCTGATCCTACTGAGGACTAGAATTCAGGTCACATGGAATGACTCATAACTGCTGCAGGCTCCAGCTCCAGGGGTTCTGACCCTCTCTTCTGGCCTTTGTGGGCTCTTGCACTCAGGTGTACATACCCCCACACCCAATTTAAAGTAAAATAAATATATGCAGTTTTAAGTGAGTAGTGCCAGGAGAATGAAGAATGACATCTGAGCTTGTGAACTCTATGTACACATGCACATATAAGCACTCACATGAATACACGTGAAAATTATTTTCCTTGTTTAACAAAGGAGTATGACCGCAAAGATGCCCTAGTACAACTATTCGTTTTGATCCATACATTGGAATAATTCAAATTACCAGTTAAATAACACCATCAGGAAAGTGCCTACTATACATCTAATTTGGGAGATTCTGTTCTTCCCACAGCCAAGGTCATCGGATGAGGGCTTAAGTGTCTGGTATTGATCTCCAGTTGGCTTAATGCAATCTATTTATGTCCCAGTAGACATGATACTCCCATGTAAGACATGCCGGCTTTCCCAGCAGACAAGTCAGTCTCTGAAGCAGAGTGCTTCTTGTTCTCAACTGGAGGGACATTCAAAGTATGTCAGGGAGTGTATATAATAAGACTTAGAATTTAGAGCAAGAAGTGGTTTGATCTAGAGCAGTGTGTATGGATGACGAAGACACCTTAGTTAATCCCACACTATTCCCCTGTTCATTTTTGTCATCAGTCAAATAGACTTCTGTCTAGGTGAAGATACATGGCTTATATTTAGAAATACAAGAAAATATCCCTAAAACCAATATAGTTATTCTCATTATTACTTTAAACATAAAAATAAAGGTCATGAGACTGTTGCACATTTTATTTTTTATAAATTTTACTTAAATTGGAAACAATCTTATTTTAAATATCAATCCCAGTTCCCTTTCCCATCTCCCCATTTCCCCCACCGACCCCCATCCCATCCCCCACCCACTCCCCAGGGAGGGTGAGGCCTTCCATGAGGGATCATCAAAATCTGTCAAGTCATTTGGGGCAGAGCCTAGGCCCTCCCTTGTGTATCTAGGATAAGACAGTATCTCTCCATGGGAAATGGGCTTCTGAAGTACTTTCGTACACTAGGGATACATCCTGGTTCCAATGCCAGAGGCCCCATAGACTGCCCAGTGCTCCTAGCTGACACCCACGATGGGAGGGGTGTGAATTAATCCTTTGTTGATTCCCCAGATGCCAGATTAGGGTCCATGAGTTCCCACTTGCTCAGGTCAGCTGTTTCTGTGGGTTTTCCCAGCATGGTCTTGACCCCTTTGTTTGTCACTTCTCCCTCTCTGAAACTAAATTCCAGGAGTTTGGCTCAGTGCTTAGCTGTGGAACTCTGCTTCTGCTTCCATCAGCTACTAGATGAAGGCTCTAGGATGACATTTAAGGTAGTCTTCATTTCATTATAGGGGAAGGGCATTTAAGGTTGCCTGTCCACTATTGCTTAGGTTCCTAGCTGGGGTCATCCTTGTGGACCCCTAGTGCCAGATTTCTCTATAAACCTATAGTGGCTCCCTCTATTGATGTGTCTCTTTTCTTGCTCTCCTCTATTCCTCTCCCCACTCAATATTCCTGATCCCTCATGTTCTGCTCCCACCTCCTCTTCTTCCCTCCTCTTTCTCCACCCTCCCTCTCCCAGCCCCCATGCTCCCAATTTGTTCAGGGGCTCTTGTCCCTTTCCCCTTCACTGGGGGACTGTGTATGTCTCTCTCTCTCTCTCTCTCTCTCTCTCTCTGGTTCTTATGAGACAGGGTTTCTCTGTATTGTTTTGGATGCTGTCGGTCCAGCCTGGCCTCGAACTCACAGAGATCCGCCTGCCTCTGCCTCCCGAGTGCTGGGATTAAAGGCATGCACCACCACCGCCCGCGTGTATGTCTCTCTTATGGTCCACCTTGTTTCCTAGTTTCTCTGGAGGTGTGGATTGTCTATTTCCTCTATGTCTAATATCCATATATGAGTGAGCAAATACTGTGTTTGTCTTTCTGTGACTGAGTTACCTCACTTAGGATGGTTTCTTCTGGTTCCATACATTTGCCTGCAAATTTCAAGATTCCATTGTTTTTTTCCCACTGAATAGTACTCCATTGTGTAAATGCACCACATTTTTTGTATCCATTCTTAGGTTGAGGGGCATCTAGTTTGCTTCCAGGTTCTGAATATTATGATTAGTGCTGCTATGAACATAGTGGAGCAGATGTCCTTGTTGTATGAATTTACATCCTTTGGGTATATGCCTAAGAGTGGAATTGCTGGATCTTGAGGTAAACTGGTTCCCATTTTCCTGAGGAACCCCCATATTGGTTTCCAAAGATGGCTTTACAAGTTTGCACTCCCACCAGCAATGGAGAAGCATTTCCCTTTCCCCACATCCTTCTAGCATAAACTGTCCTTGGTATTTTTTATTTTAGACATTCTGATGGGTGTTAGATGGTATCTCAGAGTTGTTTTTTGATTTGCATTTCCCTGATGGCTAAGGATGCTGAGCAATTTCTTATGTGTCTCTCAGCCATTTTAGATTCCTTTATTGAGAATTCTGTTTAGTTTTGTACCCCACTTTTTAATTGGATCATTTGATGTTTTAGTGACTAGCTTCTTGTGTTCTTTGTAAATTTTGGACATCAGCCCTCTGTCAGATGTGGGGTTGGTGAATATCTTTTCCCATTCTGTGGGCTGTCGTTTTTTTCTTGTTGACTGTATCTTTTGCCTTACAGAAGCTTCTCAGTTTCATGAGGTACCATTTATTATTGTCAACCCAGTGTCTGTGCTACTGGAATTATGTTTAGGAAGTTGTCTCCTGTGCCAATTGTTCAAGGGTACCTCTCACTTTCTCTTCTAAGAGGTTCAGTGTGGCTGGATTTATGTTGAAGTCTTTGATCCATTTGGACTTAAGTTTTTTGCATGGTAATAGATATGGATCTATCTGCAATTTTCTACATGTCCACAACCAGTTATGCCAGCACCATTTGTTGACGATTCTTTCTTTTTTCATTGTATAGTTTTAGTTACTTTGTCAAAAATCCGGTGTTCATAGGTGTGTGGGTTAGTATCAGGGTCTTCAATTCGATTCCATTAGTCTACCTGTCTATTTTTGTGCCAACATCAAGCTGTTTTCATTACTATAGCTCTATTGCAGAGTTTGAAGTCAGGGATGGTGATGCCTCTATCCTGGTTTTTTTTCCATATAAAGTTGAGTATTATTCTTTCAAGGTCTGTGAAGAATTGTACTGGGATTTTGATGGGCATCACATTGAATCTGTTGATTGTTTTTGGTAAGATTGCCATTTTTACAACGTTGATCCTACCTATCCAAGAGCATGGGAGCTCTTTCCATTTTCTGGTATCTTCTTTAATTTCTTTCCTTAATGACTCAAAGTTCTTGTCATACAGGTCTTTCACCTGGGGATAGAGTTGCCCCACGATATTTTATGTTGTTTGTGGCTATTGTAAAGAGTGATGTTTCTCAGTACCTTTATTGTCTATACATAATGGGGTTACTGATTTTTTTTAGTTAATCTTGTATTCTCCCACTTTGCTGAAGGTGTTTATCAGCTGTAGGAGTTCCCTGTAAACTATCATATCATCTGAAAATAGTGAAAGTTTGACTTCTTCCTTTCCAAGTTGTATCCCCTTGATATCCTTTTGTTGTCTTACTTCTCTAGCTAGAACTTCAAGTACAATATTGAAAAGATATGGAGAGAGTGGGCAACCTTGTATTATTCCTGATTTTAGAGGAATCACATTAAATATCTCTCAATTTAGTTTGATATTGGCTTTCGGTTGTCTGTATATTGCCTTTATTATGCTTAGGTATGTTCCTGTTATCCCTGATCTCTCCAAGACCTTTGTCATGGAGAGGTTTTGAATGTTGTCAAAGGCTTTTTCAACATCTAGTGAGATGATCATGTGGCTTTTCTTTTTCAGTTTGTTTATGTGGTGGATTACATTGATGGATTTTTGTATGTTGAACTATCCCTGAATCTCTGGAATGAAGCTTACTTGATCATAGTGGATGATTTTTCTGATCTGTTCTTGGATTTGATTTGCAAGTATTTTATTGGGTATTTTTTCCATCAATGTTCATGAGGGAGATTGGTCTGTAGTTCTCTAACTTAGTTGTATCTTTGTGTGGTTTGGGTAGCAAGGTAATCATAGCCTCTTAAAAAGAGTTTGACAATGATCCTTCTGATTTTATTGTGTGGAACAATTTGAGGACTGTTGGTATTAGCTCTTCTTAGAATTTCTGATAGAATTCTGCACTGAAATAATCTGGGCTTTTTTTTGTAGTTGGGAGATTTTTGATGACTGCTTCTATTTTGTTAGGTGTTACAGGTCTACTTAAATTGCTTATCTATTCTTGATTTAATTTTAGTAGGTGATATATCCAGAAAATTGTCCATTTCCTTTAAAATTTTCAATTTTGTGGAGTAAAGGTTTTCAAAGTATGGCCTGATAATTCTCTGGATTTCCTCAGTGTCTGTTGTCAGTTACACATTTTAATATCAGACATTGTTGCTTCTTTCTTTTTAAATGTTTGTTCATTCAATCATTCCTTGTGTATATATCTTTGTGAGTGTATGTACAACTGTGTTTGTGGGTGCACAGGCCGGTGCCCATAACAGAGTCCAGAGAGAGTGTTAAGGCTTGTCCTCTTCTATCAGTCTCCTATTCCTTTGAGGCAGAGCCTCCCCTGAGCTTGGAGGTCATATTTCCCTCAGCCAGACTGTAAATAGGCAAGCCCCAGTGACCTTCCAGTCTCCAGTCATCTTGGAGCTACAGGGATGAGACTTCAGGCTTCTTACTTATATGGGTGCCAGGATCTGAACTCTGGTCCACCTGATTGTGGAGCAAGTTAACCATTGAACTACCTCTTTACCCCCCATTTTATTATTATTATGTTAGAATACATACACAATAATGGACTGCATAGTAGACTTCCCATACATCTGTACCACTGAACTTTGTTCTGGTTTGTTTCCCTCTCCTATGTGCCTTGCTCTCTTCTGATAAAAATTCCCCCTTCCCTCAGACAGTTCCCATAATATATATCATTATTGGAAAAGTGTCTTCAGTGTTTGAGTTCATTGAGAAGTCAACTTTGGAAGTGGGGTTGAAACCCATTTCCGTCCTAGGTGTGTTTATCTCCAAGGATCCTCTAGGACAGTGGTTCTCAATCTTCCAAATGCTTCATCCTTTAATACAATTTCCCTCAACCATAACTTTATTTTCATTGCTACTTCATAACTGCAATTTTGCTATTGTTATGACTCATAATGTAAATATCTGTGTTTTCTATGGTCTTAGGTTACCCTTGTGAAAGGGTTGTTCCATTCCCCTAATGGGTCACAGCCCACGGGTTGAGAAACACTGATCTAAGACCTCTGAATGTCTAGGAATAGGATGTCCTCCCACTCTGTAACAAGGAGAGAGGAGAACAACAAAACAACCCAAGGGTAAGAACACAGTGCTTCTAAGAACAGCAAGAGGACTAACTATTGCCAGCAGAGGTGACTGCTGTTTCCTTTGTGACATAAAAGTGCCTACAGTGAAAGAGAAAAATCACAAGATCGGCCATGGGATGCTCAGCCGCCAAGATAAAGCTCAGTTTGGAATCTAGCATTCTGCCTCAACTTCCCCAGTCAGTTTTTGCTGCACGTTGTGAGTTCCCAAATTGATGGCATTTCTTCATGCTATCATTTGTTCTATTGCTTGGAAGCCTCCCAAGGGGACATTCTGGACATTCTGCTCTGCCAATCTCTCTCTCTCTCTCTCTCTCTCTCTCTCTCTCTCTCTCTCTCTCTCTCTCTCTCTCTTTCTCTCTCTCTCTCTCTCCTCCAGTTGCCTGGAGCTTTTCCAGTTGATTTTCTGCTGAGTGCTTTAAGCACTCGTTTGATACCCATCTGTCTGTCTATCATCTACCTGTCTGCCTGTCTCTCTACCCATCTATCACTTGCTATTTATTCTTTTACTTTGGCTTTGATTAGCTGTATACTTAATGAACTCACTCTTTAAAGACAGCAGTATGCCTATCATAGATCCTTCACCGAATCATACAAACCAGCATGCCCTTCTGTTTCTCATAAGGAGTGTTGCCAGGGGGCTGGGAAGGTGTCTCAGTTGGTTAAGTGCCTGCTAAGCGAGCATGAGAACCTGAGTTTGATCCACAGCACTCACATAAAGAGCTAGGTACAGTGGCAAACACAGTAAGTGGGTGAGATTTCCCAGTAGGAAGAGGCAGTGTCAAAGGCATTTGATTTACGGCAGCTTTTGCATTGACCTTGGCTTCCCAGTTTCTAAGCGGTGTCACCAGGGTGTCTCACTAATGTATGGTTGTGAATTTTTCATGGCAAGGCATGTGTTTGTGTTATTGGCCTCCTGGGTAAGAGGGAAAAAGCATGACATGTCAACAGCAACATAAATGGTTAGGTAAATCTTTATTCCCATCAGTCCTCCCTGCAAAGCCCTGTTATTTGTGTCTCACTCAACCGTTCATTCATTCATGAACATTCATTGAGCAACTTCTGTCTCTAAGTACTGCGGGGTTTACAGTGATGTAGAAATCAAATAGCATGGTGACATAAGTGATGGAGCAGCAGGCATGAGTGTTGAGAGGAAGGGGGGAAGCTCTGAGAGGGGATTCCTCTTTGAAGTATTAAGACATTGGAAGCATGCAACTAACAGGCTTTCTCTTGTAAAAATGGGCCTTTTTTAGCCTTGTAAGACTCCCCTCCAGGGCCACCCAGAGGGATAAAGGAGCAGGTGTCTGGGAGTGCTCAAATCTCAACTGTTGAAACTCAAGCAAGTCTTCTAAAGCTACTTGGCTTAAATCTCCAATTCGTAAAAGGGGAAGGCTCAAGTAGATAATTCTTTAAGGTTTATCAGCTTCCTGAACAAAATAATTTAGATTAGAGTTATGCAAAGATCTCTCTCTCTCTCTCTCTCTCTCTCTCTCTCTCTCTCTCTCTCTGTGCATGTGCATGCGTGTGTGTGTGTGTGTGTGTGTGTGTGTGCTAGTTACTTCCTCCTCTCTGTGACAAAATACCTAATAAGAAGCAAACTTAGTAAAAGGCTAGGGTTTATTATGGCTCAGAGTTCAAGAGTGCAGTCCATCCTCGTGAGGACATCGTGGTGGCAGGAATGTGAGGCTGCTGGTCACACTCTGTCTGTACTCAGGAAGGAGAGAGAGATGGATAATCAATCTAGATAATTCCTCCACAGTCATGCCTAAAAGCCAACCAAACCTAGCTATTCCCTCACAACCATACCAGACATTTCCCTGCCAGGTATTTAGAATTTAGACTCTGTCAAGTTGACCATCGATATTGATGTATGCTTTTGAAATTATAGGAAAATACTCCTTTATGAGAACTATGAAAGAGACCCAGATTTGGGATTTTGAGGCTGGAAACGTTGGGCGGTGTCACTCAAGGCTCAATGCAGAGCTTCAATGGCACTGAGACTGGAAGAGGGCAAAGATTGGAAGCTTCAGGGTAGTGTGGTTTGAATCTGAAGTGGCCCCAAAAGCTCATGTTCTGAACATACGCAGCAGTTGGTGCTATTTGGAGGAGGCAGTGGCGATTTCATCAAGTGGGGCCGATGGAGACCAGAACCGATGCTGGATCCTCTGGCGCTGTAGCTACAGGCAGTGGTAAGTCCCTAGACATGGATGCTCGGAACTGGCTTCTAGTCCTCTGGAAGAGCAGTAAATGTCATCAGCCCTATCTTCAGCCCCCTTATTTAAAAACATTTTAATATGTTCCTTGTAAGGTCCAGAGGCCTTTGCCAGGTCTCTTACCCAGAGCCTAAACATCCTGACAAAAATCATTAAGTATGGTTTGTCAGACAATTTTTCTAAGATTGGGAAAGGGCTGTTGTGTATCTCAGTTGGTTCAGTGCTTATGTATCATATATAAAGGCCTGGGTTAAGCCCCCAGCACTGCCTAATTCTGGCGTTGTGGCCATGCCAGTGATCCCAGCACTCAGTGAAGGTAAGAAGATGGGAAATGCAAAGTCATTCTTGTCTGTGTACAAAGACCAAGGGTACCCTGGGCTACATGAAACCCTGTCGAAAGCAAGCAAGAAAGAAGGGCATATTTGGATATAGGATAGCATGGTGTTCCGTTTCCCCATCAATTGTGGGTTGAAAGAAATTAGTTGTGGGTGTCTGTTTATTTTTTAATTTTTAATTTTAGTTATGCACATATCTGTGTGTGGATATGTGCTCATTAGTGCAGTGTCTGTGGAGGTCAAAAGGACAGCATCATATCCACTGGAGCTGGAGTTACAGGTGGTTGTGAGCCGCCTGAAATGGGTGCCGGAGAGTGAACTCCAATCTTCCGGAAGATCGGTTTGTACTTCTAATCACTGAGGCATCTCTCCAGTTCCAGAGCCCTGTTTAGGATCACTTAATTTTATCAGTCTGGGAGTCACAAAATGCCAAGCCCTGTCAATCATTCCCACTGCACATGAGAATCAGCAGAAGTCTAAGGAAATGACAAGCCTTGTGACAGATTATTTGCAATTAGCTCTCACGTTCTTCTGTGCAATGTGCTACAGCCCCTCCTTCCACAAGGAAGGGACCTGTGTTCTCTATTCTTCAATTTAGCTTGATCCTAAAACTTATCTGGACCATTAAAACATGATTGAAATGAACATGATTGAAATGATATTACTGATCTCTAGACAGTGAGTTTATAGGGTATGTTAGTGAGGCAATATTATCCCTGTGAACAAATACATGACACAATGCTTGTGTGTGTGTGTGTGTGTGCGTGAGAGAGAGAGACAGAGAGAGACAGACAGACAGAGAGAGAGAGAGAGAGAGAGTACATGTATGTAAAGTTGACTTGAAAATATTTGTTCATGGATATGGAAGTCAGAGAACAACTTTGGGTATCACTAATCTGGAGCCGGAACGGGATTCTAGGCAGGTATTCTGGTGATGGACCACACTTCAGTCTCTTACTGGGGAATTCTAGGCAGGTACTCTGCTGATGGACCACACTTCAGCCCCTTACTGGGGAATTCTAGGCAGGTACTCTGCTGATGGACCACACTTCAGCCCCTTACTGGGGAATTCTAGGCAGGTACTTCACCACTAGGCTACATATCTAGCCCTCTGCTTTTGTTCTTTATTTCTTTCTTATTGAGACAATGTCACGTCTGCTGCGCGGCCTGTGTCCGAGAACGTGTGGAGGGTGTCGGGTATTGAAAACACAGAGACTCGTTCAATGATATAAAGAAAACTTTAAACAGGCTCCAAAAAGGTTCAAGAAAACCTCCTAAGAAAGGCTCCCACCAGAGAAGCTTCTGCTCTCTCCTCTACCCTGGCTGGTTCTGCTCTGACCCCAGAGGTGGATGTGTGTGGGTTTTTGAAGGTGCGGTTAGTCTCTGGACAAGGTCGAGGTCAGGGCGGTTTCCGTGGGAAGGCCTTTCCCAGGAACTTATTGTATCATTTTTAGTAAACATGTTTTTACTAAACATTGTCTTACAGCTGCCTACTCCCAGGCAGAAGGGGAAGTGGCCAGGAACTTATTGTAAGTGCACTTGCACAGATACATTAGGTACAATCATTGATGTTACACATGTAGCATTACGAAAAATATGAACAATAGTTGTCGCATTAGGACAAGTTGCATTTCTCCAGAAAAATACACTGGCCTAGTCGTGATTCCAGAAATAGGAACCATCAAGTCTGATATTTCAAGTGACCATGTCCTGTTCAAATACTGAAAAGAGGCTTTTGCCACTCATCATAGTCCATACCAATGTCCAAATGCTTTAAATGGGTCCTTTTTTCTCTGTTGGCTTTACGATGAAAACTCATGGGTCCAGAAGGTTGATGCAGCAGGTCTGTTGAGAAATTGGAAATCTCGAACCGACTGTTTTCTCTCTTTCTTGGGCTCTAGACTCGATGACATCAAGAATCAGGAACACTGATTTAGGAGATCTCACTCAAACTGGCTTAGGTAGGCTCCCATGGTCTCAGGTCCAGTTTTTCTCTGCTCCATGCATCTCACTAAATGGTCTGACAGTTGCTGAAGCTCTATTCCTTTCCTGCAAGAAAACACAAACATGCCCTCGACCCCAAATTAGGGTCTTCTCCACTGTCTAGTGTATGGATGTCTCCATTTGATCTGAGCAATGGTTGCTCAAGTTCCATCATGCCAGAATCTGTCTGAAGCTCACTGGCATTCACATTATAAAATTTTTAAATGAGGAGTGTATTATTTGATGAGTCATGTGGGGACTGGGGACATTATTCCCCCTTTTTTATTTTCTAAAAAATTTTCTTTTTGAACTGTTGAAGCTGGACCATAACAGTAGAAGGATTTGTCTACCCTCCTTGGTTAACTATCTAGGTAAATTGGGCTTACTAAATAACTTTTGAAAATTATTTGAAGTCTGTGAGCAGTCTTTCCCAATCTAACCTGTAGAACTCTCACTAGCTGACAAGGCCTCATTTGTATCTTAAATTTTTCTGTTAAAACATTAACAGACTGGCTGGATGTTCCTTTTGGCTATATTTAACACAATCTAGGTAGCTTCTTAACTATTTTTGAAGGGATTTAAGTATCCTTTTAATCATATAATCAGTTCACACTCACGCATTCACAATCACATTTCATACATACCGGTGTGGCCACACCATACATTCAGAACATACATGCATCTTTTAGTCATCCTTTTTCCCTAGGTCATGATTAGTCTGTTGCAATGAAGTTTCCTTAATTGAAATCTATGTAAAAGAACAACTCCAGCCAATCCTTGAACTAAAAAGGTTAAAAAGTCCTATATGTTTTTATCATTCCTCCATTTGAGCTACAGTCATGGGGTACAGCCGTACCTACTCCTTGTAACTCTGTAGATGCAAGGTAGAGAGGCCAGGCTTTTGGCCAAAAGTTTTTAGAGATGACTCACAAAATAGAACTTAAATGTAAACAAAATTTTCCATTCCATATACCTTTGTCTTTGTCTTTTTCTTTAATTAATACCAGTACCAATTTTTTTTTTTGAGTCAGGGTTTCTCTGTATTGTTTGGAGGCTGTCCTGGGACTTGCATAAAGGTGTGTTGGGATTAAAAGCGTATGCCGCTGGGAATCTCTTGGATTCCCCTACTTCCTGACCCTGGTATCAGGCTTAGGAGGGGAAACTCAGAATGTCTAGTTTCTGACTTTTTAATCTCATTGGCAGCAGCCGCTCCCAATGTATTATTGGTGTTATAAAAATTGATGAACAGGGAGCTGGAATGACTAACTGGCATTAACATGGGGGGGGAATCCTCACCAACGCCCATATTTCACTTACCTGAGTGTTCAGCAATGGTTGGATCTTTATCATGGTGAGCATTCCTAGTATCCGGAGTAGTATTGGGGTCGACATGCCTGATGCACCGTTCGGGGACCCAAATGGGCTTCTCACTTCCTGGAGGGAAAACACAAACAGCCCCTCGGACCCTAGCTAGTAGGGGAGTGGGTGGCTGCCATTTTCCTGTAATCAAATCCTTCCATCTGACCCATCCCAAGGACTGGGAGGGTTTGTTCCAATGTCTCTCCATAGCAGACAAATTATTACGGTCTACGGTCAAAAAATTTAAAATGTAAAGTATGGTGGATAACTGAATATTGGGGGAGGTAACATACTCCCCTTTTTTATTTTCTTAAAATACTGTTTGAGAGTGGCATGGGTGCGCTCCACAATAGCCTGTCCCGTGGGGTTGTGAGGAATACCAAAAGAATGGACAATGTGATGTTCCCTGCAAAAGGCAGCAAAGCGATTGCTGGCATAGGCAGGGCCATTGTCCGTTTTCAGGGCATCGGGTACGCCCATGTAGGCAAAGGCCTGCAGGCAATGAGAAATAACATCTTTAATCTTCTCTCCTGAGTGGAGAGAGGCAAAAATCAGTTTAGAATACGTATCCACAGAGACATGCATATATTTTAATTTCCCTGCCTGTGGCAGGTGAGTGACATCCATTTGCCAGAGATGGTTGGCCCTGAGGCCCCGGGGATTTACCCCCTCATTGGGAGAATTATGATAAGGGGCACAATCAGGGCACTGAGAGGTAATCTGTGTAGCTATGGATAAGGGGCACCCAGTGTGAAATTTAATGGAGCGGGCATTTAGATGATACCTCTCATGGAGCTGGTGGGCCAGCTGCTCCTGAGTAAATAAGACCCTAGGGCGGGTCAAGGAGTCAGCAATTTCATTTCCCTGGGCAAGGGGTCCTGGAAGGTTAGTATGTGCACGAATAAATCCCACATAAGCAGGGTGGATGCGCTGCCAAATAAGATGTTGGAGCTGAACTAATAAGGAACGAACCTGGGAGGTTGGAAGAACATATGGAGAAGTTTCTAAAGGTCTAACAATGTTGGCAACATAAACACTATCAGTATATAAATTAAAGGGCTCTCCCTCAAACATTTGGAAAGCCATCAAGCAAGCAAACAACTCGGCGGCTTGTGCTGACATCTGTCCTGTGGGTACCCTCTTCTGCACCTGAGAAGAAACCACCACCGCGAAACCCTTGGAGGAGCCGTCTGTAAAGACTGAGCGAGCTCCAACTAGAGGGTTCTCCTTTAAAATCTTGGGAAAGATCACAGGGTGTTGTTTGAAAAAAGACATCAAGGGGCTGTTGGGATATTGGTTATCAAACTGTGCGCCTGTAGATGTAATAAACAGGGTCCACCCATCATGGAAGATCTGTAGATGTTCCACCTCCTCCTTACCATAAGGAAGGATAATTTTATCAGGACTCTTTCCAAAGGTTTGAATGCTAAACTTGTGTGCCTTCCACAACAATTGTAAAATGAGATCATAGTAAGGGGTCACTACCTTCTTAGGGGAGGCTGACAAATGTACCCAATAAATAGGACCAGTCTGCCAGAACACGGCAGTGGGCGAAAAGCTAGATGAAAGTACAACTAGAACAAGGGGCTGCCCATAATCTATACGCCAAAGGTGTGCTTGCTCTATACTTCTTAACAACAATTGTAGGGCTTCCCTGGCCTCTGGGGTAATCTGTCTAGGGGAAGTTGGAGCAGGATCTCCAGGAAGAATATCATAAAGCGCTTTAAGAGCCCCTGTTTTAATAGAAAGAGAAGGGCGAAACCACTGTACCTCTCCCAAAAATCTCTGCCAATCATGAAGTGTTTTTAAATTTGAACAATCAATTTGGAGTCTTTGTGGCCGGAGGCCAGTTTGTTGAATTTGATGACCCAAATAAGTATAAGGGGGTCTCTTTTGGATCTTTTCAGGAGCCAAAATAAATCCGCGGGCCTCCAGAAGTTCCTGTAGCTCTGCAAAGGCTATGTAACATTGTCTTTCTTCGGCCGCGGCCAAAAGAATATCATCCATGTAGTGGATAATGTAAAGATCAGGAAACTTACATCTGAGGGGATCTAAACAGGCAGCTACATAAATCTGGCATATAGTTGGACTATTAGCCATCCCTTGGGGGAGCACCACCCATTGGAAGCGAAGGGCAGGCTCCCTAAAGTTAATCGCAGGAAGGCTAAACGCAAACCGAGGACTATCTTGAGAATGCAAGGGAATAGAAAAGAAGCAATCCTTCAAATCAATAACAATCAAATGCCAGTCTTTAGGAATGGCCACAGGCACGGGCAGGCCAGGCTGCAGAGCCCCCATAGGCTGCATGGTCGCATTCACGGCCCTCAAGTCTTGTAGTAACCTCCATTTCCCTGAAGATTTTTTTATTACAAATATAGGGGTATTCCAAGGGGACGTGGAAGGAACCAAATGACCTGCCTCCAATTGTTCTTGAACTAGCTGGTGAGCCGCCCTTAGTTTCTCCGCTGGTAAGGGCCACTGTTCCACCCATACCGGATCATCTGATAGCCATGTGATGGGTATGGGGGCTGGCGGCGCAACAGTGACCCTCATCAAAAATGGCCAAAACCCTTCCTATCCCCTGGGGCCCTGGTCTCCAAAGGGAGGGATGCCACAGGGCAAACCTCTCCCTGTTCTAGTTTACCTAGTTCCCTCCCCGGGCTCCAGCCCCTCCCTTGCATCATCTGGGGGCCCCTGCTTTTGGACTTGGGTGCCTGAGTGGTGAGGACCACTCCCATTTCTTGCATGAGGTCCCGTCCCCAGAGGTTAATAGGGAGGCCAGGCAAAACATATGGCTGGAAAAGCCCTGTGTGGCCTTCAGAGTCTTGCCACTTTAAGATTCTGAGGCTTTTTGGGGCACAGCCTGTCCTATTCCCTGGAGGGTCACTGTCCCTTCCTCTTTCGGCCAGGTGGGGGGCCAGAATTTATCTGAGAGGACAGAGAAATCTGCCCCAGAATCTAAGACGCCCCTAAAGGACTTGCCTTCTATCTTTAATGTAAGCTGGGGGCGGTTCTCCATAGTGGCTACCCAAAATGCTGCCGGGCCGGTACTTCCAAAACCTTGGTTGCCCCTTTTCTCTTTAATTTTTCTAGCCTCACAAGGAGCTGTAGGGAGAAGGAGTATCTGAGCAATCCGTTCTCCTGCAGGGATGGCAACAACCCCACTGCCCACTGATGTCATTATTTTAATCTCCCCCTCACTATCCTGGTCTATAACACCGGGGTGTACCTGGATGCCTCGAAGAATAGTACTGGACCATCCCAAAAGTAGTCCGACCGTGCCTGGGGGCAATGGCCCATGCACCCCAGTAGGGAGGGCCTGGATCCCCATTTCCGGTGTTAGGATTGCCCGGGCAGAGGGAGCGAGGTCCAATCCTGCACTCCCCGAGGTGGCTCTAAGGAGGTCTGAGATATGAAGGGGTTGCTCTGGGGGAGAAAATGAGTCCTGCCACTGCCCAGAGCAGGGGTCATTGCCCCGTACACATTGGTTTTGGGGCCCTGGGGCGGGGCCCTCCTCCCGTTTCCCTGATTATTATTAGCAGAAAGGAAATTTCCCTCCCAGTCAGTTTTAGAGTAGCAGTCTTTGGCCCAATGATATCCCCTTCGGCAACGGGGGCATAAACCAGGTCTCTTGAGACCCGTAGTACTATTTTGAGGGCACTCTCTACAGAAGTGTCCCTCCCTACCGCAGCTAAAACATGTTTTTCTCCCTCCCAGAGTAGGTCTTTCTTTCCCCACTTGGGGCCGAATAGCAGCAGCTAACACTTGGCCCTGGATGAAGTTCCCATCAATGTCCCTACAGATCCGAATATAGTCATTTAGACTTTTATTGCGATAGGGGCGAAGGGCTTCCTTACAATATTTATTTGCATTTTCAAATGCCATCTGCTTTATGACTGGCATCGCAGGCCCAATGCCCCCAAATATTCTTTCTGCTACCTGACTGAGACGGTCTCACGAAGTCTTGAAAAGGTTCGGAAGGTCCTTGAAGGACTTTGGACAGATGATCTCCTCCTTCCTTGGAAGGCAATGCTTTCCAAGCTCCTTGGGCCGCTGCTGCCACTTGGGCATAGACTGCGATGTCATATTGCATTTGATGCTGAATGGTGGCGTATTGACCACTTCCGGTAAGCATCTCCACATTTCTCTGGGGCTGTCCGGCCTGTGCATTCCTTTGAGCTGTCTGGCTGCATCTTTCCTGAAACTCACCTCTCCAAATCAAATAATCTCCCCCCGACAGAGCTGCTCTGCAAAGCTGCTGCCAATCGCCAGGTGTCAAATTAAGAGACGCAAAAGATTCCATTAAGGAAAGTGTAAAGGGAGCCTGTGCTCCATAATTTAAAGTTGCCTCTTTAAGTTGTTTTATATCCTTAAAATTTAAAGGGTTATGACGCCTAATGACCTGTCCAGAATTGTTCGGATCTGGAACTTCCATTACTGGGGCCACCACCGGGCAGCATTGGACCCCTCCTCTTGGTCTTCCCTCCAGGTCTGAGAAGGACTGGGTTATCTCATAGGAGGAGTCCCTTTTTTCAGAATATGGGGAAGGGTTTCTCTCCCTGTCCTGTCTTTCCTTAATTAGAATCTTTTTTAGTTCTTTTTTAAGGGTCGCGATCTCAGCAAGTAACCGTTCCTTTTCAGACTGTGACGAGTCTGAGTCTGAGCTACTTCCATTTTCTAGGTCTGATAGAGAAGGATATAACCGATTCTGACCGGAGTCCTTCTTTTTGGGTCGCGCCCGGAGATGTCTACCCGTTTTTTTGTTGTTACTAAGAGACTCCTCCTCATCCTCACTAACAATGGAGCCTCTAGTTTCAGTCACGGTCTCTTCATCATCACTCTCTGCCCCTGAACTCAAGGAGGCTTGAGTCTCAGTCTCTTGTAACTCTAAAAAAGCCTCTTTTGTGTCCTGAACTACCTGGCGGTGACGAACCTTATCTGTTAAAAGTGCTCCCCTCACTAATCTCCATAAGGAGAATGTCATAGGGGGCAAGGACTCAGATCCCTCTTTTCGTAAAAGTCTATGAAGATCACGGCGAACCTCCTCCCAATCTGGAATATTTAAGCTTCCCCCAGTAATGAACCATGGACTGGCTCGTTCGATCGATTTTAGAAAGCCTTCTAGGGTTTTAGACTTGACTGCAGTCCCATGTTCTTTAAGTAACTTTTTTAGTTGATACTGCAATGATTCTAGCTTCCCGGAACTATTCCCCATAGTTTCTTAACCCCGTCCACTTACCTCGCTTTCACGATCTCAGTGGGACCTCCAATTGTCACGTCTGCTGCGCGGCCTGTGTCCGAGAACGTGTGGAGGGTGTCGGGTATTGAAAACACAGAGACTCGTTCAATGATATAAAGAAAACTTTAAACAGGCTCCAAAAAGGTTCAAGAAAACCTCCTAAGAAAGGCTCCCACCAGAGAAGCTTCTGCTCTCTCCTCTACCCTGGCTGGTTCTGCTCTGACCCCAGAGGTGGATGTGTGTGGGTTTTTGAAGGTGCGGTTAGTCTCTGGACAAGGTCGAGGTCAGGGCGGTTTCCGTGGGAAGGCCTTTCCCAGGAACTTATTGTATCATTTTTAGTAAACATGTTTTTACTAAACATTGTCTTACAGCTGCCTACTCCCAGGCAGAAGGGGAAGTGGCCAGGAACTTATTGTATCGTTTTTAGTAAACATGTTTTTACTAAACATTGTCTTACAGCTGCCTACTCCCAGGCAGAAGGGGAAGTGGGTCTCTGCTCAAGGTCTGGTGTTCCCACAAGACAATATCTCACTAAGTTGCTCAGGTTGACCTTAAACTCACTATGTAGCCTGAAGGAGCCTTGAACTTGTGCTATAACTCAGGTAAACCTCAAATGAACTTGCCATCCCAGGCCTTAGCTTCCTGAGTACTTGGGGTTACAGACTTGTGTCATCAGGCCTGTCTCCTACCTTTCAGTAATCACATTAAATTGTTCATGAAAAAGAAATTTATAGCTGTAAAATAAAGTGAGTATTGGTGATTTGTTTATCTACCAATAAAACATTTTGAGAAAATTCTACTTCATCATAGACTATATTCTGTTAATATAATTTGATATCATATATTATATATGTATATGTATGCATCCACTATATATACACATTTATACACATATATATATGATGTATAATTTCCCACCCTTTGTCAGATCTTGCATTTGTACGAGATACTGTCTCTAACTTTTATGAACTCCACACAATGATTGAAAGTTCCTCATTTGATTTGTTTTTGTCCATATTTCACTTAAAGCATATGTCTGTCTGTCTGTCTCTCTGTGTGTATACACACATACACACACACATATATATATATATACATATATGTGATTACATAATAGATAGATGGATGGACAAATGGCCTATGATGTAATCCTGTGTGTATATATTGTTATGCTTTTCTATTGCTAAGATAAAACACTGTGATCAGAAGCAATCGAGGGGAGGATAAGGCTTTACTTGGCTTCCATGTCACAGTCTACTGCTGATGGCTAATGAAATCATAGCAGGAACTCAAGCATGAACTTCAAGCAGAAACTACGGAGGGTGCTTCTTACTGGCTCACTCATAGACTCATGCTCAGCTGTCTTTCTTAGACAGCCCAGAAGCACTTGTCCAGTGAACAGTATTGGCCACAGTTGACTGAACTCTCCTACATCAACCAGCAAGCAACACATTCCTCCGCAGACACACCTACAGGCCAATTTGAACGAAATTCCTGAATGGAGACTCTTGTCTTGTGAGGTGACTCTAGGCTCTCTCTCTCTCTCTCTCTCTCTCTCTCTCTCTCTCTCTCTCTCTCTCTCTGTCTCTCACACACCACACACACACACACACACACACACACACGCACACTCACACTCACAAACACACACACACTCCCAAGAGGTACACAAAGAAGAAATTGCATACAGCACCCTTGGGCTCTTTCTCTCTCTCATCTTTCCTCTTCCCTTACAGAATTGATACCATTTCCTCCTTTCATTTCCTATCCTGTAATGCCTTGCATCTCAAATGTTTCCCAAAGGCTCTCCTGTTTAAATGCTTGATCCCCAGCTGCTGATGGTGTTTTGTAGGGTTCTGGAGCTTTGTGGGGGTCTAATTGATGGACCTGAGTCAGTAGGGGCAGGATTTCATGGTTACAGACTAAACTTCTTGTTCTTGGTTGATGGAGATGCCAGGAGCCGTGGCATCACACTCCCCTATATGCTGACCTCTACTATGCCTTCCCTGATCTTCTGGACTACACCCTCTCAACCAGTGAGTCAAGAGAACATAAATCTGTAACCCTTTAAGTGACTTCTGTCAGGTACTTTCATAGCAATATAAATATAACTCATATAACACTACCCCCCCCCCGCTTTGTCTCTCGAATAGAAACTTGAATCGCCTGGCATAAAAAGTCAAATTACTGAATTTTCACAAAGGAAGAAAAGAATGGCTATTCCCTCAGAATGAAGACAAATACACAGCTTGTGGTGCACTGCATCAATCTGAGTAGCAAATACCAAAACCAGAAATGATATTTATATAAGGAGAGTAAGGAAGAAAGTACATCACCACAGGAGAGAAGGCTAAAGCGGAGGCGGGGATACAAGGGCATCCATTCAGGAGTGCAGCAGGCGGATGTCTGTGTGACAGGGGCAGACAGCTCTGGGGCTGGTGCTCCTCCTGAGCACCACTGGAACAGGCACTGCTGGGCTCAGCACCTGTCTCTAGAAAACCCATTTCTCTCTCTCCTCCCCACACTTCCTCGGAGTGCAGCCAGGCACACCCAGAGCTACACACTAACTACTACCAACCTACAAGCTTAGCCCTGGGGGGAAATTTTTCTTTGCAAAATTGTTCTTGTTTTAAAGACGCAACAAGGAGTGAGATGCTGTTAACTACCTAATACTAATCACCTAAGAATTCTGCATGTGTCAAATCCAATCTCTATGGGTGGGGGGAGCTCACTACTCTTACTGTTTGCTAATGGGGAAATGTGTGCAGAGTTGAGGTAGCTTGACTAATGTCACACAGCAAACGGCAGACTCGGGTTTCAAGCCAGGCTGTTTCAGGCCATCATTAGTTCTCTATGCTTGGATGCTGGACTGCCTGTTCTTGATCCTGGCATGGTTGACAGGTTCATTCTGCCTCTCAGTTCAGGTATATGCTTAGCATAGCCTAAGGTGGCATCTCTGTGTGTATTGGTAGGAACGGTGACAAGGAGTCCAAGGAAAAGTGGTGACAAAAGCAACCAAGACTGGCTCCTGTCACTGGGTTCAGATGCCAGGTTAGAAGGAACCTGGTCTCTCCCTCTTGCTCTCCCCTCTTTTTCCGCTTTTTTGCATGTCGCACGCATATGCTTGTCTATGAGTGAGTGAGTTTGTGTGAGTGTGTGTGTGTGTACCAAAGTGCAGGTTCCCACAGAGTCTACAAGGAGGGCTGTGAACCCCCTGAAGCTTGAGTTATAGATGGTTGTGATCTGTCCTATACAGGTGCTGGGGAATCAAACTTGGGTCCTTTGCAAGAGCAGTACCTGCTCTCAACTGCTGAGTCATCTCTCCAGGCCCAAACTCCACCTTATTTTTGAGACAGTGTCTCTCACTGAACCTAGAGCATGTCAATTTGGATTTATTGATTATCTGGCTACTTAGCCCCAAGAACCTGCCTGGTTTTGCCTTCTCTGTACTGGAATTAGAATCATTGCCACACTTGGCCTTTTGGGTGTGTATGTGAGTGTTGGGAGTAGAAGTCAGGTTCTCTCGCTTACAGAGCAAGCACATTACCCACTATGTCGTCTCCTCTGCCCCACTACCAACACTGAGTGGAAGTACCTGGAGGACATGAAGTCATTGTCCTTACTAAGTGATGGTTATAACTTCATCTGCTCTAACCTAGCATCATGGGAGGCACTAGAAACATCTGAGCATTTAGTGGTTACTTTGATCTGTTTCACGCTCCCTATGTGGGGTGAGTATGTAAGGGTGCATGTGTGCGTGTCTCCCAAGAAAACTTTCACATAACACACACACACACACACACACACACTGAGAGTGGCTTGGTATCCTTGAAAGGAAGAAAGTGACATGATTAAGACTTGAGTTTGCTTAGATCTTGGGCTTTGAGAAGGATTTCCAGAGACCACGCCCCATGCCTGTAGAAGTGTATCTTCCAGGGCAGAGGGATGTATCTTCAGCAGGAGATGCGGGAGGCTCACTCCGTCTGCAGCCTGGTGGGCTCCTCCCTGTGCTCAGTCCCTGACCCTCCACAGAGGCTCCATCAAGGTTATCACTGCCTTGACCTTCAATTCTGTCTGGTTCCTGCCAGCACCTTCTGCTGCTCTGACCTTTGACCCTTGTCTTGCCCTCAAGTCTGATTGGGGCTCGTGGACCCCTGCTTTGATTTCTGCCACCCTTCTGACTAGGTTAATGTTAGCTTGTCCAACTCCAGGCAAATCTGTGAAATATAACTGCGTGGTTCATATTCTAGCTCCGTCCTTTCTTCCACTTTAAGGTGTCTTGCAGAGCTTGTCTTATGTCTCTTTCTTCCAGGTGCTTGGTACATATCTTTGAGCTCCCTCTCTGTGTGTGGATGAGGCTATCTTATACTACATCTCATAATGTGCCTTCCCCGTAATTTTTAAAGAAAGAAGAAACAAGTCTAAGGGATAGACTATAACTCAAGAATGATCCTACAGTGACTTCACAGATACACTGGAGCACTCCCATTAGTAGGAGAGTACTGAGCACTATAGGAATGTTAAGAATTGTAGGAAGAGTATTAAACCTCCTTGTAGGGGTCATAGTTCCTTACCCCTACACGTTCATACATTACTCATCCATCTGTGGTTGTATGCGTCAAACAGATGACTGATTCTATAATAAAGAAAATTGATCTCTATGTGCCCGAGGGGATGTGTGACTTTTGGAACCAATAAAGTACCGATTAAAACAGAACACGGTATGATAAGTGTGATGATGAGTGTTTACAATCTCCGCACATGGGAGGCTGAGGCAGGAGGGTCACAAGTTCAAGTCTAGTGTGGGGTACATTGTGATTCTAGGTCAACCTGGGCTACCTAGTAAATATTAGACCAGGCTAGGATAGGATAATGAGAGATAGGGTGGGAATGAAGCAAAAGAAAGTAGATGTAGCGTAGGAGGAATTGAAGGTGGTTCTAGAACCCACTATCATCATCATCATCATCTGGATTTAGGGATGAAGTCTAGATAGTGTATACCAAGACTTGTTAGAATTGTTAGACATGAACAAGGAACAGGCAGAAGACATACTAACTGCCAATTTTCTTACTATGTTTGTCCTAGCTTGGTCTAGGACAGCCAGGCTATAGGGAGGTTGATGACGGACTTAGTGCTATTCATTGGGAGACAGGAACTATCTCAGAGTGGTGAATGAGCCAACAGACACTGTGCTCCTATTGCTTGTTAACCAGCACAGCCACCCATGCAATTGTCTCTTAGAAGGATCTATTTTCACACCCTACAGCTCACATGCCATCAATAGGCGATTGCCGCCACCCCAGTGCCAGAAAAACTGACTATCTCAGCAGGAATGGGTTCAGATCCTGTCTCTGGTGCCAGGAAACCTAGACTTGGGCTCATTATTCAACTGTTCCAATGTAGTATGATTCATCTAGTCTGCTGGGGAGAGGAGAGTTACAATGGAGACAATTGTACTGTGCATTCCAAATATGAGTCCAGCCACACACAGGTTCACAGTGCAGGTGTGAGGGGGTCACAGGACAACTTTAGGGAGCTGGTTACCTCCTTCCTCCATGTGGATGGCGGGGCTGGAACTCAGGCAGCCAGGCTTAGCTGCAAGTGGGCAGAGACCCACTTTATCATCTCACAGGCCCTTGTGGCTTATTTTCTAAGCACAAGGAACTGTGTGGAACCCTCCTGAAAACTCACCTAGAGACCTCAGCTTTAAGATCACATAGTTGCTAAGCATAACATTGGATGGCAGTGTTTCAGGGGAGGGTTCTACGCCACAAGCAGAAGTCAGAGAGAATCCATTGTACTTCCCCGTCCTCAGGTCCAAAGTGAGTCATTCCTTCTGAATTTAGAAATGAGAGAAGTAAGAAAGCTTTCTTCACATTAAATTTTAATGTGGATGTATAATAGATCAGAGCAGAAATGCCGCAGAGTCATTTTAAGGAGACAGCAGCAGACAGCCACTGCAGCAGCTATTCACCTTACAGCAATTGGCTGGTCACACAGTAACTATCCCCACTGTAAAGCAAAACCTCGTTCCTCCAGGGGAATCTCTATGGGAAACAAAGCTTCCTCCCTAGCAGGGCATGGGAGGATTAACTGAAGAATGTTGACTGGGGAATGCTTCAGACACTATAGACCTAGACATCTTCAACAGGTCAAGGTTGTTGTCTATTGCAAGTCCCACTGGTAGGGGCCGAGGTAGCTTCATTCTGAGGTTCTCATGTGATTGGTCCTCATGTGATTGTTGATATCAACTGTTGACTTGCCAGGACCTGGAGTCACTTAGGAGATGAGCCTCTGCTTGTGTCTGTGAGGGACTGTCCAGATAGGGTCAATCCCCAGGTCGGAAGACCCTCTTAGAATGTGTGTGACATCATCCCGCAGGGTGGGGCCCAGGACTGAATGAAAAGGAGACAGTGAGCTGAGCACCAGCACCCATCCTCTCCCTGCTCCCTGACTGAGGATACAATGGGACCACACTCCTTCCTCCATGACTTCTCTGTTATGATGGACTGTACCCCAAAACTGAAACAAATACTTTTGTAAAGGTGCTCTGTGTGCCTGCAGGCCATATGTGTGATCTGTGCACACGTGCAGATGCTCATGCCTGTGCATGCTCTCACAGGCCAGAGGGGCATGTGAGGTGTTGTGCGTTATCCCTCTCTAACTCCTGCGAGGGCAGAGATTGGCACTGAACCCAAGCTAGGCTGACAACCAGGAACCACAGGGACCCTATCATCTTTATCATATCCACACTCACATCACCCAGGCTTCAGATGCATACTCAGACACCCTAGCATTTTACCAGGGTGCTAGGGATTTGAACTCATGTCCTTAGACTTGTGTAGCAGGTGCTCTTACCCAGGGCGCCAACTCTCTAGGCCATTTGATGTGCTTTTGCTAAATACTTGTCCCAGCACCTAGAAAATGGATATATCATGCAGCACACATTCTTCCTGATCTGAAGGTGATGGGGAATGTTCTTCTGTGTATATGTTTGCCTTATTGGTTGAATAAAGCACTGTTGGTCAATAGGGAAGCAAGATAGGTGGGACTAGGAGTCAGGGAGGATTCTGGGAAATGTAGTAAAGAGAAGTCTCCATGTGATCCAGGCAGGAAGTGACATTGCAGGGCAGAATCAGTATATAAGCAGGGACAAGCAGGAAATCTCTCTCCCTCATCTCTGCAGAGATGCTGAGCAGACACAATATAGACTCCAAGGGTGTAAGAGGCCCAGAAAGAAAGAAAATCTGTGTGTTTCTTTGGGGCAGAGAAGGGTGGCAGGACCTACCCAGGCCAAGAAAACAACACATTACATGATGGTGTATTCCCGGAGCACTCTACATGCTGCCTCTAAATGCTGCACTGTAAACTGAAAATTTGCTATTTCACTTCAGACATGGAGTCTGCAATGTTGGTTAGTGTGAGTGTAGCTCTGAGAGTGCATTTGCTCTACAGAGCCAATGATAACCCATTTCTAGTCAGAGGTCTAGAAGTCAGAAGCAACATTCTGGATTATGGTCTATCTACACAAGGTTAGGATGGACACTCCATGAGGACTATCCATGGAGAGTAGTTGTGGCTTCCATGGGTGGAATAGGGTCCAAGCTCATTGTATCAATGGGCAATAATTTCAAAACAATGCTTTATAGGAACACAAATACTCTTTCAAGGGATAATTGTGATGAAATGTAGATATAAGGGACTTACGAATTACAGCTGAAGGAAGGCTGGGGTGTGACAAAGACTTGGAGACAGTGCAGAAGAGGCAGCTCCATCCGAGGTCACAGAGTGACGTGTGAAATGAGGAGCTGAGTCCAATTCCCAGATCTCATAGGGAAAATAAAAGTGAGACACAGGGAGGCAGGCTTAGAATCTGAACACAGCGGAGGTAGAGACCCGCAGGGTTCACAGTCTACCCAGCAAAACCAGAAGTCAAGACACTGTCTCAAAAGTGGCAAGGTGGGCGTCTCCTGAGGTGCTCTACCTGCTGTTAATATCTGCTCTGCCAAACACACACACACACACACACACACACACACACACACACACACGTTGCCCTCCCCAACCAACAATATATACACAGACAGACATACCATCTCCCTCAGCTAACCAAACACACAGACATACACACACTGCTGACAATAGGGAACAGGCTGTAAACACTGCAAGGATCTTCACTCTGAAATGTCTTGAGTTACCAGTAAACATTCTGCACCATTTAACTGCCCCTGATAAATACAAGAAATTTAAAAGTGAAAACTGCAAACTCTATGGCCTGCAGATCCACAGTTCAATCCTGTGGCACCTGGAGAAAAAAACAAAAAAACCCCAAACCAGAAAAACCCCATAAACAAGCTTACATGGGAAAAGAGAGATTAACACTCATCTCATAGCTCAAGACTAGAGGTGCTTCTTGGAAGAATAAAATAACTATTTGCTATGATTCCTTTGGAGTTCTGATTATTTTGTATCTGTGTACATGCATATGTGTGTAGATGTGTGTGTGTGTGTGTGTGAGCACATGCGTGTGTATTCGGATATGGGGACATGTGCATGAATGTATGCATGGAAGCCAGAGGCCAACTGAGGGCTTTGTTGCTCAGGAAATATCCTGGTTTTAAAGACAACGTCTCTCAATGGCCTGTAGCCTGCCTGCTCATTAGGTCAGTGACCTGCCTGTTTCCATCTTCCCCAGCATTGAGATTAAACACTCTACTACTACTAGATTATACACTACTACTATTACTACTATTACCTGTCTCTCTCTCTCTCTGACAAAGTCTCATTTTGTAGCTCTGGCTGGCCTGGAACTATGTAGTCCAGACTGGCCTCATACTTACAGAGATTCACTGCCTCTGCTAAGTGCCAGGATTAAAGGCGTACATCACTACAACTGGTTAACTTTTATTAAAACCTGTGTTAAAGATTGAAGCAATGCTCTTCTGACTGACCCTTATCCCCAGTTCCATCCGTTTCTTCTCTATATCATAGGAATTATACCATTCACTCTCCCTCCAATTTTTTTTTCTTTTTTGAGAGCTACTTCAGAGCCCAGAGCTAGCCCGATGGTTGCCGGGATCACCAGAAAGTCTGGGCTTGTACTCAGCTAACTTTAGCAATGGCTTTAGAGTTCTTATACAGTGACATGAGATGTGATTCACCTAATTAGGCCATCTTTAGAGAACTTTCCCGAAAGTGTTACATAGTGTGTTTCATTGGTGAGAACCACATCATATGGTTACCCTCAGCTTCCAACTTCCACGGGTAATTCTGCTAGATTTTAAAAGATGAGCATTCAACAGTAGGATCTCAGACGGAAATGAAAAACTTGGGAACTTACAAGTTCTGCTAAGCCTTGCCAAGCAAGCAAAAACTTGGCACTTCCTTATACGATTCCAACCCCTCATCTTTCATTTTCAAGCAGACATCAATGCATATGCATGTCACTCCCCACAGTGTGTTTTCCAAACATCTTTCTTCCTGTTGATGTCTTTCAGCAGATTCCTTTGTCCTCTAGATGAAGGTGCAGTGTTCCAAACTTGCATGCAGTCACACTTGATCTGTCTATCATCTAGGTTTGGTCTATGCTTCCAATTTTGCATCTTCTAGCTCCACCCTTCATTTGGTTTCACAGTGGCGAACAGCACTATCCATTTGAAATCCTCTGTCTTTGCCTCTGTGATAAGAACGTTGAAAGTGAATGAAGTTGTCTACCCAACTCTTGTTGTTCAGGGTCATAGATGGTTTGGAAGATACTTCTGAAAATAAAATCTAGAAGAGAGGACTAGGGCTATGAATCAGTGGAACAGTGCTTGTCTAGAATTCCCCAATGAGGGGCTGAGGGTGCAATTCAGTAGTAGTGCACCGGCCTAGAATGCCCCAGTGAGGGGCTGGGAGTGTGGCTCAGTAGTAGAGCACCTGCCTAGACTCCCCCAGTGAGGGGCTGGGGTATGACTCAGTATCTTGTATCCTGTATTCTCAGAATCATGTAACATGAGGTAGAAAAATTGCACCAAGTTTCTGTTATTTAGCATGAACTGGATGGGGGATTCTTCTTTAGCTTTGGGTTCATTTTGTAAGTACTTTTTTCTGTGATTTTTATAACTGAACTTTACATAGAAAATGTTCCTTTGTTAAAAGAAGAGGCTTAAGACTGGGGAAAGGGAGAAGGACATTAGCAATAGCTGTCTGAAATAATTCTATTTGGATCTTTTCAGGTCATAGATTTTTTTCCTGGTCCCCAAGGAAGATGGTCCAGGACAGTAATTATCTTTGTAGCATCTGGAGTCAGACTGTCTGGTTTTAAACACTAGCTCTAGTTTTGTGACCTTGGATTGAACATTTATCTTTCACATGCCTCAGTTTCCCCAAATATAATGTAAAGACAATAGTTCTCTCTTTTTTGGAATTAAGAGGAAATTCCAAGCACTTATGATAGACCCTGGAACCTAGAAAGAAGTCTACCCAGTTAACCAGGACTCTAGGGTTATAATACAGTACTAAGCACAAGGTCCTTTGAGCCACCCCTGTCCTCCCACTGGGGGACTCTAGGCAGGTGCTCTACCATTGAGCCACACCCTCACTTCCTCACTGGGAGATTCTAGGCAGATACTCTACCAATGCGCCACATCCCAGACCCTCACTGGGGGACTCTAGGCAGCTGTTCTACCACTGAGCCACACTCCCCAGCCCCTCACTGGGGATTCTAGGCAGGTGCTCTATCACTGAGCCACACCCCAGCCCCTCACTACAGGATTCTAGGCAGTTCTCTTGTCCCCTCACTAGGCTATTCTAAGAAAGCACTGTTCTACTGAATTATAGCCCCAGGACTCTCTTTTTCATTTTATTTTGAGACAGAGTCTCACTGACTTGCTCATACTGGCCCAAAACGTGTGATTCTCTTACCTCTGCCTCCTGAGTATCTAAGAATGTAAGAGCCAGACATTGGGAAGATCAAAGTGCTGAGACATCTTCTGGACATAATAGAACCCTGGCACTCATGAACTCACAGACCCATGCTACTAAACCATACAAGTATCATGCCTTGAACCCCAAAAGCGACACCTTAGTGCAAGAAGATTTGCAGATATAGACCAGCTGTGTATCCAAAAGGAAGAGAAGAGTGTTCTGTTGAACAACTTACCCAGTCTCCACCACATCTCTCGGTCACTCTGTAATTATTTCATAATCTAAGAATGCAGTGGGGCTGTGAACATGTAACTATGCCTCTCAGAAGTGCTTGTTAGGGAAAGGTGCATTCTTGTTCTCCAGGGGAATGCTCTGCTCCCTGCCAGCTTTTCTCTGCCAGTTCTGCTTGTGACATCAGCATCTGGTATTAGCTGCTCAACAGGAAAGGAAAAAAAACCAACTCTACACTTTCTGATCCATCCCCAGCAAGCCTATTCTTGATGCACAGGAGGGCTGCAGCTGGGAGGTGATGGAGGGAGCATATGGCTTTAGGGAAGCCCATTTGGTTCACTTAGCAGAGTTCCGTGGCCTGTGAATGTTCAACACATTTTAACATTAAAGTCGTCAAGCAGCTGGCTCCATTTCTTCCTCCTGCATGCTGGCTGGCTCAAAGATTGGCTGTGTGGAACCAGAGACACCGGGGCAGATGATCCTGGTGAGGCTGACAGACAGGAAGAGAGCAATGGGTTTTCTGCATACACCAGTGGCTCCAAAGCACCCCAGTTCAGGTCTTATGCAAATGGCAATGTAATTTGCTGAAGCTAGGGAGGCTAAATTATTTTGAGAACCACCATGTGATTCCTGGGAATTGAACTCAGGACCTCTGGAAGAGTAGCCAGTGCTCTTAACCTTTGAGCCATCTCTCCAGCCTCTGCTACACCCTTTTGAACAGAAGGCAAACCAGCTCTGTTCAATCTGGGGGCTTCTTTGAGGCAAAGAAAGAAGTTAGGATATAAGCCAGGAAAGGGTAAGATCATGGACTGAGCAGTTGGCTTGCCACATGAGTGTGAAGCCCTGAGTTCAAATCAGGTGTTGTAATGCATGTAAGTTATCCTAGGAGTTCTCTGTTGAGATAGGGGGGATGGGAGACTTCCCAGAAACTCATGGGCTACCTGGTCTGATATATTGGGTGGTAAACAACAGGATACCCTGTCTCAAACAAGGTAAAAAATGATGGAAGCTTCATCCCAGCCCCTGGCATCCACACACCCAAAGAGTCCACTGGAAAACCCTCTCCCCCTATCTCTCTCCCTCCAAAGCCTGCCCCATCTCAGAAATCCCACCAAATGACTATCTCTCCCCCAGAGATGTTCAAGACCACTGCCATAGTATACTTAAACTGTCCCTCAGAAATTAGACCTGTGATTTTCCAGTGTCTCTTTTCAGTCTCCTCTCTGGGGGATTGGAGAATCATCCAGGAGAGTTGTACCATTAAATGTGGGTTTTTTCCTAATTCTGTTTGATTTGGATTGTTATGTAGGCGGAGAGGCTTATTGGGGTGCAGAAACTTACCACTGAGGTTGTCCTCTGTTCTCTACATGTGTGCCATGGAATGCAGCACCTATATTCACATACAGGAACACACATGACCGTACTCTAAGATTTAAGAAAAAGATAAGCTTTGGAGTATATCTGAATAGTGCACATATGTGGGAGGCAGGGAGGGTCTTTTCCTTAAGGGGACCTGCTGCTTCCTCTTCAGCATCCGTGAGTACTGGAAGGAGGAAGAGGTTGTTCAGATGGGCATGACCCGATTAGCCCCTAGCTCCAAACCTAACAAAAACCCTCTATGCTATCTCAATATGCTTTTGGGTACACAAAAAAAAGCTGGTCTCCTTGCCATTGGCCTTCCATTCCATTTAAAGAGTGGCCCAGGACTTTTATGGTTTCTAAGGACTGCCACATTTCACCTGGGGCATCTCTGAAGAATGTAACTAATTAGCATCTGTGCAATGATTCCTGTGGCTGAGGTGAGAGCCACGCAGAAAGGGCTAGGTATAATCACTGTTGCATCTGTGGCTTTACATAATTCCCGGTCCACCCCAGAATGATTTTTTAAGCTTGGTTAATTGGGGAATTACAGTGTGTAAGTTCTGAAAACCAGCTGTGGGTTTTAAGTGCCACGAACATTTCTGTAGGTGGTACTGAGCTGGGCGTGAATGTTGATGGATGTGTTAGAGAAATTACAGTTCAGGTTCTCCTGCAGCTGTTGAGAAGGAGGACTAGGCAAAGGGTATTTCTAAGCAGATGTGCAATTAGCAATTAGATAATTTAAAAGTCATCCGATCAATATTTAGGCATGGATGGAAGAACATACATTCCCTGTGCATCTGTGATCCAAGTAAAAGCAGAACATCAGTCTGCATAGCCTGTAATATGGTTGGGCTAGAAGTCAAACAAATCCCCAAAGAAGAAATGTAAAGTGATAGCTTCTGGCACCTTGGAGGTACTTAGTAAGAATCTGAATAAAATAATGAATGAATGACTGAATGAATGACTGAATGATACTAGTAACTGTCAATTTCCCATTGTCTCTTAGATAAGATTTTTTTCTACTCCCATAGGAGATTTTTGTAGTTATACCGTAATTTCCTCTGGGTTGAAACAGTCCCTGGTGAGGGAAGCTCATGAGACTCTGGAGGGATACAGCTCACAAGTCTTAGGAAGTCCCTGAAACTTACAAGGTTCACAAAGGGTTCTACCCAAGGTTATAGAAGCAGTAAACAATTGCCAGGAGACTCTGACCAGCAGTTTGTCCTATAGAATGTTCTTCTCAGACCTATGGAGATAACCAAGTTTTACAGAGAACTCCAGGGTTGCAGCTTTCCTGAGTCATCACCCATTTTTTTTAGTTACTTTTCTGTTGCTGTGATAAAATATTGCAAAAGAAACTTACAGAAAGAAGAGTTTTGTGGTGTTTATGGCTCTAGTGGGAAAGTCCATATAGGTAGGGTTGTCATGCAGCAGGCATACAAGGAAGCAGAAAGATTACATCTTCAATTAAAAACATGAAACAGAAACACACAGAGAGTGAACTTAAAGTGGGGCAAAGTTATAAACTCTCAAAGTCACCCCCAAGTGACATACTTCTTCCAGTACAGATATACCTCCCATAACATCCCTGAGCAGCACCATTCCTTTGGGACCAAATGTTCAAATACCTGAATCTATGGGGGACATTTCTCATCTAAACCACCACACTCTGAAGTGGGAAGTGGATTTTTCAACAGTGTCGCTTCCTTTGAGTCATTCCTGCTCCTGTAAGTAACCCTTTACTCATACTCCTGTAAGAACCCCCCCCCAAAAACTCATTGATTCACCAAATTGGACTTTGATGTCATTGTTACTTTGGTCTGCGTAGGGTGAATGGATGTAAGTGTTATGACCCTTGGGGAATGTCTTACACAACAAATAAGTGGATGGATACCAGGGAGAATCTCTCACTGATTGAATTTTCCAGGGTTATTGATTTCACAGAACCTGATACATCTATAAGAGGCTCAGTTACCTGCCTTGGTAATTTCTACCTCTGCTGTTTTGTTTTTGTTTTTTCTTTTTTTTATAGAAGTGAAGCCTGTAGAAAGCTTCAGAACAAGAGAAATAAAGACAATTAGCTTCTTCATGGGCCAAGCATTGTGTTTGGCTGATTACAGAAAAGCTACTAGAGTACCTACAATTTGTTACAGTGGGAACAGATGCTTAAAAGGTAATGCTGAAGTTTCCGGAGTCAGTGGTATGGATTAGATGTGGTTTGTCTTTGGAAGTTCACATGTTGGGAGCCTGGTCCTTGGTATGCCAATATTAAAAGGTTGAGGGACCTTTAAGAGGCAGGGACTACATATCACTGTGAAGTTCTATAAAGTGAGAATAGCCATTCCAAATCTGTGAAGCTTCACATTGGAGTTCTCATTTTCATTATTAAACATGCCACCAAAACCTATAAAAAAATCCATGACCAAGTTAAAACTAGAAAAACAATTTGCTTTATATCCTTTTTCATGACTCTAGATGAGATGCGTAGGTTTTTGGTCTGGTTAATTTCAGTGCATGACAGCTTTCATTTACAAATTCTTTAAAATAAAGCTTCAATAAATGAAAAAACAAAAGCGGGTACAAGGTATCAAGCTGCATCTCAGTTGGCAGAGTCCATGCCTGCATTGCATTCTCCAACACTGGATATACCAGGCGTGGTGGCACACATCTGTAATCTCGGCACTCAGGAGGTAGAGGCAGGGGGATCAAAACTTCATCCATGGTATCTGGGGGTAAGAACAAATTTTCCCCCGTAGGGGACTTTCAGAGATGTGTTGCAATTTCCATTGGGTTGAAATAGTCCAGGAGAGGGTTGCTCATGAGACTCAGGAAATAAACAGCTCACATGTCTTAGGAAGTTCCTGAAACAGATTAGCAAAGGCTTAGGAGCTCCAGGCTAGGCTAGGCTACATGAGACCCTGACCTGTAATGTTAGAGTGCACAACAGATTATTTACTGCTCAGGCCACGATACCTACAACAGCTCTTCTCTTCTCACAGGCACCCTTCTGAGGACACTGTCCAGGAATTTCTAACAAAAGTGCTTCTTCAGTGTGCCTGGGTTTCTCACCTGGGGAAGTGAATTTACATCAAAAGAGGTTTTGGTGGCCACGCATTCTGTTCCCATCTCCTTCCCTGACTCCTGAAGTAGAGAGCCTGTTGCTGGTGCATACTGTGGGACTCCCACCCTTCCTCATATACCTTTAAGAAGGGACCCCTCTCCTGCTTTATGGCTTGATCCTCTTTGGAGTCATTGCCATACTGTCGGTCCTTAGCACTGGTAAGTCTTCTAATGAACTTTGTAAGCCTTTCAGTCTGTTTCAGTGTTGGTTTGAAACCCACATCCAAAACCTTTTGAGATCCTGTCTCTAAAGAATAGATCCCCCCAAAATGTTTAATAGTGAAAAATTGGAGAGAATAAAAGACAGACAAGGAAATGAATGATTTGCTGAATGTGCATGTCTTTAATTGGGTAAAACCAGCAGAATGGATTCAGAGCTGGCCATTAGCTAAAAATTTGGGTAGTTATAGGGTAAGTGGTGAAAGAAGTTGCAAAGTTGTTTGTTTGTTTGTTTTTGTTGTTGTTTTGGGTTTTAGTCAGCAGTTAGCTATTGCCAGGGTAGCGAGCAGTCAAGGAATGTCAGACAGTGAGTGAGTCCCCTTCCTGGAAACCATTGCTTGGGTCTTTGGGGCACAATCTAGAGAAACAGGCTGCTCTAGTTCTGGGGATCTAATCACTCAAGTCAGAGGAATTGCTACAGTTCCACAAAGATGGGGGAGCTTTACGAAATGGCGTGGCAGGTGTTAACAAACTGCACCATGAGTGCTGAACTGGGAAGGTACTAGACTCTGCTCCATACTTACGAGAGAAAAATGATTGCCATTCTCAGTCAACAGGCACGATGTTCAATCCAGCATACAACGGGGGCTGCAGCACCAGGGCAGACGTCAGTTTGAGAAACAAAACATTGGTTCAAGGAAAGTGGGCCAATCCAAGGGCAGGTTGGGCGGAGGTGCAGGCCAGGAGGCTGCCATGGAGAAAAAGGGATGCTGATGGATGGGACTTGAAATAGATGGACAGGCAAGGGAGCCATAGCCTCTAACCGAGCTGTGTCAGACAGCTGGGCAGCTGACAGTGTGTCCCTTGCCTTTGCCCTCAAGCAGGGGTAGAGGGCTTTGAAAGGAGACGTGATACAGCAGGGGGAGCTGGTGCTGTCGGCTAAGTGGAATGAAGCTGTTCTAAAACAGTGCTCTCAACCTGTGGGTCTCGACACCTTTGGGTAGCATATCAGGTATTTACATCACGATCCATAACAGCAACAAGATTACAGTTATGAAGTAGTAACACAAACAATTTTATAGTTGTGGTCACCCCAACATGAGGAACTGTGTTAAAGGGTCTCAGTTTAGGAAGGTTGAGAATCGCTGTTAAGAGACAGGTGCCCCCACCCTTTTTGGCTATTAAAGCAATAGATCCAAGGAATTGCATTTCACTAGAAATCTCAAGCTAGAGAAGGAAAAGGCTGATATCTGGTGCCAGCCAAATGGGGAGCTAGTCTTCCAGGATGACATTTCACACAGTTCTGGCAACTCTCAGACCACCTTCCAGGAAACATGGCAGGACCACAGTTTGCCCTGGACTGCTTAGTCATGCATGCCTCTCCCATGTCAACCTAAACCTAAACCTCATGTCATATAATACAACTCCCCGGGCGCTGATACTGATGATTTTGTTGCTCAGTGCTTGGTATAGAACTTGGGACCCCAGGCATGCTAGGCAAGTGCTCTACCACCGAATGACTTCTCCTTCTCTTCATCCTTCTAATTCTTATTAATGAATGAGGCAGGATCATCCTACTCTAAACTCAAAAGTCATTCACAGCTCCCTTCTACTGCAGAGAGGAAACATGAGCAGCATAGTTGTGGTCCTTCCTGGCTTCTGTCCTTGGAAGTTTCCCCCCTCAGCCCCATTGGTCTCTTGCACCAGCCATGACCGCAATAAAACCACTGTCAAAGTAATGAGCTTTGTTATCTATGGAGACATTCTGACTTGGGACTGAGAGTGGGCTCATGTCCTTAGCAGAAAAAAAATATCCAGTGGTGATGTTTCTGTGTCAGCATTTTATCAATCATGTTGTTGTCAACTGGGATGAAGGTGGGTACCTATTATTTTTCAGAGAGATGCTTTGCCTGTAGCCAAGCCCCTAACACCAGCAAGGAAAGGAAAGCTCTCTGGGTTTTGCCTTGTGTGCTTGAATTTGCATCTTGTGTTTCTTGGCAATCTAGGATGTAACACTCGAGAAGGAGAAATTCAACCACAGCAGAGCTCTGTGCTGGTGCATCAGGTACTAGGCTCTGCTCAGTGTGAGAGGAATTTACCTCCTTCCTTCTTCCCTTCCTTCCTTCTTTCTTTCCTTCCTTTCTTCCTGTCTGTCTTTCTCCCTATCTCTCTCTTTTATTTTTCATTTAATTTTTTGAGACAGGAGTACTCAGTGTAGTCTTGGCTGTCCTAGAACTCACTCTGTAGACCAGGCTGGCCTAGAACTCACAGAGTGCTGGGATTAAAGGTGCACACCACCATTGCCTGGTTGGGATTCACCTTTCTAAACTCTAAGAAAAAGCAGTCATTAGGAGGAGCCTCTCCTGGAGTCACCCTAAAGGAAGCATCCAGAAGTTTTTAAAAGACTGGCCATTGCTTGTTGGGTAAGTCCTGTGTATATGTCAATAAAGCACTGCTGGCCAATAGGGAATCAAGATAGGTGGGACTAGGAGTCCAGGAGGACTCTGGGAAGGAGAAACACAGAGAGTCAAGATGTAACACCATGGGGTAGGAAGCCCGGAAACTTCTCTGGTAAGAGATATACTTAGATTAACAATTATGGGGTAATTACTTAAGTCAGAGCTAGCCAGTAAGAAACAAGCAAGGCCAACAGCTTCATAATTAATATAGCCTCCTGTGTGTTTATTTGGGACTGATGTGGCTTTGGAACAGGTTGGCGGGAAGGCTTCCCTTTACAATTGCTGACATGTGGGGGCTGATATTGACTGCCACCTTGACAGGCTCTAGAACCATCTAGGAGACAGATTTCTGTGTTTACAGGTATGACCACCATACTGGGTATATGTGATCCTGGGGATTGAACTCGGGTCTTTTGACATGCTAGACAAGCACTCTACCAACTGAGTTACAGACCCAATCCCACAACTGGGTTTTATAATTGTTTTGCTTCAGTATCAGCTTTCCACATTTAATAAGTGAAATAATACAAGCATATCCCAGAACTGCTCTTTCAGTATTTTATTTGAGATAGAAAAACAAAAACAACAGTGAAAAAAATCAATAAATCTGGTTCCGATTCAATACTGGGCCAGCAGCAACATGTTCAGTGTGTGTGTGTGTGTGTGTGTGTGTGTGTGTGTCTGTGTGTGTGTGTGTGTGTGTGTGTGTGTGTGTAAAACAGCCAGCTTTGTTCTATAACATTTCCCCACAGCATAGAGAAACACAGACTGAAGAATGTCAGTAAGTTTCCTAAGGCCTAGAGCAAGGAATGGAGGATTGGAAATGAGAGTTCAGTTGAGGCCTTCTGCTCCCAACCCCTGGGAGACAGCTGCTTGCCCTGTGTTTATATTCAGTCGGGCCCGGAGAAAATCACAATTCCAAATGAAAAGTCTCCTCTCCATCCACAGCCGTCCCTGAGCCTAGCTGGGTCTGCAGCTTGTAATGTGTTATTTATTTTTGGTTTTAATTGCTGGCAGTCCCAGAAACATTAGTGTTATATATAGTGCTGGGCTCAGCAGGAGTAATTAAAAGGCGGGGGCCCTTGTGGTCGGTAGTAAAGTACCAAGTGTAGGCTGTTTAAGAAAAAACGTGTCATTGATTTGCCATCAGCCAAACACAGGGTAGTAGACAAAGGGCAGAAGTGGGAAGCCAGGCAGAAAAGGAAAATTCACACTGGGAGGCAAAGGTTTACATAGGCTGCTGCTCCCCGAATTACAAGGGGAAATGGAGCTAAAGTGAGCCAAGGGCCTAAGCAGCACCCCGAATTCGTAAGAACCAATGTTTATTGAATGCAATGCCAAGCATTGTTTTCAATAAACAATGTGTTTTCAGTGAAGCCACTGAAAACACATGACACCCCTTCCTGGATGATGGTCACATAGTTACTGGACTATTAGGGTAAAAGTCTGGACTATTAGGGTAAAAGTCTGGGCTCTGGCAGCCATAGCTGGGTTTCCATACCCATGCCCAATGAGCCAGCAGAACAGACAAGAGAATAGAGAAAATCAGAGATAGTGGTCCTTTTTCAAGGTGGTCATATCGGGAAGAGGAACAAATACAGAGGTCCTTTGTGTCCACTTTTAGGGTCCCAGCATGAGGTTTAGATTTAGGTTTGTTTTCTTATGTTTACCCTCATTGTCAGGGTTGCCATCGCTCTTGCAAGGTGGTCTGACATTGGTGAGAGAGAACTGTGTGAAGTCTCCTCCCACAGATAAGCCTCCCCACTGTGGCTAGCACCAAGCTCTCAGCCTATGCCTTCTTCCAGCCTGAGATTCCTGGGGAAATTCTAATTCCTTGGGTGGGGGCGGGGTGTTGTTTCAGTAGTGTGGCAGCCAAAGGGAGGGACCCAAGCATCTCTGCTCAGAGCATCTTTTCTCTTAGAGTCTAGTGTTCCTGTCTAATTTCCTTACGTAGGACACAGAGCTGAGAGGCAGAGGGACAGCCTGCCTTGCTCAAGGAAGAACATGCGGCGTGATCTTTGTCTTTATATTGGCCATTCCCAGCAAGCAGACACAGGTAGGATTTTGTTTTCGCCGAAACTTTCCTCAATGCTTTGTGAAGAGACGAAGGGCAGAGAAGGGGAAGAGTGGCAGCTGAAGGTTGACAAGAGAGCAGAAACGTGCTCAAAAGCTGAGAAAAAAAGAGGATGCGCTCACTGCTACTTCATAACTGTAATTTTGCTAACTGCTATGAATTGTAATGAATACCTGATATGCAGGACATCTGATATGCAATCCCTGTGAAAAGGTCATTTGACACCCAAGGGGTCGGACCCATAGGTTGAGAACCGTTTCTCTAGAGAATAACAGCAATAATAATAAGCGAGGGACTCCACACCTCTGATGGGTTTAGCAGGGACCCAATTATATTAGAGCTTTTCAGGAACGGCACCTCTCTCTCTCTCTCTCTCTCTCTCTCTCTCTCTCTCTCTCTCTCTCTCTCTCTCTCTCTCTGCCTCTCTCTCTCTCTCTCTCACACACACACACACACACACACACGCACACACATGTATACATTTTAAATAGGCAACCCACGACAGGCCAAACTTTACCACTACACCAAAGCCCAATTTAGTGAACCAGAGGGCTCACAGGAGTGGGCTGACTCAGATGTAGCTGCATCAGCAAAAAGTACACCCCAGCGTGGCCGACCACTTGTCAAAGCTGCCTCCCTGGAGCTCTCTGCACAGCTTGTAGGCAGCTCTACAGGTCCGACAGTTTCCTCTCTGTTCTGCAGCTCACCTGATCAGACTCTCCTCCAGCAGTCTTTACTGCTTCTAGAACCCTGGGAGGAGGGCCAGGTGAATCTTAGACAGTTCAGTGTCTGCAGACATGTGAAGTCTGTTTACTTCCAGAGTCTTCCTCTTCTCTCCTAGATGAGTGTTTAATTCAGAAGAGACTGTTACATAGTCTATACAATACTAGTAAAAACACAGCTGTTTTAGGCAGGGGCTCTAGAATAAAGAATCTTACCCTTTTTCTACCCTTGACTCATATATATATATATATATATATATATATATATATATATATATATGTGTGTGTGTGTGTATTACAAATTGAACACTTAGAGGTCATGAATCATACAGAATTTTATTTTAAGGAAATTCTCTAGACTATATGTAGTTTGAGCATTTATTAAACATGTAAGTAAATTTGCATATTCATGAGATGGATGTGCTTGTTTATTTTTACATGAAGAATCAAATTCTTGGCTGGATATTCCATACTGAGGGACACAGAGCATCTTGGATGCTTTTCAGAGTTGATGGGTGTTTTGATTTTACAGTTGTCAGTGCTAAAAATCCCATTTTACACACATATGTAGTACAAAATGAGAGGGGCATGTTTAGAACCATCTCAGAAATGGTTGGGAATTCAGTTCTAGTTTCAAGTCAAAGTTCACTTGAAGAGGTTCGTGAAATTCAGGTCTGCAACTGAAGCTGCAGTTTCTAGGATCAAACATTCTGACTTGGGACAGTCCAAAGATAAATTAATTTGATCCTTCCATGATGAGGGATGATGGTAGAACAGAGAGCCATTGTTTTCTGTGTTAATTCATTGTTTCGAGAAGAGCAGGAAACTTTGATTTTGCCATAAAAACACTAAGATTCATAATGGATAATACTGCCTGACAGGCTTCTTGGTGTTTTATGGTGAGTGTGAGAGCAATGCTTGTGCAAAGATCTCAAGGCTACAGTGAAGTCTCAGGATACAGCACAGGTGAGTCCTGTCAGAAACACTGTGGATCCATTCCATATTTGACTTTGAGCTAGTTTTGATTGCTGTGCCTTCAGTAACCTTTTTATTTGTTCATTAATGGGGGGAGGGGCTGGAGAGTTGGCTCAAAGGTTAAGAGCACTGGCTTCTCTTCTGGAGGTCCTGAGTTCAATTCCCAGCAGCCACAGGGTGGCTCACAACCATCTATAATGAGATCTGATGTCCTCTTCTGGTGTGCAGACACACATGCAGACAGAACACTTTATGAATAATAAGTAAATAAATTTAAGATCCCATTATAGATGGTGTGAGCCATCATATGGTGGCTGGGAATTGAACACAGGACCTCTGGAAGAGCAGCCAGTGCTCTTAACCTCTGAGCCACCTCTTCAACCTCAGAAATTGGTTACTTTTGCCACATTTGCCCCAAACCCCACATTCAGTTTTGTGGTCTATAGTTTAAGTATCTAAACTCTAGAGGTGCTGAACTCAGTGTGTGTGTGTGTGTGTGTGTGTGTGTGTGTGCGAGAGAGAGAGAGAGAGAGAGAGAGAGAGAGAGAGAGAGAGAGAGAGAGAGAGAGAGCTCATTGAACACTGACTGGGCTACTTGGCTGAAAGGTGAATGGGGCTAAGCTATAGTCCTGGTTCTATGCCCTTGATGTGGGACAGAGCCCATCCCCAGCTGTGGATCCTTCCATTACTCTCTAGTTAGATGGAGACTGTTGGCTAGTTTTATGTCAACTTGACACAAGCTAGGGTCATCAGAAAGGAGGGAGCCTTAATTGAGAAAATGTCTCCATAAGAGCAGGCATTTTCTTAACAAGTGATTTATGGGAAAGCCATGCCCATTGTGCGTGATACCATCCCTGGGCAGGCGATCCTGGGTTCTATAAGAAGCAGGCCAAGCAAGCCAGCGGGAATAAGCAGCAATTCTCCATGGTCTCTGCATCAGCTCCTGCCTCCAGGTTCCTGCCCTGCTTCAGTTCCTGCCTTCATCACTGCTTTTGACAATGAATTGTTATGAGGAACTGTGAGTGAAATAAACCCTTTCCTCCCCAAGTTGCTTTTGGTTATGATGTTTCCTCACAGCAAAAGCAAAAGTAGCCCTAACTAGAACAGAGACACTTGTCACAATTTGTGTAACAGAACCCTAAGGAGTAGTCTAGAAGTGACAAATGGAGAGGAGATATTACTCTGAGACTCCAGGAAGATTCCCAAGGCCTAGGGATGCCCTTTACTTGACCTTTGCTCTGGTTCCATCCGTCTCTCTTAGCCGCTTAAGTACTTGGCCAGCAGCCAACAGTCTGTAACTACAGCTGTGCAAACTGGAGAGGAAACAGAAAGTGACTGGGAATTAGCCTGGAATTTCAAAGCCACTCTATTCAGTGTTGAAACTTGCTCGGTTTTGGCAAAGCATAGAAGAGCCTAGCTCAGAGTTTGCTTTGCCCTGGGTAAGTTGGCACCAAGTCCAGGAAGGAGGTAAATTTTAAGTTACTGGTACCAACTGGGTGCATGAGCAAATCAGAAATAGGAATCGCCCTCATATGCCAGTGGCTGAGACTCCTGAAGAAACCCAAGATGTACCTGGGAAAACAGCTTTTCATCTAACTTTTGTTTATTGGTGTGTGTGTGTGTGTAAGTGCTGCTGGGATGGAACCCAGAGCTTTATGAGTGCTAAATATGTTCTTGTAAAATTCATTGAATCTCTATTTAAGTGTATGCATGTGTGCATGTGAACCACATGTGTGCAGGTGCCCCAGGAGACCCTAACATTAAGGGAACTGGAGTTGCAGGCTGTTGTGAGCTCCCTCGCTTGGGTGCAGGGAACCACACCCGGGTGCTCTTCAAGAGCAGCAAATGCTCGTAGCGAATGAACTATCTCTCCAGCCTCTGTATTTTGTTTTTGATTAACATGTAATAATTAATATAATCAGATCTGTATGGCTTCACTGAAAACACATGACAATCCCTTCCTGGCTGATGGTCACATAGTTACTGGACTTGTCAGGGTCAAAGTGTGGGCTCTAGCAGCCCTAGTAAGCTAGGTTTCCATACCCACGCTCAGTGAGCCAACTGAACAGACAATAGCGAAAATCAGAGAAAAGCTGCCTATTCAAGACGGTCACATTTGGGAAGAAGAACAAACAAAAGAGGTCCTTAGTGTTCATCTCTAAGGCCCTAACATGAGGTTTAGGTTTAAACAGAAGGCAAGAGGCGTGCATAGGTAAGGAGTCCTGGAAATGGCGTGGTCTCAGTCATGTTTACTCTCAGTACCCAGGCTGCAGTTTAGTCTCTCTTGCAAGGTGGGGTACAGTATGATATTTCAGTATGTATGTGCTATGTGTGCTGATAAACCAAGGCGATCGGCATTCTGTGTCCTCTTCTCTTTCTCCTCTCCCCTTCTCCCATCACCTTCGCCGCCTCTTTCATACCGTCTCCTTCCAGCAGCCATGAACCTGACAACTTTCCTCTTCCGCCCTCCCTCCAGCGCGATCTACCTCACACAGACACAGAATGGATGCAGGGCGGAGAGGGTAGAGGAATGTGCTGGGTCCCTTGGAACTGGAGTTACATGCAGGCAATGGTAGGATGCTCAGCTTCTTTCACCGGCGCTGGGACCCAAATTCCAGTCCTCAAGACTATTTAACTGCTGAGCCATCTATCTCTCTAGCCACACCTTGGCTTTTATTTGATTTGGTTTTTATTAAGATGGGGTTGCTCACTGATCAGGCTAAGGTGGCTAGCCAGCCAGCACCAGAAGCTCCCCTCTATTGGGATTTCGATTTGTATTACCACCCCAGCTATTATTTTTCCTTAGACACTGCTTATCAGTGCCAGGTACAGATAGGACCCATCTGGGACTTGTTGTGGGTGTCTGAAGGGCTCCATTGTGTTTGGTTCTTACTGGTGCCAGCTCCTCAAGTGAGGGAACTGAGCCAGGGGAGCTCTGCCCATAGTGGAGTGTGAAGCATGTCAGTCCACAGCTCAGCGGGGGGGGGGGGAAAGCAAATGTAATTTCTCCTCTCGGTTTTGCCTCAAATGCATCACAAATTGGATTGCTTCGTGTCCAAAGACTCATCAGAAAATGCTTCTGAAAGTCACTGCGGCCCATTAAAGCTCATTCCGAAGAGAGATTTTATGTTCTTCACATTATTTGTTAAAGATCAAGTTCAATTCTTTTTTTTTTTTTTTTTTTGGCAATTGCCAGCTGTCTGGGGCTCAGTTACAGAATCTAAGCGAAAATACATGGGGGATACCTCACTTGGTAATAATAAAGTTTCCCTCTTCCATGAAAGCTTGGCCTTTTAGCCAAAGGACTTGTGATTATTGCTTAAAAATCAGAACTGCAGATTAAATTAATTTATCAAAATCATTTTCTATGAAATGAATGACCTCATGCAGCAGTAAATTTTACTAATCTGAGCTGCTTTCTTTTGTGCTAGAGGGCAGCAGGGTGACTTTCTAGGTGGGTGCTCAGACTCATGGATAGAGTTTGAGAACACACACACACACACACACACACACACACGCACACGCACACATGCACGCACACACCCACATGCACAAACACACACTCATTGCCACCTTTAGATACTGGAATTTTAGTACTGGACTTCATGACCCTTTGAGGCCCCCATGAGCTCTTCCTTGATCTATGATTGATTGATGATCAGCCCAGTTTGGCAGAGACCCATTTAAGGCTGCATAGCTGAGCTGTAATTTTAGAAACATGATCTTTAAACTAAACAAGCATAATGTATTATGGTTTCCAATTTTAAAATGCTTTTCTCTTTGGTGCTAGGAATCAATCAAACCTGGAGCCTTACACATAAACCATTGAGCTACACTTCCAGGGTCCAATTCTAAATTTTTTTATTCATTCATTCACTATTCTTTGTGTATATGTATGTGTGCAGGCACACAAGCGTGTACATGCTCGCAGAGGCCAGAGAATAACATTGTCTGTCATTTCTTGATGGCCCTCCAACTTGTTTTACTTGAGACAGTCTTTCAGTGGCCTGGAGCTCCCCAATAGGTTAGGGAGACTGGCTAGGAAACCCCAGGAACTCTCCTGTCTCTGCCTCTCAAGTACTGGGATTACATATTCAGTCACCACACTTGCTGGTTTCATTTGTGTTCTGGGATTGATTTTAGGACCTTGTGTTTGAGAGGCAACTGCGCTGATGGAGTCCCTTAGATGTTTAGTTTTGATCAACAATCGCACATATATTTTATGTATTAGCATGTAATTATATATGTATATATTTATGGGTTTCAATGTGATATATAAATTCATGTGCATAAATAGTACATATATAATATAACGATTGAAACAATTTCAACTACTGGTATTTTAAGGTTGATATTTGAGTCAAGATAACATGCTATAGTAGTGTAGCCTCCAATTTTTCATTAGTTAATTACTGTTTTCCTAAGGCAGGGTCTCATGCAGCACAGGCTGACTTCTAACCTGCTGTACAGCCATGGGTGACATTGAACTCCTAGTCTCCCAAGTTCTGTGATTACAGGGAAGCATTCACTATGCCTGGCTCCCTTTTCTTGATTGACACTTAATGGCATGTTGTATAAACTGACACATAATTGAATATATTTATGGGGTACAATGTGATGTAAGTAGCCTATCATCCATCACCTTAAACGTTTGTCATTCCTTTGTGGAGTGAACATTCAAAGTCATGTCTTCTAACTACTGTGAGTCTGTAATGTATCATTAATAATTCTGTCCACCCTAATGTGCAATAGAACATCAGGGCATAGGCCTGCTAACTGCATCATCGTGTGCATTGCCCATTCTGTCTCCTTGCCCACTTCTCTACACTGTTCTCCTCATCATTTACCACCGTGTGTGCCTATGCAAATGATATGATAGCAGTATATCAGGGGACAGGGTAGAGGCACTTGAAGCACAAGCCTGGGGACTTCAATTTGATCCACGGAACCCACATAAAGGTTGAAGGAGAGAACCAACTCCACAGTTGCCTTCTGGTCTCCGTATATATGTGCTTTTACTTGTACATGCCCATAGACACATTGCACATACATATATAATATTAAATTCTAAACATAAAAAGAAACCAGTATGTCAAGGAGATAACTATGCTCTCATTTTTATTTCAGCATGATTGACAAGAACCAAGGTACGGAGCCAACCTTAATATTCATTCATTGATGAAAAAGTAAAGAAATATGTTATACACACACACACACACACAGAGAGAGAGAGAGAGAGAGAGAGAGAGAGAGAGAGAGAGAGAGAGAGAGAATACTATTATACTATTCAGGCACCAAAAATATTTAGCTATGTCAAGGATGGCCTACTATAATTTTTAACAACCAGAGAGACCTGGAGGGCATTATATTAAAAGAAATAACACAGGCACCACACTGTTGCATTCATGTAGAGTCTAGAAGCATTGATCTCCAGTTTTCTGTGTGTAATCTGAAGCCACATGAAGACACAGCTCCAGTCTTCTGATGCTCAATAGGCCCTCAATGAGTCATGCATGTCAAGTCTACAGAGTACCCAGTCAAGAGGCATTGAAGGGTTCAGGTTTCAGCGGATGAGTGGCTTCTCAGAATTCTCACAAATGGCTGAAGCTAGAAGGAAAGAAGAAACAAGACAAGAGTTTCAGGGTTAAGGAATACAGAAGACTCACGTGCTCGTGACCTAAGGTCAGTCTGGGGCTGGAATTACTGAGACAAGAAGGTCCAGGAGACATCAGTAGTAGAAGCAAAGAGGGGGGCTGGAAGGAGCAAGGGGAAAATGCTGCTGTCACAGGGAAGATGCTGAGCTACTGTTGGATGAAAGACTTTTTCTGGGTAAATGCCAGGTAGAGAACCAATGACAGACCAAAGTAACTGTTCCACCAAAGTCTAACTTGGCGAACCAGTGAAATTTTACTGGCCTTGCTAAGAGGAGTATACGTGTGAGGGACTATCTACAGCAGCAGGGATGACTCAAAAGCAGACACATCCCCAAAGAGCCCATCTCAATATGGGGGGTGACTCCCAGAAGCTGCATATCTGGAGCCCTCTGAAGGACTTTCAGTCTCTACGCAGTCAGTGGCTTGGTTGTTCAGTCTCTTCCCACAGCAACTGTTGCAGGTCAGTCAGCAGCTTTTTGTGAATCTTGAAAGTTTCAAAGTCTCCAGATATGTGAAGTTTGCTCTTTTTCAGAATCTCATTAGTCTATTCCTCCCTCCAAGGGGGACTGGGCAGGGAAGTTTCAATTTGGAGACAACTAGTATACAACAGTTAGATGGTGCTAGGGCATTCCATATGCTTATCCTGAGTCCTGGTCCTGATGCAGGAGTGTTGCCTGTTTTTGAGGGGATTGCTACATTGAGCAGCATTTAAAATAGAAAAGAGACCTCCAGGATCATAGAGCACTTTAAGTTCAACAGAACATTCATGAATGTATCACACATGAAATGTCTTTTCATTAAAAATTGTGTTTTATTATGTGTGTGTGTATGTGTGTGTGTGTGTGTGAGAGAGAGAGAGAGAGAGAGAGAGAGAGAGAGAGAAAGAAAGAGAGAGAGAGGCATGTCATGATTATTTTTTACCTCAAAAGACAAAGGACAAAAAGGAACACAAATCAAAAATTTTTTTGGTGGGGAGGAGTTGAGGACACCTGAGCTTGGAAACTCCAGGGGTATATATGGCTCTAAATTTGCTGGAATCTGATGCTGAAATGAATTTGTTTCTGGGGCTGGCAAGATGGTACTTGCTGCTCTTGCAGAGGCTGGTCCAGAGCCTGTCCTTACTTCCTCAGCACTAAGCTTTCCTGTACACCTCCACGCTAAGCTTCATACGTGGGTACTGGGACTCAGACTTCAAGCTTCACCCTTGTTCAGCAAGCACTTTGCCACCCGACTCATCTCCCCAATCCCATCCTTGACAGTATCATGTGATCTCCGTTCTATTTAAACTCCACTGTTGAAGAAAGCGTCATTTTGTAAACTGTGGATTCATGTTCAAACACTTGGTCCCCAGCTGGTAATAATGCTGCTTGGGGAGGTTCTGGGACCTTTAGGAGGGCAGTCTTGCTGGAGGAAGTGTGTCACTATGGGTAAGCTTTGAAGGTTTGTAGCTTCACCCCACTTCCTGCTCTATTTCTTCCTGCTTCCCATATGTGGATGAAAATGCAACCAGCTAGTAGCTCCCTGATCTTGATGGACACCATGATGGACACTAATCCATTGGAAGAACATACCAAAGTAAACACTTCTCTCCTTTTGGTCACTGTATTTTATCATAGCAACAAAAAAAGCAACTAATACAAACCAATAAACTACTGTGTTAGCTGCTTTCCTCATTATTGTGACAAAACACCCAGCGAAAAGCACCTCCAGAAAGCTGCTTTTTCTCTCATGGCTTCAGAATGGCACAGTCCATCGAGGTGGGGAAGTTAGGGCTGCAGGAGCACGAGGCAGCTGCTCACATTGCATTCGGGGTCGGGAAGTGGAGAACAGACCAAAGTGGGGTTGGGCAGTTAAATCCCCCAGGGTCTAATCTCAGTTATAGCCTTCTTCCTACAAATCTCCTAAAGCTTCAACAATCTTCAAAAGTGTAGCATCACCAGTTGGGGCCAAGTGCAAAGCCACAAGCCTGCAGGGGACATTTCACATTCAAACTGCAATATTCCCCAGGGGAATTTTTCTCTCCCTCGGCTCATGTCCCTATAGCAGCCCCCCACCCCCCAACCCCCCCACACACAGTGTGATGATCTGGCTGACCTGTGCAGCTGCTAATCACCCGCTGCAGCCTGTACGAATTTCCTCTGGTCTGGCCTAAGGCCCAATGTCTTTTTGGGAACGACTCCAAGAAGCTTTGATGATCACATTATTGAACTCCGTTAAGCCCAGGACTTTATTTAGAAGGGGTTTTTAGGGACAGCTTCACAGACCTGCAATCGTTACATTGTCATAAGGTCCAACAAAGGGCTTTATCCAGGATGCATTTCATATTCTACTGATGCTGCCTTGAAAAAATGTATATATACAAATGTATGCATGCATGCATGTATGTATGTGGACCATAAATTGCATAGAGAACATAGGAATGCTTGTTGTCATGTTGGTGAGGCTGAATCCACTCTTATTTGAATGGATGTAACACAAGAGAGGGGCTTGTAAGAAAGGAAGGTGAAAAGGAAGTACTACTGCAGTTATGCAATTGTCAGGGTCAGAGCCTGGCCCTGACATCCCTGAAAACCTAGCCCTGGCTAACCCTAACCCCCAACAAGCAAATTAGAGAGGAAAGTAGCAATGAATCTCAGAGAAAGAGAGAGGGGAGGTGTTTTGAGGATTTGTTCAGCACAGCCAAATTATCAACATGACAAGGCAAACACTGTCTACTGAACCATCTGTCCAATCTCCACTACCTGTTCTCAAAGGAATTTGTGGACCACTAACTATACTCCCACATCAATAACCCACCCCTAAACTATACATCTTCTTTCTCTTACGTCTTATTCTTGGTCTTCAGAATGACATGATGTGACAAGATAATGTGGAGATGAATCTGTTCTGTCTGACAACATTGTGGATGTACATATAATGTTTTAGGGAAGAGAGGTGACATCAAAGTCATGTTAGAGGTGTGTGTGTGTGTGTGTGTGTGTGTGTGTGTGTGCGTGCACACGCCATTGTGTATCTCTGCCTGTCATCTGTCTATCTGTGTTGTGTCTTTGTGTGTGGGCCAGAAGAGGGCATTGGACCTCTTGGTTCTGGAGTTACAGGGAATTGTGTACCACCTAACGTGGCTGCTGAGAACCACACCAAGGTCTTCTGGAAGAGGACCCAGTGGTCTTAACTTCTTAGCTATTTCTGCAGCTCCTAGAGAGACATCTTTATAGTTATTTTACTTAGTGTGTTTAAAGTACAGTTTTGTGGAGAAGAAAAATAAGTTGATATCATCTTTCATGAGAAACTTTTTAGTAGTGAAAAGATAGTCTATTTCTATCACAAAAGGAATGATCAATGGATTGCTACAGGGCACATTGAGAAAATGCCTCCATCAGATTGCCTGTGGATCGTTTTCTTGATTAATAATTGATGTGGGAAGGCCCAGCCACAGTTCTTTTGTTCCATTTGTGTTGTACAAGCATAAAGACCCGAGTTCAGTCCCTAGCACCCACACAAATTCCAGTGTTGTTTCAAATATGAGCTGTTCCCCATCAAGTTTGTGTGTTGGAATAATTGGTCCCCAGATGGTGGTATTCTTTTGAAAGGTTCTGGAAATTGCATAGGGTAGGACCTAGCAAGAGAACATATTTCATTAGACAAATGCTTTTGAAAGTTACATCTGGTCCTTGGTCCTCTTCTCTCTGCCTCACATCATGAGGTGAGCAGCTCTGCTCTGGCATACCCTCCCTAGGGTGATGGGCTGATACCTCTAAATGGTGGGCCAGTATACTCCTCCTTTTAAGTTGTCTTGTCAATTAACACAGCCCCAGCACTGGTGAAGTAGATACAGGCACACACTGTCATGTACTTTTTTTTAATGTGGTGCTCAGGATCAAGTTATGCTTGTATAGCAAGCACTTGTCTGACTGAGTCATCTCTTCAGCCATCATAACTCTTAAGGTGGAAAATTCTGCACTGACCATAAACTGAGAGCCCAAGGGCCACACAACTATGCTGCTTCTTAGGATTCTACTGCCCTATAGCAGGATTGCCAGCATGTGTATATGTCTCCCACCCCCTCAAACTCATGCTGGTCTCTTCCAACTCAGCCTGGGGCAAATGTTTCTTCTACACCTCCGCTCGCTAGAGAGACTTCATCTTCTCTTATAAAAAAATACAGCAGTGTTTCCTCAGAGAGGAACAAGAATATGTGCAGCTCAAAAAGCAGCATAGGAATCATCCCAAAATCCATCCTAGTGTAAGCATTTCAGAGCATCTTTACCTGGAGAAGGTATGCTAGAGTCCTTATGACCTAATTGTTTCAGGAATGCCTCATGTAGACACTCAGAGGTGTGTTTCCATGATCTCCTAGGTAGTTCTGGATCTAAGTGAAAAGACTATGGAGAAGAGTGAGAGCGCTAATAGATATTGTGGCATCCAACACTTCTGCCTGCCATCCCAATTCCTACTTGTACTCCATCCAAGGCTCTGTGCCTTTTGGTATTGGCCATCCTTTTGGTATTGCCTGATAAGTTCTTTCCTTATATACTAATGTGACCATCACCTCTGCTTCAAGCATTTGCTTTTTTTTTTTAACTACGGCAATCAAGCCATCAGTGTCTCTTTCATGGGATCCCCCTTTTCTTCTTACCCTGACTTGTTTTCCTCTGTCTCTCAGAATCATTAGGTAAGCATATTTTCCTTGCTTATCAGATTCATGCCTGTCTCTCTCCTGGGAGGGCAAAGACTTTCACTCACTGTGAATTCTTTATCACCTAGACATTGCTTGGCACACCACAGGCACTCAGTATTTATTTGTTGACTGACAGAAGGAATGAGTGAATGAAAACATAATTGTGCAGATGTGTAGCATTTTCTGCTTCAGCTTTTTATGTGAACTTGATATCATAGAGATGTTTCCACAACCCGCTTATTTTTTTCTGTTTAATAATAGATTTCAATAGTCTCTCCATGACAGAACATAAAGAAACACACCATTCTCTTTTGATGACTGCAATAGGATTCTGTGGTATAGCTATAATAAAGTGTGTTCAACCAGTTTTCTCCTGACGGACTTGGCATTTTTTTCCCTCTCTTGCTTCAGCGATGCTGGATCTTCACTCAGGCAGAACATTTCTCTAGAGTAAACACCAAGAGGTGAAATTGCTTGGTGACAAAGGTGAGGGAAAATTCGACAGCTCATTTGCATTTCCACTGTTCCCCTTTCTAGGTGAGAATGTTTGCAATCCCCATACTCTTCCCCTCCCTGTATCTCCCCCAACCCCATTTAATGGGGGAGAAAACTCTTGTAAGTTGATGGCAGCACAATTGGTGACAGTGGAACATTTTGGGATGCGGCAGACAGAAGAGCCATGAGCCGAAGTTTCTAAACAATCAGCCAGGGTGGATTCTCTCCCTCAGCTCCATCAGCATTTAAAATCTGCATCCACCAAATCGGGCCTTGACCATGTATGTGCTCTCAGCTGCACGCTCCCTTATGCTGCTTCATTGGGTTGATGACATTCAATGGCATTGTTGACTCCTTGCTGATGGAAGTCAGGAGTCCTAGGGGTTTTCACATGCCATCTTCCTCCCTCACCTTGAGTTCACTGCTTATCACTGACAATGGCAATTGGAAATTTAGACCATGTGTTTGTAGTGACTTACACTTGTCCAAGGGCTGAGGTCATAATTTTGTTATGTGAGCTACAGTGTTATTGGTGATGGGAGAAAAAAGAAGTTCTGTAAATGGAAGAGGACTAAGACAGATGTAGGAAGCATGCTTCTCTTATGTTTTTTCACTCCTGTTTGTAAAACATGGTTTTCTTCAATATCTTGAAGTGGAAACATAGAAGGCTTTCTTGCATTTGCTTTATGACAAATACGGACAACTTTAGTCAGAGTTGAATCACTTTATTAAGGAGAAACCTTCTGTCAGCTATGGTGACACATACATACTTGCAATCCCTGATGCTTAGGAGGATGAAGCAGGGGGATCGCACATTTAAGACCTGCCTTATCTACAGAGTGAGTTCTGGAAAACTTAGCATGTTTCTGTCTCAAAATTAAACTTAATAAAATGACTTGAGTGTATCTCTGTGGTGGGACACTTGCCTAGGACTCCTCCTCTGAGTAACTAGGGTAGGCTCATCCCTGGAATGCCTATCTAGAATCTCCAGCGAGTGACTGGGATGTCTCAGTGGCATAATTCCTTCTGCTTAGAACAATGAGGCTGGAGGCACAGCTCAGTGGGAGAGTACTTATTTAGGACCCCCCAGTATAGGGCCTGGGGCATTCTCAGCACTAGAGCACCTGCCTAGAATCCTTCAGTGAGGGTATGGATGGTGACTTAATGGTAGAACACTTGTTTGGACTCCACCAGTGAAGTCCGATGGGTGTTGTTCAGTAGTAGACCACTTGCCTAGTATGTATGAGGCCAAAAGGATGATCTCTCCTATTTTCCAATCCTCTAAAATTAGAACTCATTTGGTGTTCCCTTAGGATTATGAAGAACCATTTCTTCATAAATATGTATCATTAGTCTTGTCTCTTGTAAACAGAGCCCCATCCAATTCTCCTTCGCCAGTATGTGCTAATTCTACTATCCTAGCTCCCCCTGCACTCTCCAGTCTTAGAAAGCGGGGCTGAGGCAGAATATGGACTCCGTTAACTTTGATGGCCTCTCTCTAGCTCTTAGCTTTACACCTGCTTCTTCTGATAGGGATGATTAAATGCCTTTCTCGATAAAACAGGAGGATGTTACCTTAAAAAGAAAAGCACATGATTGATTCTGAGATATAAATGATAATATGTTGTCAGGGAAGTTGATAAAGTCACCCTTTCATGATTAATACAACCGTGTATGGTTTGTGAGAACATTACACTATTCAAAGCCTTCCATCTGCTGTAATCTCATTCAGCCCTTGTTCTTATGCGGGGAGGGTTTTTCCTCCCCTTTTAGTCCATTTTGTATGTAAGCTCTTTGAAGCTCAGTTCCCTCAATCAGTTCTCTTTTACATCTGACCTACTTGAAAGCTAACTAAGAAGCTGGAGAGATGGCTTAGTCAATAACATGCTTATCAAACAAACATGAGTACCCAAGTTCAATCCCTACCACCATGTGAAAACAGCTGGCAGGGTGGCTCATGCGTGTAATCTCAGCATCAGGAGGTGGAGACAGGAGGGTGATCGCTGATCAGCCACCTAGATGAACCGGTGACCTATAAGTACAGCGATTGATCCTGTCTCAATAATAAAAAAGTGAAGGTACTTGAAAGACCACTCGGTGGTGAAGAGAGTTTACTATTCTTTCAGAGGACTTGGGTCCAGTTCCCAGGACCCACATAGGGTGGTTTATAACCATACGATCTGATGTCTCCTGCTGCTTCCCACTCCCCTCATGCACATGTCTCTCTCCTACAGAAATAAACATAAAAATAAAATCTTCACAAAGTAAATAAGATGGAGAGGAATAGAGGTTGGTACCTGATGTTGACACATGCACATGTGCTCCACCAAACACACAAGCTAACCAAATGTCTCAAAGTGTCATAGGTACCAGCACTTCAGCCCGGAATTCTATCTTCTAAAAACGTAGGCAGCAGCCAGGCTTTCCAAAGTCCACATCCAGGTCCATGGCGCCTCCTTGGCAGTGTGTCAAGCAAGAGTCGTACCCAGATTACAGCACAAGACCTTGGTCTCTGGCAGATGGATACATGGTGTGTGGGGAGCCGTGAGGAGAGGGAGAGGCAAGGCAGCTGCCAGCCAGCGAGCTTAAAAGAAAAATCAAAAATGAAATAAGGGAAGTGACAGTAGAGAACATAATGAAGTACATAAACCTGGATAAAGCAGCACGATGGGTAATAAAAAGTGAAATAGGGTGGAGGGGGCTAGGAAACTGCAGCCGCATAGATCATGGATGCATTAGGCAGAGAAGACAGTGAGGGGGAGGAGGAGGGAGCTGGGCCATCCTGTGGAACCCATTAAAGGAGACTCCTTGAGTTTTTAGGGGAGCCCACTGAATCTGCGGCTTAGGGCTTGCCTTGCTGGCACCTCTGCAGTTTTTGGAAGGTTTTATATGCTAAAGAGTGGGTGCATGAGAGAGAGAGAGAGAGAGAGAGAGAGAGAGAGAGAGAGAGAGAGAGAGAGAGAGAGAGAGAGAGAGAGAGAGAGAGAGAGAGAGGTTTATGTCCATATGCAGGGGTCAGAAGACAATCTCAGCTGTCACCCAACAGGTGCTACCCACCTTGTTGAGAAGTCTCTCATTGTGCTAGAGCTCACTGAATCAGTTAGGTCCCACTGTCCAGTGAGCTCCAGGAATCCCCCTGTCTCCACCTTTCTATTGCTGGAGTTCTAGGTGCATACCACCATGCTCAGCTCTTTCTGTGTGTACTGGACATTGAACTCAGGTTGTCATGCTGGCAAAGCGTCACGGTTATCTCCAGCTGTCAACACAAACCCCGAGTCACTTGGGAAGGAGTCTCAACTAAAGAAGAGTCCAGATCGGCTTAAACTGTAGACATGTCTGAAAGACATTTTTATTATTTCTATAAGAGGACCCAGTCAAAAATGATCAGCACCATCCCTTAGGCAGGTGGACCTAAGCTGTATAAGAAGGGTAACTGAACATGTCCGTAAGCAGCATCCCTCCATCTTTTCTGCTTCAGGTTCCTACCCTCACTGCCCTAGATGAAATTAAACTCCTCCTCCCCCTCAAATTGTTTTTATTCAGGGTGTTTATCACAGCAGCAGAGAGAGCAAAGCAGGACATAAGGCAAGCATTCGGACAACTAAACTACATCCTGAGACTTGGGTGATTTCATTGTAACAGCTATGTTGAACCTAGTTGGTCTCAAGGTCTCTGCTAATGCAGCTGAGCCTCCAAAGGCACCTGTACTACTGCACATCACAGGCCATGATACCTGCTCTGGGGCCAGAGGCATCTCCTGTTATATTAGTGAAGAGTTGTGTATTGTGCCTGGATTTCCAGTAGGCTTCAAAACTGGTACCACACAGAGTTCAACCAGGCGTTCTTTCTCAACAGTTGTATTTTAATGATTTTTGGTTTTGGAAGGGGAAACCAGTCTTGAAGCAGAAGACAAAGAGCTTGCACATAAATCTTCTTAAGCAAACCCGTGCACAGTACTGATGCACTTTATAAGCTGTAAACTGGATTTTTATTAGCCATTTATGAGCCATTTTTTATGATGCAAGTTTAATATTAAACTATAAAGTTCACAATGCACTTACAAAGGCAGAGAGGCTCCGCTCACTTCATAACACTTGACTTGGGAGTCTGACGAAGAAACTGATCATATCATGTCATTTCAGTAAGCTGACTCAGTGGGGATTTGGAAAACCGGTATAGGATTAGGTCTGGGAATTGACAGGCACTGGGGTATGTTGTAGGCAGGAGAGGGAGGGAATGATCAGCGACAGCCATAAAAATAAATGCACAAGCTGGGAGGTAATTTTTCTTCTGACTTTTCTGGAGCGTGGTGCCTTTATAGCCATTTAGTAAAGGAGTATTCTCTAGAGTAGCAATTCGTTCTGTGAGCAACAGTAGCAATATATTGCTGTTTGATTTGGGGCGACCTATCCTTTCCCTGATAGATCAGTGTGGCTGGTACATTTCTATTCCCAATGATGAGAATTGAGTTTGTTTGGAGAGCCCGACACCAGGTAATTGGAATAGCAGGAGATATCATGAGTGTGCTAAATTTAGATTTGCAATGTCTATTTTCCCTAGGGGGCAAGAAATACCTGGTACATGAAGAGTGGATGGCTCATCATGGATGTGACAGTGAAAGACATTATTAATTATCAATGAGGGGTGATTCTAATCACAAGCTACACAGTACCATACCCCAGATGCTTCTGTTTTTGAATCAGGTATGGGCTGGAGTTTTTCTAGAAGGTGATGGATTACACTTCCTGGGGTTAAAGGACTCAAAACATTATATTTTCACTCTGAAGAACTGCATTCCCTCTGGGACCCTATAACATCTCAATTGTGCCATAGTGCACTGGTGACCCTTTGTCTGTAGATAAGTATGGTGACTAACCACGTAGTCTTGGTTTCATTTCCTGTTGCTGTGATTAAAAACACCCTGACAAAAGCACCGTAGGGGAGAAAGGGTTTACGTGGTGCCCAGTTTCAGGTTACGGTCTTTTAGGAAGGTCAAGGCAGGAACTTGAAGCAGCAAGTCACACACACAGTCAAGAGCAGTCAAGAACAAAAGCATGGAAGTATTCAGCAGCTTTCTCCACGTTCTTATACAGCCCAACATCCCCTGCCTAAGGAATGGTACCACCCACATTGGGCAGGTCTTCCCACCTCAGTCAGGGCAATCAAGGCAGTGCCTCACAGACATGCTTGCAGGCCAACCTGATCTAGATAATACTCCATTTAGACCTATTCCCAGGTGATTCGAGACATTATCAGGTTGACAGTTGACACTAGCCATTGTAACTGTCAACTTGACTGGTCTTAGAATAACTTAGGAGACAGACATCCTGGCATGTCTGTGAGCTTTAAATAAGGCGGAAAGACTCACCCTAGGTGGGGTGGCACCATTTCATGACCGAGGTCTAAGATTGTTTTATTTTAAAGCAAGTTGAGCATCAACATTCATCTTTCTCTACTCTCTGACTGACTACAAATGCAACATAATTATCTGCCTCACATTCCTGACACCATGCCTTCCCCACCATCATGGACCATGAGTCAAAATACAGCCTTCCAGTTTTAGATTGATTTTGTAAACACAAACAGTAACTGTTATAACGACTTTTGTGGCCCCTCTTGACATGAAGTTATCACATATTCGAGTGATAGTGGATTCCTCAGTCATTTATTAACTTGTTTATTCCCAAGTCTTTATTCATGCTAGGTTCTCTCATCAGCCACAGAAATACATTGTGGGATTTAACTTTGTCTTTGTCACTTTATAGAAATCATCTGCTTACGGTCAAAGTCCTCATTCACCTCTCTGAAAATCCTTAATGGTTTGTGCCATTACGGGTGTGTTCATTTCTCTCTGCTCTAGACCGTGAATGTACTATAACCAGGCAGCTGTGTGCCACCCAATGTGAGTGTTAGGGCCTGAACCTCTTCAAGCTTTTAACCTGCTGAACCATCGCTCTGGCCCCTTAAATTCTTATTCTTTATTAATATTCTCTGTTGGATGGAATGCTATCACCACCAGGTAGGGGCCAACTACTTCAATACATGAGCAAATGGGCGACATTTACATTTAGGGACCAAGCCTAAAGGCCATAACAGCATAAGAGCCAAGAGAGGAGATGAACAGCAAGTGGTGTATCCTTCCCTGGTTATGAGAAAGCCTGTGGGAAGTTTGTATTTAATATTGCATTTTCATTAAACATCTACTTTCCTTAAGGTATGTTAGCTTTCTAAACACTACCCTCAGGCAGAAAACCTCTCCCAATTCCATCTTTCCCTTTATTTCCCTGGATGTCTGGGCTCTGGATGACTCGTGAGCAACATGGGCATAATAATATCTGCCTATACCTTAACTTAAAAGAATTTTAGGTGTTTACAATGAAATAATGACTATATTCTGAAAATATTTTCAAAATACACAGACATGTTAAGTGCTTCTATAACTGTTCTTATTAATTAGAAATTGTTCAATATAGATAATTGAAGTTGTTTTAGTTTCATTTCTGTTGCTGTGATGTCTGGGCAAAAGGAAACTTACGGGAGAAAGGGTTGATTGCAGCTCAGTTTCAGGCTGCAGTCCATGATAGCAGAGAACTCAAGATGGCAAAAGCTTAAAGAGGTATTCACATCATATCCACAGTCAAAAATGGGGTGAACTGAGTGCATGCACTCTGTCTTGCTTGCTGGGCTCAGCTGGCTTTCTCCACCCAAAAAGGTCAGGATTCCCTGCTTAAGGAATGACACCACCCACAGTGGGCTGGGACTTCCTGCATCAATAACTTAATTTCAGTGGATCTCAGTGTATAAAATAAAACTCAGAATGTGCAGTGTGAATTTTCATCAGGGGAGACTGGGGACCTGATAAACATGCAAAAAAACAATTCAATGACTCCAGAGTGTCTCCAATGTTGAGCTTTTATTAGAAACAATTGCATTCAATGACACTAACTATATAATCATTAAACCATGTTTGCAAAGAATAGAATGTTTTGCTTAATAGATCATCAGGGAGCAAAAAGACACAAATGTATGGCTAGAAAAGTAAATGAGAACCTAGCAAGCCTAAGCATCTCACAAAGTAAGTAGCACATCCCTGTATCGTCTGGAATGACATCAATTGGCATCAAGGTTACCTTTAATGCCCTACCCTGATAATGAGATTGATGAGTACCTTATCGCCATCCTGGAACCCTTATCTGGTGGCTGGTGGAAGCAGAAGCAGACACCCACAGCTAAACACTGAACTGAGCTCTTGGAACCCAGGAGCAAAGGAGTCAAGCCCCGGTGGGTGAAACCCACAGAGGTAGCTGACCTGAACAAGGGGGAGCTCATGAACCCTAGACTAGTGACTGAGAGTCCAGCATGGGACTGATCCAGACGCCCTGAACATGGGTGTCAGTGAGGAGGCCTTGGAAATCTATGGGGCTTCAGATAGTAGATCAGTATTTATTCCTGGCATACAAATGGACTTTGGGAGCCCATTCCACATGGAGGGATGCTCTCTCAGCCTGGGCACATGGGGGAGGGCCTAGGCCCTGCAAGGGATGATATGACAGACTTTGAAAAATCCCCCATGGAAGGGCCTCACCCTCCCTGGGGAGCAGAGGGGGAGATGGGGTGGGGGACTGGGGGCACTGGTGAAGGCAGAGGAGTAGGGGAGGGAGACAGAGCTTGGGGTAATATTACCCTCGAATAATAGGGTCCTTTAGTAGTTGAATTTCACTGAGAATGTCTTGATTGATGGGAATTTGGGGTTGGTCGTGTTTTAGGAAAGTCCTTTTGAAATTCTTCTGCAAAAAGACTGAAATTCAGCCATAAGAGTAATACCAGCTAAGACCACACTCCTTGCAATTAGTTACCATATAAACCTTTCCATGCATCTCTGTAGGTGATTTATCATTTCATGTGTTAAGGCTGCAGTTGTCTTGTGCCAAGACGCTTTAAAATGGACCAGAACCTGGGCAGCTTCTTGTATCTTAAGAACCATGGTATTCTTTCCCCAGTGTGTGTAGTTAATGCATTGTTGCAAATAGCAGTCAAGGTGAGTAATGTGATATAAACATCCAGACTTGTTAAACATTGTTAAACATTATTTGAATATTTCCTGATAAAATAACATAGAGTATAAGTATACATGTTGATGCACACAGAGCTTATTTTGGGTTACGTTTAAATGGGCGACATTTTGAGTTGCATCCCAGTGATAATTTGCCTTCTATAGCATGACTAACCTCTTTTCCACACCCAGCTTCTGGATACCATCCTGCATAGCCCATCCCAAATCCCATCCTAAGAGGCAGTGGGTCTAACCCACCTGTAGGTCACTTCACAGAGTTGTTGAATGGGTGTCTATGTGATAAGAGTAGTTAAATTTGAATTTATCCAGTCCCCACCCCAATACCCAATTTTCTCTATTTACCAGTTCTCCATATACTTCCCATTCTACTACTTCTCTTTTAGCTACACTTTTATTAGAAGGATGTGCAACAGCACAGGCCATATTACAAGTTTATATGTGGGGTCCTATTGCCTATTTTTAGCACAAAAATGTCTGTTTGGAGAGTGTCTCAGTTTCTTTTCTATTGCTGTGACAAGACACCATGACCACAGAGACATACAAGGAAGCATTTGATTAGGCTTACAATTTCAGATGATTAGAGTCAGTGATGGTGAGCAAAGGCATGGCAGCTGAAACAGCCAAGAGCTCACAGAAGCAGGAGGCAGGGAGCACACTAGGAATGGCACGAGTCTTTGGAAATATCAAGCTATCCCCCAGTGACACACCTCCTCCAGCAAAACCACACTGCCCAAACATTCCAAAACAGTTTCGCCAATTGGGAATGTCATGAATCCAAACACTGGAGCCTATGGCGGACGTTCTCATTCAAACCACCACTGAGTATAAAGAACATTACTAAAGATCTCGCCTCACACCCACAGCTGTTATAAAGTTTCGATCTCATTTTTTTTTTGGGTGGAAACACAGGCCAGCCAGGTCCATAATCCCGCATGATAATATTAGCAGCAATGAATAGTGAGTGTTAAGAAGCTAAGCCAACAGAGCTGTGGAAGAATATAGCCACAGACCCTGCGGGTAGTTAGGAGTTAAGGCAGAGAGGTGGCATTATTTACAAAGTACAATTGAGGGATGTCAAACAAAGTGACAGGATGAGCTATAATGGCCTGAAGAATGTGTACCCAGTAAATCTGCTCAGATGCAGAACCCACCAAAACACTTCTGACAGAGAACATCATAACAAAAAATATTTACGGGAGAGGGGTTGGCTTTAATATCTTAACACTTACATTTCCTTATTAGACATCCTCTTCATTTTGCCCTCAGATCAGGGATGACATCATTTATGTTTGTGTGTGGGGGTTAGTCGCTGATCAACCTACAGAATTCAGCTGAACATTGAGTCTCCTGGACTGAGGTTGGACACTTCCGCCCTGGAATCTGAACACAGTTATTCTCTTTCATGCCTTATGCATGCATCCCAATCCCTCAAGTCTGAAGGTCTCAGAGGTCTTTTTCCATGTCACCTTGTGGATCTCACAGAAAACCTGTGGTTAATGACCACCAAATGAGAGGCAGATCTTATATAGTGTCCTTTCATCTGTAAAAAAAAACATAAAAGTTATCAGTGCTTGGGATAATAATCAGTGGACTTGAGGAGGTTAAATTTTAGAAGCTGTAATTTTAGCACTCTGTTGGTCCTTTTAACAATAATTTGTTCAGTTGAGTCATATGGAATGCCAGTTTTGTATATAATACTCCAAAATGAACAGAGTGTTTGGAAAGTTACATTTTGATTCTAAGAGTCATAGAAACAGCAAATAATTTAGTCGGCAGTGTGGAGGAGTAATTAGTTTGGTATTATCGATGTTTATCTTGGAACCAATAAGCTATTTTAACTATGCAGGAATGGTTAAAAAGTATGAGGGCATCCAGTAGGGCATAGGAGGAAGAAAAGCAAAAGAGGTGTGTTGTACAAACTATGGAGTCTTATCACTGAGTTTATGATGTAAGGTTTGTCCTGCAATAGAATCTAATTGTGCTTTTTTTTGCACTTCTTTTTTTCTTTTATCATTTTTATTTTAATTTTAAATAGCTTGTTTTACATTTAAACCCCATTCCCTCTCCCTCTCCTCCTCCCGCACTCCCCTTCCCCCCAGCCTCCCACCCTGTTGCCAATTCCTTCCACATAGGGGATATCTAGCTTTATTTATGGGAGGTCAAAAGTATATGAAGAGGTAACCTGTGAGATATCAAAAGAGACAACAATAAGATCTGGGTCTTGTCCTAATGATCGAATTGACCTTTTATGTTATTTTTTATGAGAGATGACATTAAGTTAATATAGGAATAACAGACCATTGAGGTTGAGCTGGCAACTGTATCCTTTCATGATGTCAAGGGCTGGAGTCAACTGAGCCATAATTCCTACAGGCTGTAAGGGTGTATTTGAAAAAAAAAATATTCCGAAAAGTGGAGGTCAGTTTCTATAATCTAAAGGTTATGTTTTAATCAGATAAAAAGCTTTATGTGCCTCCTTTGTGAGAGCAAGATCAGTGTCACATTTGAGGATATCAAAGAGAAGTTGGAAGTCTGTTGTAGATACGCTATAAAAGATAATCTATGAAAATCTTTTAATAGATTTTGAAAAATAATTAAGTGATTTAGCAGAGCTTCCCCATATTAGTACCTTTGGAGGGTAGATGGCACAAGAGTCAGCAATAAAGCCTAAGAAATGAAAAGATTGAGTCTGCTGACATTATTTTGGAGTATTGTTAAGCTAGTTGTCTCAAGACATCAAATAATGAATTCAAGTAGTTTTATTTATAAGTGAACGTTTTGTCTTGCAGGTGAGAAGAATGTTATCTGTCTAGTGAATAATCAAACCTGTGGATAATTCTGGCATCCGGGGATGGATGCAGGAGTAACACACTGGTACTACATGATGGAACTATTCATCATTCCACTGGAAAAGCTGTAGAGGGTCCTTATTTTTAAGGATGGGGACAAAAGAGAAAGCTGTTTTTATCCTAGTAGTTTAAGGGACAGCAAAGAAGGGATACTTTAAATCTACAATAATATGAAACTAATCTGTAGGAACAGGTGTGGGTGAGGGCAATCCTGCATTGCTTTATTTACAGCACATATGACTTCCAGAAATCACCATTTTCCTGATGTCTTTGGTGTGGTGGAAATAGGAGTATTTCAAGGACTAATTGGGGGGCTCTATATGTCTAACATCCAATTACTGCTGTACCAATGATTTAAGCTGTCCCATTTCCTCCTTGTTCTGGCTATTGATCAGCCAAAACAGGGGAATCAGTCATGTGATAAGAATAGCATGCCTCTTTGGGCTGGTGCATTAACAATAATCACCTCTATAAATTTGGATACCCTAAACAAGATAAGCCTTTCCTCGCAAAACTACCAAACGGTGACTTTAAAACATCATTATTTTTCCCAGTCTTAGGGACACAGCTACACAGATTCTATTAGAAGTAACTTCTGGTAGGATCAACATAGTAAAAATGGCAATCTTGACAAAAGCAATTCACAGATTCAGTGCAATCTCCATTAAAATACCAGCACAATTATTTACAGACCTTGAAAGAATAACACTCAACTTCATATGGAAAAACAAAAGACCACAATAGCCAAAACACCCTGTACAATAAAGGAACACCATCTCTGACATCAAGCTCATTATAGAGCAATAGTCCAGAAAACAGCTTGATATTAGCACAAAAATAGACAGGTAGACAATTGAATTGAATTGAAAACCCTGATATTAACCAACACATCTATGAACAACTGATTTTTGACAAAGAAGCTAAAATTATACAATGGATTAAAGAAGGCATCTTCAACAAATGGTGTTGGCATAACTGGATGCTGGCATGTAGAAGACTGCAGATAGATCCATGTCTATTGCCATGCACAAACCTCAACATAAATCCAGCAATACTGAACCTCTTAGAAGAGAAAGTAGGAAATATCCTTGAACAAATTGATACAGGAGACTGCTTCCTGAACATAACACCAGTAGCACAGACATTAAGATTAACAATTAATAAATGGGACCTCCTCCTGATACTGAGAAGCTTCTGTAAGACAAAGGACACAGTCAACAAGACAAAAATGGCAGCCCACAGAATGGGAAAAGATATTCACCAACCCCACATCTGACAGAGGGCTTATCTCCAAGATTTACAAAGAACCCAAGAAACTAGTCACCAAAACACCAAATAATCCAATTAAAAAGTGGGGGTACAGAACTAAAAAGAGTATTCCCAATAGGGGAGTCTAAAATGGCTGATAGACACTTAAGAAAGTGTTCAACATCTGTAGCCAGGGAAATGCAAATCAAAACAACTCGGAGATACCATCTTAACTCCTGTCAGAATGGCTAAAATCAAAAACAGCAACAAAAGTTTATTCTGGAGAGGATGTGGAGAGGGAAACACTCCTCCATTGCTGATGGGAGTGCCAACATGTGCAGCCACTTTGGAAATCAGTATGGAGGTTCCTCAGGAAAATGGAATCAGTCTACTACAAGAACCAGCAATCCCACTCTTAGGCATATAACCAAAAAATGCACATTCATACAGCAAGGATGTCTTTTCCACTGTGTTCATAGCAGCACTATTTGTGATAGCCAGAACCTGGAAACAATCAAATGAAGAGTGGATAGAGAAATGTGGTATATTTGCACAATGGAGGACTATTCAGCAGAAAAACACAATGGAATCTTGAAATGAGCAGGCAAACAAGAAGAAACCATCCTGAGCGAGGTAACCCAGTCACAAAAAGACAAACATGGTATGTACTCACTCATCTATAGATTTTAGACATAGAGCAAAGGATTACCAGCTACAGAAAAGCCAGGAAACAAGGAGGACCCTAAGAGGTCCCCTGGAGAAAGGGAAAGGGACAAGATCTCCTGTGCAAATTTGGAGCATGGGGGGGGGGTGGAGAGGGAATTAGGAGAAAGAGAAGGGGAGAAAAGAAGGGAAGAGGAGGACATGAGGGAGCAGGAAGGTTGGGTCAGAGGAAGAATAGAGGAGAGCAAGAAAGAGATACCATAATAGAGGGAGCCATTATAGGTTTAAAGAGAAATCTGGCACTAGGGAAATGTCCAGAGATCTACAAGGGTGATACCAACTATCAATCTAAGCAATAGTGGAGAGGTTACCTTAAATGCTATTCCCCAAGAATGAGATTGATGGCTACCTTATATGCCATCCTAGAGCCTTCATCCAGTAGCTGATAGAAGCAGAAGCAGACACCCACAGCTAAACATTGAACTGAACTCCTGGAATCCAGTTGCAGAGAGGGAGGAGTGATGAGCAAAGGGGTCAAGACCAGGCTGGGGAAACCCACAGAAACAGCTGACATGAACAAGGGGAAGCTCATGAACCCCAGACTGATAGCTGGGAAACCAGCATTGGACCGATCCAGGCCCCCTGAACGTGTTTGTCAGTTAGGAGGCCTGGACAATCTCTGGGGCCTCTGGTAGTGGATCAGTGTTTATCCCTAGTATATGAACAGATGTTGGCAACCCATTCCACATAGAGGGATACTCTCTCAGCCTAGACACATGGTGGAGGGCCTAGGCCCTGATCCAAATGATATGACAGACTTTGAAGTCTGGGGTGCAGAAAGGGGATGGGATAAGGGGTTGGGGGCCAGGGGAGGGAGAGAGAACTGGGATTGACATGTAAAACAAGCTTGTTTCTAATTTAAATATAAAATCTGAAAAAAGAAGTAACTTCAATCTGAGACAGCAAATTTCATCTCTGTGTATTTACAGGTATGTTTGTCACAAATGCCTATATGGATCCTATATGCCCTTAATGATCTCTCCATTTTAGTGTTTCAGAACTTTTTCTTAGACAAATTGGGGATCCAAGACCAATTAAACCTGAAGAAGGTGACTGATTAGGTCACTTTTATGGCTGAAAATTATAAGCAATCATAATAACATCAGCAGCATTATCAATAAAACCAGAAAAACTTTATCAACTATGTAAAGAGTTAAATGAATAATTTCCTTGAATATGTTCTGGAACCATATGATATGATATTTTCTAATACTTCCAAGCCCTTTACCTCCTTTTTCTAAACTTGTTTGGTTCATGGAGGCTAAAGATAGTAATAACTGGGTGATAGAATGTCACTTGTTAACAGAAAGCTTTCTTCTTGAAGATATTAGTACTTCAATTTCTCCAGTATGATCTTCACCAACCGTACCAGGAATAAAGATAACTTCCTTTAAAATTTAGACTACTTTTCCACATAATACCACAGAGACTGGGAATAAGCATCCTGATTGCTGTGGGCACTGATTGAATATCCATTGCAGTTGCAAGAAGTACATTTATAGCTGCCAGAACTCTAACCCAGCACCACCTGAGGTTGCTACCAAGAGAACTGAAACTCTCTGGTGCTCACTGGGTATGGCCCCTAAGTTATTGACAGGGTGGAGGGGGGAGAACATATGTAGTTATTTCCTGACCCTGTGGGCAGAGAGGCAAAGGGTTGTCCATCTTTATATCAAGTTTATATCTACATTGATTAGTTCAGTGAGTTGCTTTTATGATACCTGGAGCATATCCCTGGTGGGGGACATACAGAATTCAGCATACTAAAATTACCATTAGCCTATCTGGTAGTCATAGAGGCATTTCTATGAATCCGTTTTGCTGTTTTCCTGGCTCCACATTTTTAAAACTGGCTTAAGATGATCTAAGTGTGTTTCAGTTAGAGTTTCTATTACTGTGATAAAACACCATGACCAAAATTGTGCATGGTGGTCAGTTTTCTACTGCTGTGAAAAACCAACTTAAAGGAGAAAGGATGCATTTTGCCTTATTATTTTGGAGATGTCAGTCTATGGTTGCCTAGACCCTTTGCTGTGGGCCTGGCAAAACCTTATGGTATAGGAAGGTTTTGAAGAAGAAAGTAACTCATTTTGTGGTTGACAAAGGACAGAAAGAGATTGGAAAAGAGGAATGGAAAGGGGGTGAGGACAAGATATAGTCTCCAAGGATATTCCTACTTCCTCAAGCTAAGCCCCAACTGGAAAGGTTCCCTTAAACTCATAGCATTGTCATCAATTTAGTAGAGGCTCTCTTAAATTTAACAGTGTATCAGTTTTGGAAGTCAGATCCCTCATGGTTAAATTCCATCTTGATACTTGAATCCATCAGCTTGGGACCAAGATTTCAACATATATTCTTTATCCTGGAGACACTTAATATCTACCCAAATATAAAACAAGTCACCTGATAATCCCTACTGGTGGGGGTCTGTTGGTCACTGGAAATGACCTTTATTTATGAAGCCATAAGAAGTAAATCAGGTGGCTAGTAGGTCACTCAATGGGTGTATTGGTTACTTTAATGTTCTACGATAGAGTACTGTGACCAAGAGCAACTTAAGAAAGAGTTTATTTTGGCTTACAGTTCTAGAAGACTAGAGTCTATAATGGTAAAGAAGACATAGCATGCCATCAGGATCAGGAAGGTTGCTGGCTAACATTGCACATACACACAGAGAAGCAGAAAGAGAGAGAGGGGGGAGGGAGGGAGGGAGGGAGGGAGAGATAGAACAGGAAGCATAAACCAAATGCAACTTGGGGGAAGGGTATATTAGCTTACAGTTGTTGGTTATTTTTGCTCTTTGACTTTTTTGTGGGGCTCACCACCCAGAACCCCTCAAAATGTACACTTGGAGTCTTACTTATGAATACTTGGCCTTAGCTTGGCTTATTTCTTGCCATCTTTTCTTAACTGAAATTATCCTGTCTACTTTTGGCCCCTGGACTTTTACCTTTATCTTTCTTCTGAATATCTTCCTTTCACTCTTACTCTGTGGTAGGTTGTGTGGTTGCACGTCTGGTTGACTATATGGCTGGGTGTCTGTCTGTCTGACTGGCCCCTAGCATCCTCCTCTCCTTGTCTTTGCTCCTTGGTCTCCTTCTGCTTTTTAATTCTCTCTGCCTGCCAACCCCTCCTCTCCTTTCTTCTGCTATTGGCTATTCAGTCCTTTATTAGATCAATCAGGTGTTTTAGACAGGCACAGTAACACAGCTTCACAGAGATAAGCAAATGCATCATAAAATAATGCAACATTAATGCAACACATCTCTGCATCATTAAACAAGTGTTCCACAGTGTAAACAAATGCAACACATCTTCGACTGATATTCTACGACATTCCAACATCCAAGGAAAAGAACAAAGCAAGGCAGGACCTGAAGCAGAGGCTGTGGAGGAAGTTTCTTATACTGGTTTGCTCCTCATGGCTTGCTTAGCTTGCTTTGTTAATGTAACCCAGAAATACCTGCCCAGGGTTAGTAATGCCCCCAGTGGCCTGGGACATTCCAAATCAACCATTAATCAAGAAAATGCCACAGAGATTTGCCTATCTGATGAAGGCATTCTTTTCCTGTTGAGGTTCATTCCTCTCTGATGATGGCAACTTGATATAAAACTAACTAGTACAAATAAATAAATGTGAAAATAGATATAAATTAGGGATGAACAAGGAGAATGGGTATCTTGCATCTTCCTGGACCTAAGGTCCAGAAGAAAAGTTGAGTTTTCTGATTTATCATCTGAGAATTGAAGGTGAATTCCGCATGGGTGGTTTCCAAACTTCATCAAGAATTTCCTTTTAATTTTTTTCTTCTATTGAAATTCACTTTGAAAATTTTTATCTAATCAACACAGTAAATAATTTAAGTAGCTTATTAAGCAAAGTACTTTTTTATTTTTATCCATCAGAGATATACTCATCTACTAAACAGAGTTTCTGGTCTTCATAGGAGAAATAGTAAGCGATCTTCTTAGAAATCTTTCCAAAGCGTGTCCTAAAGCTACGGATCAACCCCCAGATTCTCACGCTTGCCATGTTCCAATTGTTTTTTCATTAGTTTCCTAAAGGTCTTCTTGGGGTCCTTATTACATAAGTGTTGTGTGTAATTATTACCACTTTTGTGTATTTGGGACACACAGATATTAGGAAATGATATCCTCTGCTTCTTAAGTGAATTTCCCCCCAAGAAACTAACTCAGTGAATTCTAAATTTTGTGGGTGTGAGTGCTTATGAATTCAGGCACCTATGGAGGCCAGAGAGGATGCTGGATTTCCTGGATCTCAAGTTCCAGCCAGTTGTGAGCCACTTGATGTGGGTGCTGGGAATCGAACTCAGGTTGCTGGCAAGAGAAGTACACATTTTTAACTACTGAGCCATTGCTCTGGCCTCCTTTCCTTTCTGAGTTTGTTCCCTTTTAACTGATTTCTCTCAATGCTCTGTTTACAAATGCACTGTGCACATGGCGGTCATTAAAGCCCACTCTTCCTTACTTACCTGTCACCTCGTGAGTCCTGTATTTACAGTGAAGTCAGTCGACTGTGTTACTGCACCCAGGAGGCTCCTGTTGGTTGGAGTGGCCGAGAGGTGCTTGCCGCTGGCTTCTCAGTGAAGGCGATGTGCTCTACATGAGCTAAATAATTATTGACTCTGTCGTTTATATGGCAATTTGACGTTGTGCCTCTGAGAAGAAAAATAGAGTGTATGGATTTAGAGGAGACGGCGTGGCTCCTTGTACATACATCATTATGCTGGAAGATAGATCTTTGTAAACAGAAGTTGCAGTTTAACGGGCAGTTCTACAGTAAGGCTAAGAAAAATCACATGGGCTTCTGAGGGAAAATGAGGTCTGAGTTGTTTGCTTCCATTAGCTAGTATTAGCCCACTCTAAAGAAAGAAATACAGAAAAATGCTCCTATTTGATCATTACTTTCAGTAGGCTGCATCAACCATGGACTTTTTTTATAAGTCTTAATTTCATTTTATCTCTGAGTGCTATAAAACCAGTGTGTGGAAAATCGTAGAAAGTGGGGTTTGCAATTAAGAAAGATTATTTATGCTTGTGGGATAGATCCTAGTTTAGCTCCTATTCTATAGACTTTTGACATTATTGACTTATTTTACATATAATTTTACCTACTCTCCATTTGTGTGTGTGTCCACAAATGTTTGCATGTATGTACATGTGCACATGTACAGTTGCCCGAGGTTAATGCCAGGAAGCATCCTTTATTGCTCTTCCTCTTACTCACAGAGGTAAATTTACTCGGAGTGCTGATGAAGCTTGTATCTCTAGTCAGCTTGCTCTGGAAATCCACTTTCAGAGGATGGTATTATAGGTGGTCATTGTGCCCACACAGCATTTATATGGTCTCTGGGAATCCAAAATAGGTCCTCACACTTGGGCAGCAAATGCTTTAATCACTGAGCCATCTTCCCAGCCTAAATTCTTATTACCTTTAATAATAATAGTAATACAATCTTCCCTTTGGTGTGTATGAGTGATTGCTTCCAGGATGCCCTCCCCTGTTCCATTTTAAACACGGAGTCTCATCTATTTCAACCTTATTTCAAACTCACTGTGTAGTGAAGAATGACCTTGAATTTCTGATCGTCCTGCATCTACCTCCTGAGTGTTGAGATGGGAGGTATGCTTCACCAGACTCAGCTTACGAACTGCTAGAGACAGAGTCCACAGCCTTTTCATGTTACTTAATCACTCAGCCAAATGAGTTCCAGGATCTTCTCTAATACTAAAAATCTGTGGATGTTTGATTCTCATATTTGCAAAGAACCTTTATACACCGCCCCTGGAAGTTGCTGTGTAGACCAGGCTAGCTTTGATCTCACTGAAATCCACCTGTCTCTGCTTTCTGAGAGCTGGGATTAAAGGTGTGCACCACCAAGTTCAGCCTCCTGTATGCCTTTTCTTGATGATTTATAATATTTTGTACAACATAAGTGGTCTTAAATGGTTTTGTACTGTATTTTTCAGAGAATGATGACAGAAAATCTGAACATCTATGGTATGGAGTTAGCTTACTTTGTTGTATATTTGGTTTTTGTATGCATCTGTGTACATGCACATATCAACGGTATGCTATTGATCCATAGTTATCTGAATCCTTCAATGTGAAACACATGGATACAGAGGAGAGACTCTACTTCTCATGGAGTAATTAAGCAGCTCACTGGAAACCACATGCTCAGGAAAGAGAGGCTAAAGTGAGGTCAAGGTCTGACTGAATTCAGAGCCCATTCTATTACATTCTATTTTGGCTCAGTTTCTTTGCCTTTCTTTTATGCCAGGTCAGCGAAGGAGCTGGTGCAGTATTTTTAATCCTTGCCCACTATTCTAGTTTCCTTTTTGTTGCAATGATAAAATATCTTGACAAAAGCAATCTGGGGCAAAAAGGGTTTATTTGGCTTATAATTCCAGTCCATTTTTGCAAGGAAGTCAAAGCAGGAACTTAAATCATATTCACACGGAAGGTTAAAGAGAGGAAAGCAAGGATACTTGCTTGATTTTTTGCTTGCCTCTCAGCTAATTTTCTGTGCTTTTCAACAGTCCAGACCACAGCCTATAAAGCAGAGCCACTTATATTTGGGGGGAGGGGTCTTTTACCAATTGACAATCTCGATATGCTCACAGATCATTCTGACCTAGGTCATTCTTCAACAGAAGCTCTGTACTTAAATGATTTTCGGTTGAATCAAATTGATAGCTAAAACTAACCTGCATATCCATACATTTGGGTCAGTAATCCTCTAAGTTGTCACTGGGGGTCTCATTGCATCATTATTGGCATCAGAGATACTGTGTTGTTTTACTGAGACTATATTCTGATTAAGAACCACTGCTGTGGGGTTTGGCTGCTCTGCTTCATTCACTATTGCCTGGACAACCAGCATACCTTGCCTTAGGGTTCTCAGCCTACTTCTATAATGTTCCTTATTTTCCTAACCTCATTATAACTGCCCAGTATTAACTGAACACTAAATACATGAGGCACAATAGAACTACACTTTTCCTTTAGCAAAACTTTCTTCCATCATTCCTCAGGATGTTGGTTGACCAGTTGACCATGTCAATCCCCTTGTCTAACCCAGAACTTGGAAAACAGAAGGGACTAGGTACTCCCTGGATCAGACACTGGATAGTGAGGTATAGTTGAGTCATTGGTGAAACATCATCCAGGCACACCTTAAAGGCTCTTTCTACTGAAATCACTTCAAAGGTCTTGCGGGTATGTACCCTTTTTTGTTTATACAGTATTCTATTTTGTAAACCAGCTTTCTGATTCTTCCAAGCAGATGCTTTTAATTATTTCAATGCACCAGAATGAATTTTTATGTGTGGTGTGCAGATTCTACACTGACCAGTGTGAAAATTGGCAGGTTGTTAGGCATGTTAGAATGCTAGCAGGGTTTCTCTAAGGAAAACTGTGATCTTGGGAGAATAGTGTCATACTCACCAAAGTGTGTGTGTGTGTGTGTGCGTGTGTATATGTGTGATGTTTTTGTTTAAAGCGTGAAATTCATTTTGCAGAACTGTTTAGATACTATATGTTTAAGTCTTTTCATGCCACTCTTGGCTCTGGATGGAGCGGCAGAATATCTTTGGATTTTGAAAATTCAAGCAGGAATACAAAGCACGATTTTTAAAAGAAAATTCAAGGTGTTCAGAGTTTCATTCCTGTTGCTGTGATAAAATGCCTTGACAAAAAGCAACCTAGGGCAGAAAGGACTTTGTTCCAGCTCATGATTCTGGGTTAGAATTTGCCACTGCAGAAACTGGAAGCAGTTAGTCACATCACAGGCACAGTCAAGCATAGAGAAACGTGAGTGCATACACTCTTACATTACTTCTTGCTTGTACTCAACTCTAATTCTCCGCCCTTATACAGCTCAGGACACTCTGACTAGTGAATGGTGCTGCCCACAGTGGACTGGGTCTTCCCGTATCAATTAGCTTAATGAAGACAATCTGCCACAGACATGTACAAAAGTCAAACCAATGTCTGATTGAGCTTCTCTTCCCAGATGACTTTAGGCTGTGTCAGATTGATAATTGAAAGACACAAGGGCATGGGGTCTCCATTTTGGTCATGTGAATATTCTAAAAGTGTTTCAAGTAGATGGCTTTACAGTACCATGGATGTGGTAAATGACAATGAATTAAATTAAAATAATAAGAAAAAATAAAAGCAAGGAATTTGAGTCGAACCCTTCACTGAATTAGTTTCCTTAGGAAATTCACATAAGCAGCATAGGGTATTATTTCCCAGTGTCTGTGTGTTCCAAATAGACAAAAGTGGTAATGATTATACAGGACACTTAAATGACAGAGGACCCCAAAAACACCCTTAGAAGACTTGTGAAAGGTTGTTGGAAGATGGCATAGTCAGTGAAGAGTTTCTGCACAGCATGAGAACCTGAGTTTGATCCCTAGTAACTTCTCCCATCACACACACATATACACAAAGCTGAACGAGGCAGTATGTTTTTGTAATTGTGGTGTTAGGGAGCAGAGAGAGAGAGAGAGAGAGAGAGAGAGAGAGAGAGAGAGAGAGAGAGAGAGAGAGAGAGAGAGAGAGAGAGAGAGAGAGAGAGAGTGCCTGGGCTGTACAGGTAGCCAGTCTGGTCAACATGATGACCCCCAAATTCAGTGAGAGGCCTTCCTTTAAAAAACTAAGGTGGAAAGTTATAGAAGAGGATTTTAGAGGTTGATCTCTGTCTGCCACACATTCACACAACTCCCCCGGCTCCCCACCTCCTGCACACACAGACATATGCACACAAGAATATACACACATCCATCACACACACACACACACACACACACACACACACAAAGAAAGAAAAAGAACTTAATTTTGGCTGTTTTCCCCTTCTCATATCATTAAGAAGAGCTGAATTGACAGGGTTAAGGATGATGCTCAATATTGAATTCGTATAAAAACTTTCAAACACAATCATCTCAAGGTTTTTAAAAATGGGAAGCTTAGGCATGCTTCTGTTCACCTAACTTTCCCCTGCAGCTGTTTTGAGATGTAATTTATTCACGTGCTTCAAACAAACAGTGATATCGTTCGGCAAATTGTGTTCAATAGTGTAATTATTGTCCTGCGGCAATCTAGACCATAGGACAGTTGCATCACGGCCCCAGATTCTCTAACTCCACTCCATCCCTGGGTTCTCAAACTTTGTTATGCTCCCCCACTGCTTTGTAGCTACTCCCTAGCCTGAGCCTTACCAGTAGCCTACCACGGACTTGAAATGTATCACCATACAGCGAAGCAACTTAAGGGAAAAGGGACTTAGTTTGACTCACCATTTGAGAGGATCTGGCCCGTTGTGGTAAGGAAGGAAATGTGGTACCCAGTGTGACAATGACATATGGCTGTTATTCTGCACTTCATTGGGGCCAGGAAGCAGGGCGAGCTCCTATAGTAAGCAGTTCTTGGTTATAACCTTCATATGACACTTGGTTATTTTTTTTTTTTTTACTCTGTCAAATTTTTTATTTGTTTGAAAACAAAGTATGATTAAAATATCGGTCACATTAAATCTTCTGACAACTTCTTTTAAGATGAGCAGCTTAAACTTGCCCTTAGGATCCTTAGCAAAAAGTCCTAAATATTTTTGAACAACTCAGAGAAATATTTTCTTTTTTTTTTTGAGTTTCTTTTTTTTATTAATATTTTTTTTATTTTCCATTTTAAATTTAGATAAGAAACAAGGTTGCTTCACAAGTCAGTACGAGGTCCCTCTCCCTTTCCCTCCCCTCCTCCCGTGCCCTCCCCCCCATCCCCCCCGTTATCCCCTCTTTCCCCCAGGGAGGGTGAGGCCCTCCATGGGGGTGTCCATAGTCTGTCATTTCATATAGGGCAGGGCCTAGACCCTTCCCCAAGAGTTCAGGGTGAGAGTGCACCTCACATTGTTCTATGGGAGTCCAGAGACCGTGTGTATACTTGGGATGGGTACTGATCTGCTGTCCAAGGCTCAATAGACACTTGGTTATTGACCCATTTATTCTATCAAGGCCCTGATTTTCAAAGGTTCCAGAACTGCCAATGCAGTGCTACCAGCTAGGGGCTAAATTAACTAATCACAAGAAGCAAATTAAGTAGAGAAGGGATTGTTCTTGTTTACAGCTTGATGGGATAGAGTCTGTATCTCGGAGGGTGGGGGGAGGCATGGTAGCATAGGTAGGAAGCATTTGGTCACATTTCATAATTATAAGATAGAGTAAACAGGAAGTGGCACAGAAGTGGGAGACCTCAAGGTCTACCCTAGTGACCACTTACTCCAGTAAGATTCCACTCCCCAAAGATTCCACAATCCCACAAACTACACCACCATCTGGAAACCAATGTACAGGAGAGCTTGTAGGGAACATTTCCCTTTAAAATCATAACAGTCAAACACCATTCATGCAGTTTTCTTGTGACATATTTGCCTTGTTTTATTAGTTGTTAAATAAAGAATTATAAAATAAATTGACAAGTGTTATCACTGTTTTCTGACAGAGTTTGTGTGTAATCAGCCTAATTACGTTTATTATATGTTGGATATAATTTACAATTGAAATATGTCTTGGTCTGGAGCTTTCCTTATAGTCATATTTTATTTTATATATGCATACATATATTATACATTCATTAACTTGTTGAATTTATTGGCACAAGTTTTTCATACAGTCTGTTTCTTTTCCCATTCACACTGTATGATCACAGGATGACTAATACTGACAATTTATACTCTATTTCTGTCTGTCTTTTTCATTCCCTCATTTGCCAGATTGGAACCTTTAGTTTTATCAATTTCATTAAAAATATCAAAGAGTCAGCTTTGGGATTTATAAGTTTTCTTATTATTTCATTGGTTTTGTGTCCTTAATCTGTACAAATTGTTTATTTCCTTCCACGTATCTGGGGTTCAATTTGGTCTCCTTACATTCTTCTTTTCCTTTTTTCTTTATTCCAAAGTGAGCAACTAAGATGAGATCTTCATAATTATTGAGAGCTGTACAGGTCTCTCTGAGCTCTACTTTAGGAGCTGGCGGGAAGGCTCAACTCTTATGACCACATATTGCTTTTGCAGCAGATGCAGGTTTTGTTGCTGACACCCATGTCAGATGACTCATCACCGCCAGAAACCCAAGTTCCAGGGGACTGACCACCTTCTTCTGGTCGGTTTGTTCATCTGCATCCATGTGTACACACACTCCATCCCTGTCCCCTGTAAACACATAATCTAAAAAGAAGGACATCTCTGAAGTCTACTTTGGCTGATATTTTTCATTATATTAAGCTCACATTGTGATTCAGCCCAAAACATTTTCTATGTTTTTGTAAATTTTTGATGCACAGATTATTTATAAACAGGCTGCTACACTTTCAAACATTAGGTGAATCCCTGGATAGCATATTATTAACAATTTAATTCCATAAAACTTTGATGGCCTAGTCTGTTTTCAGTAATTTTATTTGTTTGTGTTTGTTGTTGTCATTTGCTTTAGTTTTGACACAAAGTCTTACCATGTAGTCTAGGCTGGCCCCCAACTCCACATATCCTTGCTTTGGTCACCTGAGTATTGGGGTTACAGATGTACTCTATTCAGCCACACTATTTTGGTAGGTTTTATCATTGTTGTTGTTTCAGTTTTTGGGGGGATTATTTTGTGTTTAAATCAAGGTCTTCTCTTTAGTCAAGAACGGCCTGAAAGTCATAGCACAACCTAGTCTGGCTTTGAACTTGAACTCGGTGTGATCCTCCTGTCTTAGCCTTCTGAGTGCTGAGATTACAAGTGTGTGTCATCATGTCCAAAGTTTTGAAGTTATTACGCTACATTTTTCTTCTATTGGTAAGGATACAATGTGCCCTGTAATAATCTGTATATTCTAGCAACATTCCACAAGCTTCAGTTAATTCAGGGTGAATGATAAGGCAGCTGTTAATGATGAAGATGATGGTGATGGTCATTCTAATGATGATGGTGATGACAGAGACAGAAGCTGGAGCTTCCAAGATAACAGACTACCGTTTTATGCTTTTTGCCAATATCTGTTCTTTTCTGCTACTTCATTTTTTCTTTTGTTCATTTTTGGCATTGGCATGTAATAGTGCAAAGGATTATTTGGGTATTTGAAGAATTTCACCTTAATTTTCCTATTGCCTTTTTAATCATACTGTATTTAGGGTGCTGAGGCTTGAACACAGAGCTTTGCCTTCTGTTCCTGAACCATGCCCCAGCTCCTCACTGGGGGATTCTAGGCAGATATTCTATCACTGAGTCACACCCCAGTTGTCAATTTGCAATAGTTGACATCAGCAAAAATTTTTTCTCCCATGCTGGTAGGTGATAAAAATTTTAAAACCATATTTTGCAACCACTCGCAAATCCACTGCAGTTGAAGTGTGTTTAAAGGCGCTAACGGCTCCTCTTTCTTTGCATTGACAAATATAATGTTGAAGTTTCTTATGATTATGCAAATATGTTTTGAATCCAACAGAATGTTTTCATCTCAAGTATTCTGAAATAACGATGATGCTCTAATTAGGAGAAAACGTGTGCATTGTAAGAGCAGTCACCCTGCAGCTAGGTTGGATGTCGCAGAAAGGGCACCATAGCAGGAAAAGCATCTGATATGTGTGAAGGCAGAGCAACGGGTCCCCTGGAGCTGTGACGCAGATAGGGCACCAACAATGAGCCAAAGGAACAGTTCTGAGGGAGCCCAACTTGATGAACCAATGGGTTTATTGGAGTTACTTTTAGGAGTGAGAGCCAGAGGTTACTTATAGGGCATGGGCAACTCATTGGAAGACACGTGGGTGAGAAACCCATCTTAGTATGGGTAGTAACTGGAGAAAAATGCATCCCTGGAGGTCCCTATGTGGCTTATAAACAGCTCAATTGTATTGGCAGTCTCCTCTGGGCACCTTTGCCTGTCAGAGTCTCCCAGAGTTTGTTTACACATATGAAAACACACATACATGCAAATGCACACTTACACATATCACACACACACAGAGGGGGGGAGAGACAGAGAGAGAGAGAGAGAGAGAGAGAGAGAGAGAGAGAGAGAGAGAGAGAGAGAGAGAGAGAGAGAGAGCATTCTTGAGGGTGAAAGTGTTAGGAAGCTGTGCAAAGAGACTCTTTAAAAGTCCCTTGCCTCATGAGTTCTGATCCTTTATGGGTCATTTACATAGCTTTGCCTTTTCCAAGGGACAATGCAGTCTCTTATAGAATAATCTGTCTTGTTACAACTCTCTCTGATTGGGAGGAGTTCCCAGTCTTTGCACTAACTGACTTCTTTGATGAATTAATTTGGATACCTGCCCCTCATTTGCTGTCCTGTCACCTTCTGTATCCAGGAACCTTCATCAGAAAGTGAGGGCAATTGTATCTATTCCTACCGAGGCTGCTGGGATGATGAACGAGATTAACACATGGAAGAGATTAGAGCAGTGCACAGCACCTACAAAGTCTCCATAAATATCTGCTTTTGTTATTATGCATGCTATCAAGTCGCTTACCAATTTATGGTAGAGAGGCAAAATTTCCCAATTAAGGGAAAATACAAATATATCATCGGATAAGATGGTTATAATTAAATTCCAAAATATCTAGTAAAAATAATGAGTGTTCTATTGGTCTCCAGGACATTTCTCTCATTTGTTTGTGCGCTAGAGTGTACACGAGTATATGTGTATGTGTGTGTGTTGTGCACCTATATGTATAAAAAGCACAGGTTCATGCTCAAGTATGCCTATCTCAGCTTCACCATAGCTAGAATTGCAAGTGTACACCACCACAGTAGGGTTTTTTTTGTTTTAATGTGGGTTCTAGAGACTGAATTCAGTTCCACATGACTGTGTGATGCAAGCATTTTACCAGTTGAGCTGGGGTCATTGCGCTTGTGTATAAAACACGTGATATCTACTATCTACAAGGACCCCAGCTCAGTTCCCAGATCTTAAAGAAGAGTCTGGTGAGGAGCATGCTACAATCCTTTCGCTAAAGAGGCATAAAGAGGAGGATCCCTGGGGGATGCTGGCCAGCCAGTACAGCCAAAACAGTAAGTTCCAGGTGCAGAGAAGAGACTCTGTCACACACACACACACACACACACACACACACACACACACACACACACACACGCATTCAGTGACTGAGACTCAATGCAGCAATGATGTAGTCTTGATACTCAAGACTAATACTTGAGCCTCTCTGGTATTAAGAATTTGACTACAACCAAAGAAACTGAGAAGGCAAAATGTGAGGAGAACTAGAATCTGGTATCTTGGAAGCCACACAAAGGAAATTAATTAATGAAGAATGTGTGAATGGCTGGTAAATGCTGTTGATTGATGAAATGTGACATAGGACTATAGTAGAGCACTGGAGTTAGCAACAGGGAGGTCAGTGGAGACTGACAAGGGCATTGTTCAGAATAACAGAGATGTAAGCCTGGGTAGAGTAACTACAAAAGCAGGTTGAGAGCTGTAGAATTTGACACATGGACACATGGAGTACAGTCACATTTGGCTTTGACATGTGCCCTAGATACCTTTAATTATCAACTTGATGTAACCCATGGTCATCAAAGAGGAAAGTCTAAATTTTCTAGATCAGATTTGCCTCTAGGCATTTCAGTGGGAGATTGTCTTAATTCTTAATTAATGCAGGAGGATCCAGACCACTTTGGGCAACACCATTCCCTTGGCAGGGCATCCTGATCTGTATAAGAAAGCAAGCTAAGAACAAGTCAGTGAGGAATTCAGCCAAGCATATTCCTCTATGGTTGTTGCTTGCTTTAAACTTCCTGTTTGAGCTCATGTCCTGACTTCCCTTACTGGTGGGCTATGGCATGGAAGTATAAGCCAAATAAACCCTTTACTTCTGTGATTGCTTGGGGGGTGGGGAGGTTCTGTGTTCTATTGCAACACTGGAAAAGAAGTCAGAAGAGAGTACATGCAAGTACCCAAACTAATGTGTGGTCTACCAAACTAATATGCATTCAAAGTACATACTTCTTAGGCTGTCCATTCTGGGTCATACATGGCCAAGTGGACATTGTCCTACTGAACCTAAGGAAGTTCTGTGGAGATAATCATGCCCTTGCAGCTAAATGTGTAACTTACCTAGAAGGAATAGAAATACTTTAAAGAGATACCTATGCCCTTGCCTTTGACTATCAGACTTTTGAGATAATGTACATAAGGAATTTGAATTTCGCCAGGAGTCTCATGCTAGAAGAAGGAAGAGGCTAAAGCTTGTTATAGTCATAGGGGAATTTTTTTCTCTTGGAAGAGATTTTACATAGTTCTGATGCTTGTCAGACCACCTTGTTGGAGAGACTGGAGCTAAAACAAATGATAGTTCAGTGGTGGACACAACCATACTCGACCATGCATATCTTTCCTCCTCCATTTAAACCTAAACTGGGAGGGGCATTCACTGAACAACTCTGTTCTTCACAATTTTCCCATATTAAATAAATCTTTTTTTTCACTCTTGTGTCTTTAAGTGGACTCTGGAGAATGGACCTGGCTTGTTAGGAGGCTGTCAGTTACAAGGTTCTGATCCTAATGGAAAGAAGTCAGAGCTGTCCCTATTCTATTCTGAAATCTTGCTATCAAACTATAACAGAAACCATTCTCAAGTCTAAGGGAATCTACATGGCATCAATGGAGGCTCGCAAAATGTGGCTGTCTAGAAAATAAGTAGACAGACCTAAAGATTTGCAGCCTGGTATTTACATTCCTCCCCATTGCCTATGTGATTGACTGAACCTAGAAAAACATGTTAGGAACCTGTGTTGAGGCCACCCTTAATCTGATACAGCTCTTCTGGAAGTTTCTGATTTATTTCCTCTACATAGCTTCTTAAAGGAGTCTCAACTGTTCGTTCCATTGTATAAAGAAACACTATCTCCCCCGCCCAGATTAACTGGTTCATGTTTGAAAATGGAAAGGAGTGGGTGGGGACAGCTGATTTTACCCTGAAGTGCTCATATCTCTCTGACACCATCCTGTGAGTCAGAGATCTAGAGACAGAAGAAGCACCCGCTCTCTGCTCTTAAGAGCATTACTGGAGTAAACATGTATCTTTCCACAAAACATGCTTGCGACTTGATCTGTCCACTTCCCCTCTGTCTTTGGAGACAGATCTTATAAGAACTTACTGAGGAGTATCAGTCTTCCTGATACAACAAATAAGGCTCATGACAAACGCTGAGCTCTCCAAGGACAGCCTGAGGTGGCTATATCTTGTTCCAATGCATTGTATTTCTGATCATTAGATGGTGTCTTATCAACACCTTTTCTGATGATGGGGTTACACCTGCAGAAGGTTAGCCTCTAGGAGTGGGCTGTGACACATTAAACGGAAAAACTATGTTCTATGACAGGAGAACCGGAACATGGAGAGAGACATCAGGAACAACATAAAGGAAGCCAACTGAGAGAAAACAAGAACACAAACCAAACCCTGGATATCCTTCCCTAGCTGGGCTGCATTTCTCAGGCCACTTTGCAGAGTAAACTATAACTGAGACAACGATGGATTAAGAATGGGAGGGACCAAGCCTTGTCCAGGACATCTTAGCTATGCACAGCTCTTGCTCTCCACTTAATCTCAACCTTCATGTTGGAGATGTGGAGATGCACTTGAGAAGTCACTGGGCTTCTTTGTTCATCTTCCCGGTTTGACTACCTTCACTGCACACCCCCTGCTCTGCCTTTTACTGTTGTCTCTTTCACTGGCCTGTTGGAGACCCATGACCAAGCCCAGTTTGTTCAGGCTGTAAGGGCACAGACTGTGACCCTAGCCAATATGCTAATAAGGCTAATGACTTTATGTTTAACCCCAGTGTGCAGATGACTGCCCACTCAGGGCTCAGTACTTGAGCTGGAACAACTAAGGCCTAGTAACGGTGGCGTCTACTTCATTGTGGACAATGCAAGGATGCCTAAGAGAGGGGCTCTTCCCAGGTATTGACTCAGGCAGCTCAGTTGGCTGTCGGTTCAGGGAATCCGTGTAGGGCCCAGCAGCACTCGCCCTAGACATTTCTGGGAAGAGGATTAATGATTCCGAGTTTATTTAGGAGTGAGAGGGACATGAAAGGGTTACAAAGAAAAGGTGGGAGGGGGCAGAGTGGATCCTCCTTGAACCTCAGCTGCTGCATTGGCCTCCGAGGCTCAGTTCTGTGAGGATGTGATGGAAGCTGCATGCTTCTTGAGTCTCTCCTGGAACTGCAACTCTTGAGGTTTAGAGTTGAGAGTCTCCGATACAGTGGAAGACACCGAGGAAGAATTGTTCCTTCGCATCACAAGATTTATTTTAAGCCAGAGAGAGCGTGGCTGGGTCCAGTGGAAACAGAAGTGTCTCTCAGACCACCCTGAAGAGCAAAGAGGCTACTCGGAGGCATTCAGGAGAGTTCAGGAGGAAGGGGGAAGTATTTGCACAATGAGGGAAGTGAAGACAGGATCTAAGGAATGGAGTGAAGGATGGAGGAAAAGAACCTTGAATGTATTCAGTGGTTTGGGAGTGTACATTTTGGGGTTCCAGCTTCCTTGTCCTCTGTTAGTCTTGTAGAATCGGCATGTCTAAATAGTTTGCTTTACAAACTCCCATGAGCTGTTTCCCTCTCCCTGTGGCAAACAGCAGGGGTCCCAGAAACAACTAATAAGGATCAGGCCACTTTGTCTCTGGAATTTATCATTGCTTTCTTGAAGTCCAGGTGCCCAAGGAGCTTGTTACAGACTCACAGACACATTCATCGTGGGGTGCCTGCTAATGTCTGTAACACTGCTGGAAAATGTGATCTGATTAGCGTGTGGCACAAACCTAACAAGAATCACCATGGAAACACACTTCTGGGCATGTCTGCAAGGGAGTTTCTGGATTGGATTAATTGAAGTGGGGAGCCCCACTCTGATTGTGAATGACACCCTCCCATGGGCTGGGGTAAATACAAGGGAGAGGGCAAGCTGAGCACCAGCATTTACCCCTATCTGCTTCCTGACTATGGATGCCATGTGGCCAGTTGCCCCGTACTCAGTGCCCTTACATCTTCTCTATCTTGATGGACTGTACTCTGAGCCAAATCAGACCCTTTTCCCCAGCTGCTTTGGTAAAGTGTACTGTACCAACAATGAGAAAAGCCACTAATACATACTGACCAAGATAAAGAATTGGAGATCTCTCACTCTCTCTGTCTCTCTGTCTCTCCATCTCTCTGTCTCTCTGTCTCTGTCTGTCTGTCTTTCTGTCTCTCTCTCTCTCTCTCTCTCTCTCTCTCTCTCTCTCTCTCTCTGTGTCTCCTTACACACACGGTGGTGGGGGAGGTCATGTTACTTGGTGAAAGCAAATTTTCTAGATATGCAGATTCTAGAGGACTATCGGGGCAAGGAAGCTAGACATCCCAGGTATCAAAGTGCTAAGACAAACCCCGAATCCACTGAATACAACTTAGGTTCCTTCCCTCCCTCCATTCTTTAGATTATGTCTTCAGTTTCCAAATTTACCAATCATTAGTTAAGGATATGCATATCTAGACTGATACTATTTCCTGGACTCTTCCAGTCTCTCTACCCAGCAGACTAAATAGGTCTAGAGCAATTAAAGGCCAGACAATCCACTGAGATGGAGAGGGTGGGTCTCAGAAATCGGCCAGATATATACTGACATAGTGATTGAATCCAGAGACAACAGAAGAGCACAGAGAAGACTTGCCCTCAAGACCATGGTGTGTCAGCTCATGAGCTGTCTTCTGCTTCGTAGTTCTTTGCTTTAGAGCCTAATCCATGCCTTCTCAGAAAAGCAAAGTTTTGTACATTAGAGTGTGCACGTGAAAGCATCTTGGAAGGAAGATATTGTATCCACTCTGAAGTGGGATACAAGGGTATTGTTGTCATTGCTGTAATTGTTATTATTATTATGGTTTGATTATAGTCATCAGCTCTTAAGGGTGTTTAGCTGAATGCACTTCTTAGAATAAAAGTGAGATGAGGGACTTAAATACAATTCCAGTTATACATAATCAATAATTGTCCAGACAAGAGCCCAGTGCTTGAATCAAGTTCAAATGAAAGTAGAAAGATCATTCAGATATTTGTCAATCAACTTGCTCCTGGGAAACAATGGCATTGAGTCTATAATTTTATGTGGTTTGTCCTTTAGTAAGAAACTATTAGATCTGAGCCTGTCTGACCTTGATCTCTTTCATTTAGTAGCTGTTAGAGCTGTTGATTCGGCATGTACATTTAGTATTTGCTCTTGTTCTTTTGCAGTGCTGGGGATCAAAGTCAAAGTCTTCTGCAAGGTCTCTAACACTGAGCCACAGCCTGTCCATCATAGTGGATCAAGGTAAGCACCCTACCAATCAGCCACGCCCCAGTCCCTCACTGGAAGAATCTAGTCAGACACTCTACTACTAACCCTTGCCCCTACCCATTCATTGGGGGGAATTTTAGTCATTCATACTCACCCACTGAGGTATATTCCTAGCCCCTGACTAGGGAATTCTAGGCAGGCACTCTAAAAGTGAACCACACTCAAAACCCCTCACTGGGGGATTCTAGGCAGGTGCTCTACCATTGATCTCATCCCCTTACCGGAAAATTCTAGGCCGGGCTTCTACCACTGCACTACACTGTCCACCCTTTTACTCTTTTTTAAACCCCAGAGCAAACACCTGAGTCCATGACTCTATTGTTAGAGACATGATCTCACTATGTAGCCCAAGCAAGCCTCAAACTCATGATCCTCACCTCTCCTGGCACTACAGGCACTCACCACTACAGAGAAACCACAAAGTCATAATTTTGCTTCTCCTTATCATTGTGTGTGGCTTTCTGTCCTGGATGCTCCCAGTTTTTTTGCCAAGTCCCATTCAATTAAATCATTCAGAGAAAACATATCTTGCTCAGATTGAATTAATTTCCCTTACCCTTTGGCCATTTAGGGACTAGAGCCTATCTTTGCCAAGTTTCATTGCCTTGAACTAGAAACCTTGAGAACGCTTGCCTCCTGGGGGCTACCCACCAATGACAGTTCATAGTTCACACCTGAGCAGAGTAAGTGGTAGTGTGAAGGACAGGGGAAGCGGGGTATGAAAACTCTGTTTAATGGAATTATCTGGATGTGTGCTTGATTAGATATGGAAGGGAGAGAGGAGAAGGAGGTGTCAAAGATGATGGATTAGTTGTAGGCTGGTGCCTTCAACTGAAATAGGGCTTACAAGGGGGGAGCAGATGTGAGTAGAAGGAAGATAGAGATGCATTTCCATTTTCCTTTAGAGCACCAATTACGGGCAAAGTCAAAACTTTCTTATAGGTGATTTAAATTGATTGTCAACACAATCAAGGGTTGCAGAAGATTATGATCAGGTCATCCTGAAGAGAGAACCTACATTTAGCCTCAATCTAATAATAAATAGAGCACATGTCTTGATTGGTAACATGGAGGGTCCTGAGATTATTCGAATTCTTTGGAAGGTACAGGGGAAGCGTCTTAAAGTTGTGAATCAACCCTGTTTAAAGTATTGTAACCCGAGACTTAAACAGGTCTTAGGTTGGCTATAACACAGTTACATCTCTCTTCTGTTTGCTCATTTTCACTTTTGCATGTTAGGTATGTGGGAGACAGGGGTAGTACAGACACATAGGCAGAGGCCAGACGTCAATATTGGATGTTTTTCTCCGTCACTCTCCTCTATCTTTGGTTTTGAGACAGTGTCTCTCACTGAACCTATAGCTCATTGATTTTGCAAGACTAGCTGGCCAAAGAGCCCCAGGGATCTTCTTGTCTCTGCCTCCATTGGGCTGGAATTACAATTGTGTGTTACCATTCCTGACTTTTTAACACGAGTGGGTACTGGTGATCTGAATTTAGGTCCACATGCTGGCAAGGAAGGTACTTTACTGACGGAGCTATCGCCCTAGTCCTTCCGGCCACATTTCTAAGAGGTGGGTCAGGATGTCCGGTGGCACATGCATTATGGACTAATGGTGCTGGCGTTGCTGACTCAATCCAATTTAATTCGATTTCTTGCTTGATCCTCTGGCTGGCCTGTGAGTGAAAACTGAATATTTGTTCATATCGCTATTGTCCTCAGACAAAGGCCGCTTAAATTCACAGAGCCATCGGTAATGTAGTTATCCATTTCCCCATCTGCTCTGTATGTACCTTGACTGATACCTATTCAGGCATTTATTTTAGATGGCAAACAGGGGGTCCCTTTGAGTCTGGGCTTTTGAGATCCAAATTGGTAGCCTTGGAAAATTATTCTTCGAGAAAGGTCTGTTGAGGGCTCCTGTCATTTAGAAGAAGAGGCAAGGGGGAAAAAATAAAAAAGAAAGAAAAGCTTACAAAACCTTCACAATCCCCTTTCATCTACAGAATTACCAAAAAAAAAATGTTCTCCGATGAATGGCCCATGCAGACCCACCTGACATTTCTCTAGTAGAAGTAATTTATGGTTATTTCTACTTTCTCTGTTTGAATCCGTGTAGGACCCAGCAGAATCATTTTCCACTGAGTGGATATGATGAGATTCTGAGTGAGACACAGAAGAGAAGGAAATGAACACATCAGCGAGGTGCCCGTAAGAAGTGTCAACTCTGCCTTTGAAGAGGACATCCTGAGATGAGGCCTTGGTAGGGGAGGGGAGACTCTGAAATGCAAATCCCCTTGAGAGTCTGTGCAGGAGAGCTTACAGAGCCGCTGAGTGGGCGCAAGAACGTGAGCTGGGTGCGCTGCTCCAGGTGCCCTGTGCCTGTCTCACCACACGGTGACTTTGCTCATGTTGTACCAGTCAATCAGGAAGTGGGCACACTGGACACACTCAGCTACTTGTCTCCTTATTGACACTAACATCTTAAAGGAACAAGAGTTTTATTTTGGCCCATAGCTGGAGGTGTGTCCAACCTGTAATCCACGGGCCGCATGCAGCCACGTATGGGTCAGGATAGCTGTGAATGCAGCCTAACACAGATTCCTAAACCTACTCTTCAAAAGCTGGATGAGGGCAGGTGAGATGGCTCAGTGGGTAAAGACGCTATGCACCAAGCTTAGGAGCTGAGCTGGGATCCCGGAACCTAAGCGGTAGAGAGAGAGAACTGGTCCTTTCAAGCTGTCTTCTGGCTTCCATACATGTGCCACAGTATGTGCACACACACACACACACACACACACACACACACACACACACACGCGCGCGCGCACACACACTAAATACTTAAATAATAAATAAATACGTGTGAAAATGTAAATAGCTTGATGTAGCAGCATGAGCTTATTGTAGCCCAGCTGGGAAGGCAGAGACAGGCAGATCCGGGGGCTCATTCACCATCCTAGCTTAATCAGGGAGCTCCAGATCCCAGTCTCAAAATATAAGGTGGATAAGCCAGGTAGTGGTGGTGCACACCTCTGATCCCAGCACTCCAGAGACAGTGACAGGCGGATCTCTGTGAGTTCGAGGCCAGCCTGGTCTAGAGTGAGTCCCAGGAATGACTTCGAAGCTACACAGATAAACCCTGTCTCAATACCTGCCTCCCCAAAAGGTAGATAATGTTTGAGGTGTGATTCCCAAGTTATCCTCTGGCCTATACACACACTTACACCCATATGTACATAAGCTTTCTCATAAACATATATATGACAAATTTAAAAATAGAATAGAAAATGCTAAAATAATAAAGCCGTTGAAAGTTTTTTGTTTTGCAATGTTGTCGTGTAGTCTCTTGAGCATGAGCCTTTTAAATCATAATGTCATTTCCTCATATTAAAACATGGCACCCTGAGCACAGCTGGCCTAGAGTCCATTATGAAGCTGAAGGTGTAGTGCATGGCAGCTGGACCAGCTCAGTCCACAGAGGTAGGAGCTTACACCTGGACAGGAAGTCACAATTCCTAAGACTACCCCAAGTAGCCTGTATCCCAAAAGTTCCACAGCCTCCCAAAACAATGGCCCTAGTCATGGATCAAGTGTTCTAAAAGAAACATACAGGGGGCACCTCACATTCAAATAAGTGATTTGATTGAGGTCTTGGGCTGATCAAGTGAACATAGATTTGAACCCAAGGCTGATTCAAGAGTCAATAGTGTAACATCTTCTGGAACATCCACTTTGTCTCTGTGTGTTGTTTTTATTATGAATGAACCCATGCTCTACCAGCAGATGTTAAGGAACCCATCTGCATTTTCCACATGTTTTACAGTTTACGAGGCTTCAGCAATGTTAAGAAGGTGAGGTTGGTGATTCATGATGGTGAATCATCACCATGCTAATATGTCACTTTTGCAAGAAGCAAAAAAAGTGCATATGTGCGTTTGTGGGAGACCAGGGACAATGACAGGAATCATGTTACTCGTTGAGGGAGGGACTCTCAATCAAACCCAGAGCTCACTGATACTGTTTGTGTTACTGGCCAGCTTGCTCTGGGGAATCCCCTGTCTCTACCATCTAGGACTGGAATTACATGCCCACCTGGCATTTACCTGGTTTTCTGAGGATCTGCACTGTGGTCCTCATGCTTGCCCCACAAGTACTTAACTTGCTGAGCCATCTCCTCAGCCACCCCAAATTATTTTTAAGCAGAAAAGTAAGGTCACAGTGCTGTCCAGAGGGTATTGGTGAGGGGTGTCAGGGCAGACCCAACATGCCTTATAATGGGAATGACTTAAATGGAGGAATGATCAGCGCTTATCTCCAGGTTTACAGAAATGAAATTAAACTTGGGCTTTCTATTGAAAAACAATAAGTAAATTGAAGGCCAATTATACCAGCTCATCAAGGGGAAAAAATACCCGGGAGCTGAGCCGTAGAGGAGTTTTGCATTTCTGAGTGGAACGACTTTTCAGATGAAAGAGCTTATTACAAGAAATTGAGAACATCTGGACCATCAAAGACAGAATGTAGTGAATAATTGGACAATCACAGACTGGCATCCTCTTGAATAAGAGGCATTGCCTCAGTTCCCACCAGGGAGAGTGCTCAAAATTCCTCATTAAAGGGGAAATGAAGTTCGGCTTTTAAAACATGATTTTAAAAATACCTGGTTATTATTTGGTTATGAAAGAAATCTATTTCTGGAAATTCTGTTCCATGAAGTAGTTCTTGGAACTTAAACCAGGGTGGAATAGTGTATATACCATTGGGTCTCCTCTCTGTGTGTCTCCTACTGTCACAGAATGTTACAGAATTTCACTCTCTATCTTTATTCTCTTTGATTTCTTTAACACAATTTATAACTTCAGTGTGTGTGTGTGTGTGTGTGTGTGTTTTGTGTGTGTGTGTTTGCAATATTCATAAACACCAGAAGAGGGCATCAGACCCCCTGGAGCTGTTGTTTGGGAACCATCATACCTGGGCTCTGGGAACTGAACTCTGGTCCTCTGGAAGAGCAGTAAATGCTCTTAAATTATGAGCTATCTCTGCATTTCCAACCACAGTTTTTTGAACTATGGGTCATATTGAACAAGCAGAAGTTTCACAGAACTAACAGTGAAAGATTGCTGAATGAACAATGAACAAAAATTATTAAATATCAAGCACACAATGAATACTAGGTGTTGCACGGTGTGGTGTAACTGTAGCCTTGTTTCAGAACACTCAAATGCGCATACTTTACACAATGTATATCAGTGGTTCTCAACCTTCCTAGTGTTTAATACAGTTTCTCATGTTGTGGTGACCCCCAAATATAAAATTACATTTTTGCTTCTTCATAACTGTAATTTTGAAGCTATTATGAATAGTAATGCAAATATCTCTGTTTTCTGATGGTCTCAAGTGATCCTTGTGAAAGGTTCCTTTGACCCCCATAGGGGTCATGACCCACAACAGGTTGAAAACCACTGGTGTATACCATCATACTGCACAATGCCAGCAAAAGCTGCCTGAAACATTTGTCTGAGATTAAGGACTACTGTATGCTGTGCATTATTATTCATATACACATTTTCTCTGATAGAAACATGATAGTTTAATTCTGGAAAGCAACACATTTTAATGTTTTATTTTAGGTTAGATTCCTCAGCATGGGCTTATCAAACAGTATCCGAATGTTTGATACCAAAATTCCTGTTTGGGCCAGCGAGACAGCTCAGCATTTAAAGGCACTTTCCATCAAGCCTGATAACCGGAGCTTGATCCTTGGGACCAGCATGGTAGAAGCAGAGCACTGAACAGTTGAAAACTATGCTCTTCTGACTTCCATGTGTACAGCATAGCATGTGGACACATAAACATGCCCACACTAATCAAAGTTGCTGACATGCATTTCACAAAAGAATCACTCAAGGAATTCGATTTAAGGTTAGGACAGAATTTCCAACAGTTTCTGAAATTATCCCAAACATTTTGGGGTACATATTTAAGTAAGTTGGACTTTTCAACATTGAAAATTACAAAATGAAAACTTGAGTTGAGTCAACTCTGAAAAACATTGAAGATGTTCCATATCATACAGTCTCAAGAGGCCAGGACTTAAACTCTTGATATAACAATAAATACATACAACACCTCATGAGTGTGCAAATCAGTTTTTAAAAATCTCTGATAAATGGTAAAAGTATACATATGTCAAAGAATCACTTTAAAATATATTTATTTAAATTATACATAGGTCAAATTTTAAAATATATCTCTTTATGGTTCTGATCAATCAATGTGTGTTTTTTGTTTTTTTGTTTGTTTGATTGAGTTTTCCAGACAGGGTTTCTTTGTGTAACATTTCTACCTGACCTGGAACTTACTGTGTAAACCAGGTGGGCCTCAAGCTCACAGAGATCTGCCTGCCCTGAGTGCTGGGATTAAAGGATGTGTGCCACCACTGCCTGGTCTCAATGTGTGGGTTTTATATGTATTTTATGTACCTACACACCCAGACTTCTACACAAGTTTCTTAGGGGTGTAGGTGCCCTGAGTGGAAAATTTTTAAGAAGCTCTGATATCAACAATCAGACTCACTCTGTTAAAACATTGACGCAGGGACAGTGAGACCTCTCAAGGAGTAGAGGTGCATGTCACCAGGATTGATATGGTAGAAGAAGAGCACGAAGTCATTCCTACAGGCTGTTTCCCTACTGCCATTTCTCTAGGCATTCAAACACATGGGCATACACTAAATAAACATAAATAAATATAAACAAAACAAAACTCTACAAGCGATTGCAGCAATTTAGATTTTGAGTGCCCCCAATGATTCATGTGTTAAAGAGTGTGTGTTAGGGTTTATGGGGTCCCTCTGGAAAGGGACACCATGAAAACATGGTCCAAAGATTCAACTAAGCAGGGCTCATAGGAGCTCACAGAGACTGAAGTGACAAACACAGACATTGTATGGATCTGAGCTAGATCCTCTGCATATATGTTATGGTTGTGTAGTTTGGTGTTCTTGTGGGACTCATAACAGTGGGAGCAGGGGTGTCTCTGACTCTTTTGCCTGCACTTGGGACCCTATTCTTCCTACTGGGTTACCTCTTCCAGCCTTAGTAGGAGGCTTTCTGTAACTTGTTGTGCCATGTTTGGTTGATATCCCTGGGAGAGTTGCTCTTTTTTGGGGGGGTAAATGAGGAGTGGATCTGGGGAGAGGGTAGCTAGGGGGCACTGAGAGGAAGGAGAAACTGCAGTCAGGAGGTAATGTATGAGACAAGAATAAAAAATCCTTTCCATGTCCCACTGCAAAAGACAAATGGGGGTTTAGTGAGAGAGTCTTAGGATACTGAAGAGTACGCCCTTGGATGGTCTTGAGGCTCCCCCACTTCCCCACTCACCCTCACAATCTATTGGGTGAGTGGTTTAATTCAATAATATCACTTCTACCATGCAGACCAACCAACTGCACATTAGACCCATGTAAAACCATGAGTCCACATTAACCTTTCCCCTTTGTGAGCTGATTGGGTATTTGTTGTTAGAATCCAGGCCAGCCTGCTGCTCAGTCCACCTGTGGAAGCCCTCGTACTGTGAGGAGATGGCAAGCCCCCCTACCTAGGGCTTGTCCATAAATAGATTCCCTGGGTGCCCAGATTTCAGGAGAATGGCAGACAGACCTCAGGTTGCCAAGGCCCCTGGGACCTCAGAGTGGTCACACATTCCCTCACCCATTTAATGGGAAGTTTACCCCTCCCCCTCACTCCTCCCACATTCTCAGAGTCACACACCCCTTCCCTGGAATCCAGCCACCCTCTGCTGCTTGGGAATGAGACACAGCCTGGTTCCAGGAGTGTGCTGTGAAACCTCTCTTTCTCTGAGATCTAAAAGAAAGGGTGCCCACTCTGTCCAGAGGCCCTGGCATCCTGCTGTCTGTCTGTCTGAATTTCTGATAGCTCTTCTTTATTCTTCTTCTTACCCCAAATCCCAGTCCACCACAGTATCCCGTTGAACCCCACACTCCTGGCCTTCCATTTGTCACAGTGATAGAAAGTGAACTAAGGCAGGGCCAGGCAGATGAGTGTCGCCAGTGGAGAAGACCAGCAGGGGTGAGATTCAGCGGGCCCTTATGGTGGCACTGAGGTCACTCAGTCTGTGTGTGGCGCAGATATTGTCATGACTTTATGGTGTCTGCTCTCAGAACAAACACTGAGCTGGAAATTTTACATAATCTTTCAAACTCTTTGACAGTCTCCATAAGTCATTATGATCCCGTTTCACAAGCAGTACAACTGATGATCAAAGAAATGTCACAGTTGTTTAGAGTAATCCAGACTATTACTGGCATTGTTATGTTGGAGTGGGAGTCTTGGCTGCACTAGGAGGCGTGCTCATTCCCCTATGCTTGAGAACTTGTCCTCAACAGTGCATCTGATATCAGAGAAAGGGGATTTACAATTTATTTATTTATTTATTTATTTATTTATTTATTTATTTATTTATTTCAAGTACCCACATAGGGGAAAAGAAGCAAAAAGGTTCAGCAATGACCCCTTGAGTCTGTATTTGGGATCCTGAAGTAAAATGTAGGTTCAAGTTGTAGCTTGAGTTCTAATTGGCCTTAATAATAAAAACCCAGAGTCAGATACAGAGGTAAATGCTGAAAGATCAGAGGGACAAAGGAACAAGCCACAGCCATGCCTTACCTCATCAACTTCTCAGCTGAAAAGAGGGTTGAGCTCCTGTTTCCTCCTGCATTATACTCCCCCCACAGCCATATCACTTTCTGTCTGTCTGTACAGACCTCCAGACTTCTATGGTTAACTGGATAACTAGTGGCTAACCCTACCCTCTGATCTTCAGGCAAGGTTTATTTTGTTAGAGCACAAACAAAATATTACCAATTAAGTAACAAGCAAGAGATATGCAAAGCAGAGAAGTCTCGATCAAGATGTGGTCCGGTCCATCACTGTGGTCCTTCCCATCAATGTGGTTCTGCCCATCACTGGGGTCCTGCCCATCACTGACACACCATTAACTAAGCTCTTGTCTCTGCTGCAGATTTCAGAACTGTGAGAAACTTCCTCCTTGGAGACAAGTCCTCCTCTGGCTGGCACCAGGTTTCAGTCTTTTCCTTTTCCAAGTGTGAGACTCTTGGGGAAAATTCTCATTCCTGGGGACTAGTGTTTCAACAGTCTGACAGCCAATGGAGAGATATAAGTGTCTTTCATTAGAATATCTTCACTGGTGCTGAGATGGTTAAAATTCTGCTATATCATGAGCCCAAACTACACCGGTCTAGTCTTCACAATATTTTATGACAACCATGGAGTGTCAAGAGACAATTGTACAGTGCTCATTTGGAGACCCAGGTTCACCAAGCAGTTACTGTTTGCAATAATGCCAGACACCATGCCTGAGGAAAAACATAATTCTGGATCTGTATCTTGCAACAGCCATCAGATACCTGTCCCGGGAATGATACTTATTGCCTCTACTTGCAATTCCTTGGCCAGAATTGGTGATGTAGTCCTAAGCTACCATTGTATGCAATTGTGGGACAGAAGGTACAGTTAATATGTACCACACACAGCCAGTCTAGAGCGTTCACTGATTGACAGAAGCCAGAGAAGTACACAGTAATGAAGAACTGCAGTTCTCTCACTTAGCTGTGGAATCCTGAGCAAATTGCTTAACCTTCCCCAGCTCCAGCTCCCTTGTTAAATGGGGGAAATAATTATATGTTTGGGAGGGAGTTGCTATAAGGATGCAGTGAGATAATGCACACAGGGAACATAGAAAAAAACCACAATTCCTGTGAGGAAGACACTTGCCTGACACAGAATGGATGATCAGAACTTCAGTTATTGTGTAGAGTTTGGGATATTGCAAAACCAGAACCAGATTGTCTTGGGGCAACTTTGCCCTTAATACAAACCATCTATTATCCTCGATACCTGATGTAAAATGTTTGTGACTCTTAGGCGAATGCTTTAGAATATATAAACAGATACGTTTCTCCCACCAACAAGAGTCTATGAATACTAGAGTAGAAAATCTGAGGCCTATAGCTAAGACTCCCAGCTTTTCTGGAGCCCGTTGTGTATTAAAATATCTAGATTTGTGACTTTCCTTGTTCTGTCACTACAAAACAATGAAATCATTACCACATCGGAACATGGATTTTGGGGTGACTTAAATCTGTGCTCCTGAGCCATGGTCACTCATGCCTGCCTGGGGAATAAACTCTTTCTTGTCCTCTTTGAGGGGAGAGCTGTGTTTTTGGTTTTTGCGTTGACAAGAATATCGAATTCATTTGTACTACTCTCTTTTGTCATGGATTATTATTCATGAGAGTAGAGTAAATGATTATAAATGGGTAGATGCTGGATATTAAAGGCTCATTGTTTACCTGATATTCATGACCTACCTTCTTGGTAGGAAAATACTGATAGCTGTATAAACATAAGGACCTCAGTTCAAATCTCCAGTAATCACATAAAAAGCCACACATAGAGGGAATCATTATAGGTTTGAGGAGAGAGGTAACACTGGTGGGATTTCCAGAGATCTACAAGGATGACACAAACTGGCAAACTAAGCAATAGTGGAGAGACTTCCTTAAATGATCCTCCCTGATAATGAGATTGATGACTACCTCATATGCCATCCTAGAACCTTCATCCAGTAACTGATGGAAGCAGAGGAAGATACCCAAAACTAAACACTGAACTGGACTCCTGGAACCCAGTGACAGAGAAGGAGGAGTGATGAGTCAAGGGGTCAAGACCATGCTGGTGGAACCCACAGAGACAGCAGACTTGACAAGGGGGAGTTCTTGGACCCCAGACTGATGGTTGAGAGGCCAGCATGGGAATGATCCAGACCCCCTGAATGTGGTGTCAGTGAGGAGGCCTGGGCAATCTCTGGGGCCTTGGGTACTAGATCAGTGTTTACCATGGTGTACGAATGAATTTTGGGAGCCTATTCCATATGGAGGGAACCTCTCTCAGCCTAGGCCCTGTCCCAGATGAAATGACAGACTCTGGAGATCCCCCAGGGAGGGCCTGACTCTCCCTGGGGAATGGTGTGGGTATTGGGTGGGGGACTAGGGGGGCTGGTAGAGGGACAAGGGAGGAGGGGTGGGAGAGGGAGGTGGGGTCGACATCTGAAGCAAACATGTTTCTAATTTAAATAAAAAATATATTGAGAAAAAAAGCCACACATAGACACTACTGAGACCCCAGCATGGGCATGTCTCAGGAGCTCACTGTCCAGCCAGCATAGGGAAATAATGAGTTTCAGTTTCAGTGAGAGAACTTGTCTTAAAAGATGAGGTGAAGAATAAGTGAATGATAAGTGGAGACAACAAAGTCCCCCTTCTAGCCTCTATATACTCATGCATAGGTGTGTCTATAACACACACACACACACACACACACACACACATCCTGCTTTCTTTTGGGTCACCAACCAGCTCCCAAGTCATGATATGGAGACTTATTATTAGTTATGAATGCTCAACTTTATCATATGCTCTTTTCTTGCTAGCTCTTATGACATAATTTAACCTGTTTCTCTTTGCCTTCAGGATTTTTATCTTTCTTTCATTCTTTATGTCTTACTTCAAGTCTGACTGGTGAAACAGCAACACATCTTTACATAGTTAAGCAAATGGAGGATAAACAATTGTAACACATCTTTGTATAGTTAAACAAATGCAATATAAATGCACCCTTATATAGCTAAAGTAATATTCTGCAACAATCTTTACATAATTAAAGTTATATTCCACAACACCCATATACATATGTGAGCAAGACATACCAAAACTTGAAAAGTTAAGTAATTTACCTTTTGGTCCTACAGAAGGTTACATTTAAGAAGCTGTCTTGAGTCTAAGAAAATACTTGGACTTTAGACTTGTATTTTGTGTTGAGACTGTGAAAGACCATGGGGACTTTTGAAGTTGGAACGGATGCATTTTGCATTATGATACAGCTACAAGCATATGGGGTCCAAGAAGTAGAGTGTGATGGTTTGAATGAGAATAGACTCCATAATGTCACATGTTTAAATTCTTGGTCCCTAGCTGGTAGAATTGCTTGGGAAGGATTAGGAGGTGTGGCTTTCTTGGAGGGGGTGTGTCACTTGGGTTGGACTTGGAGGTTTCAAAAGCCCATGCCATTCCTAGTTAGCAGTCCCTGCCTCGTGCTTATGGACCAGGTGGATCAGCTACTGCTCCAGTGCCATGCATGCCTGCCTGCGGCCATACTCCTTGCCATGATGGTCATGGACTTACACTCTGGAACTGTAAGTCTCAACAAGTCTTTTCTTCTATTAAAAAAATGAAGTATTGATAGGAAAAATTATGTTTCCTCACTTTTATTTGGCAACTCAAATAGGACTTGCATGCACAGTGAGCTTTGAAGTGCCGTCTCCCATCTTTCCAGCTTCAATCACAGATGTGTCTTTGGCCCCTCTCTCCCTACAGAAATCATATTTCAATACATTTTTCAAACTTTGATTGCCATTCTGTTTCATGGTTTGGATCTGAAATATCCATCATATCTGATGAGTTGATGCTTGTCCCCAAATGAATCCGATTTTAGATTTAGATATGAAGAATCAACTCCTGAAGAGATGTTTCCCCAGCTTACCACACTTACAGTCTTCCATCCCCCCTCTCTCTATCACACACACACACACACACACACACACACACACACACACACACACACACACACACACACATACATACACTGAATCCCAAAATCACACAGCTGCCTTATTTTTCTTCAGTTCTGCCAGGTATGACTTGGTTGTCTATAATCTGAGATTGTTAGGGTTATTCAAGGCATTTGGAAACAGCTTTTACTGGAGGGCTAGAGAGATGACTCAGTGGTTAAGAAACAGCTTCTATTTAAAAACATTGATTTTCTTTAACTTGGATCCACAAGGTCACAAGCAACAGGATGATGCCTGGCACCTCTGCCTTCCTTCTGAATGTTCTTTACTTTGGGTCAGCTATCTGATTTCTCCCACAGGTCAGCATATTAATCACTCTACAAGTGTCTGTCTAACCAAGCCCATCCTCCTTCAAGGTTGAAGGCCTTTCTTGAAAACGTTCAGTAAGCCTGGGAGGGAGGTTTCTAGGTTACTACTGAAGTGTCTTCTTGAGCTTTTGCAATATCTTATTCCTGAAGTGAAAGATGATGGAAAGTCTCCAGTCATTTTCCTGAACCTTTATTCTTCTTGGTCCCATGTTTAGCAGGACACTGCTGATGGACCACCCAGTGATGAGATCATTCCTGTAGAGGAGTAGCTAATCACACGGAGACTGACTCGTCATCCAGTGTTCTACTTACCACTATCAACTCAGCAGTCTAGAATCACCTCCAAAAGGTCTCAATCTAGTAACTGTCTTTATCCAGTTGTTCTGTAGGCCTAGTTGTGAGGGATTTATCTTGATGGCTGATTGATGTAAGAGGGCACAGTCCACTGTGGGCAGCAGCATCTGGGGCAGGTGATCCTGGGCTATGTAAAAAAGCTAGCTAATCATGAGCCTGCCTTTAATCCAGCAAGTAGCATTCCTCTGTAGTTTTGGTTTCTGCGTCAAATTTCTGCCTTAGGTTCCTGCTCTGACCTCAGTGATGGACTGTAACCTGGATGTGTAAGCTAAATACACACTTTCCTCTCTTAATCTGTTTTTTCAAAGAGTGTTTTTATCATAGCAACAGAAAGGAAACTGTTGCATTCAAACAATATGAACTTCTTCAGACTATCTTTTCATATTGAAGCAGAACTGACACAATGATCAACCAGACCACACCATGACTACAAATGCTTAACTATGGCTGGGAGATGTCTCAGTTGATAACGTGCTAGCTGGGTAATGACAAAATCCTGAGTTTATATACCTACCACCCAGTTAAAATCTAAGCCTGGCAGTGAATGCCTGTAACCTCAGAGAGAGAGAGAGAGACAGAGACAGAGACAGAGACACAGAGAGACACAGAGACAGAGAGATAGAGAGACAGAGACATGAATCCCCAAATCTGGCTGTCCAACCACTCTAGCAGTTCAATAGACAATTCCGAGATCGGCAAGAGACACTGTTTCAAAATTCAAAGTCCATGCATGCACACACACACACACACACACACACACACACACACACACACACACACACACTCTCACACACACATTCACAACAGGGAAAGAATGCTTCACTATGCATACCTCACACACACACGCTCACACACACATTCACAACAAGGAAAGAATGCTTCACTATGCACACCTGCCCTGATTCTTCTTCTGAGTGTGAAGCGTATGTCAGCACCCTGAAGACGGGATGGGGCATCGTTGGGCCCCTTTATCATCACTTCTCAATGAGGTCGCGTGGGTTGTTCCGTTTTCATTTTTATGGCTGTGATTAAACACACTGACCATAAACAAGTTGGGGTAGAAAGGGTTTATTTGGCTTACACTTCCAGGTCACACTCCTTCACTGGGGGAAGCTGGGCCAATAACTCAAGGAAGGAACCTGGAGCAGAAGGAACCATGGAGGCCTGCTACCTACCGGCTTACTCTCTGCCTTATTCAGTAACTTTCTTATGCAGCCCAAGACTGCTTACCCAAGGATGGTGCTGTCCACAGTGGACTGGGCCCTCTTACATCAATTACCAGTTGAGATGATTCCTCACAGATGTGCCCACAGACAAGGACATTTTCTCAGTTGAGGCTCTTGCTTTTTGGTACCTTCTAGGCTACATCAAGTTGATAGGTAATGCTAGAACTCTCCTTCCTCTGATTTTTGCCACCATTCACCTCTTTAATTGATATACTGGGATTGGTACTAAACCAACCTGTCTGTATCTCCAGAGCCAGGATCTCATAGAAAGTCTGTCAGCAGGGGATGTCCACTTCATACTTGTCCCCAGGTCATTTCTTACTGGCATGCCTCCCCTTGTGATATTTCACCTCACTCAGAACTCATCCTCCCAGGGAATTCCTTAGGCTGCTTTTCTTCTTCCCTCTGAGATCATCACAGATCTTTGACAAACACTACTGAGATGTCAAGAACCTCATTAGATCTTGCTCAGACTGTTTTACTGTATTAGTGAAGGTTTTCTAGAGAAACCAAACCAACAGAACACACACACACACAGCATAGATATATTTATTGTTCTTTATTATGCTATATTAATTGCACAAAATAATGTTTTTGTCGTGACATTTTAATATGCACATATACATATGTGCATATACATATACACATGTGAACACATACATATTATGGTATATTATTGTTTTTGAATATGGATTTAAGTACATGTCATATGTAAAGTAGCACCATTTCATGATGTTTCAGGTCCCAACAAAGGAGAGTTATTATCATTGTGTATTAGCTACTTTTCTCATTGTTGTGACCAACTATCCTAAAAGAATCAGGCTAAAGAAGGGTTTATTCTGGTTCTCAACTCAAGGGTGCAGTCCATTAAGGCTTGGGAGTCATGATGGCAGGAATGTGAGGCAGGCGGTGGCTTTGTATCCATAGTCAAGGAGCAGAGGTGAAACAAGCCTGGCATTGTTGGTGCATGCCTTTAATCCCAGCACTTCAGAGGCAGAGGCAGGCCGATCTCTGTGAGTTCAAGGCCAACCTGGTCTACATAGTTGAGTTCCAGGAAAGCCAGAGCTATTTAGTAAGAAACCAGAAAAATAACTAATGACAATATAATAATAATTACAACAACAATAGTAAACAGAAATGAATGCTGATTCTCCGCTTGCTTGCTTTCTGTTTTTAATTTAAGATATTTATTAGTTTTGTATGTGTGTATTTGGGGTGTAGGTGAGAAGAGAAACAACAGAGATCAGTTCTCTCCTTCTACCATGGGAATTCTCTGGACTGAACTCCAGGTTGCCACTGCTTTGAGCAAGTACCTTTACCCACGGAGCCATCTTGTTGGTTCCTCTGCTTGCTTCCTCCTTTTATTCTGTCTGGGACCCAAGTGCATGGATGGTGCCTCCCACATTTAGGATTTGTGGCTCATACATCCTTTCTTAAGCATTTCTACAGACACCCTGGCAGACACACCCAGAAGTATGTCTCCATGATGACGCTGAATCCTGGAAAGTTGACAACAAAATCTCAACCACCACACACCCCAAGGACAGTCTGCCTTCTTAGAGGGGCCTTTAATTGTTTGGTATACCAAGAAAATCTAGCATAGCCTTTAACTTGAAATCTGAGTACTGTACTGTCAGCTCAGTGCTTGGAGAAGTTTAATAGAAAGCTGTTGTATCAGGCTGAGTTTGGACCCAAAGACTGACAGAAAAGTGAGATGTAATATATTCCAGAATTTAGGCCAGGAGCATGGTTATATCCTCCCACCTGGTGATGAAACCACTGTGAACCTGGTGGGAGTCTGGTTTCCATGGTGTCAGAAGATTCATTGGGCTCAAATGTCCGGATCAGCAGTTTTGCCTCATGCAGGGGTTGCTTCTCTGAGAGCTTGCTTTTGCCTCATTTCATCGGAGTTCACACAAACAGAATAATTTCAAGGAAGCAGCAATTTAGACCCTTGAGCTTTTCACAGCCTTTGGACTTAATCATAAATCAACTTTTTTTTACTTCTAGATTTATTTTGAATTGTTAAGTGTGTGTGTGTGTGTGTGCATATGAAGGATACACATGTGTGTGCAGGTGCACTGTAGATGCTAGAAGAGGGTGTCAGATTATCTGGCGCTGGAGTTGTAGCTGGTTGTGAGCAGTTTAACGTGGATGCTGGGAAGCGAACTCAGTTTCCATGAGAGCAGTCACTTACTTAACTGCTGAGCCATTTCTCGAGCCTCCCAGAAGTTAACATTTGTTGACTTGAAGTGACGCCTCCATGCAGATCTTCAGAAAGAGTCTAAAAGGAAGCTGAAGTTTCAAGACAGATAGTTGGTTTCTGATGGTAAATGTAGAGGAAGTGGAAGCTTTGGGAAATGAAGAGACTCTCTCCTTTTGAGATCTGTTAGAGAGCTGTGTGGTCCATGACCCAGACTTTTCTTTTGTAGTATAAGCTTTTCCACCTTGAGATGCTTCTGTTTTCTCTGTAAACACTCTCTTTACAACTGTGTTCCACTTGTAGATGCTTGGAGGCCAACTTGGGAAGACAAAAAGAGCAAACTTTAAAAGCAGTGTAGAGAGTTGGAGAGAGCACTCATGTGCTATACAAGCACACGGACCTGTGTTGGATTTCTGAAACACCTGTAGAAAAACCAGCCATGGTGTTAGGCACTTGTGCTATAAAATTGATCACGGGTAGACCCCTGGGGCTCACAGGTCAGCCACCTAGTCTATTTGGTAAGTTCCAGACCAGTGGGGGGTAGTGCCTGAAGAACTATCATTGTGGGTTTCCTGTGACTTCCACATGCATGCATATACAAGTACATGTATCCACACACATACATGAACACACATGTGTACACAATCACATATATAGCACACATACACAATATGGATATAGAGCATGAAAATTAAGTAATATGTATTTGAAAAATATAATATGAAAAGGAAGAAATGTTTAAAATTGTTTGGTTTAGCTGGTGTTTTCACACATACATTTGGGGGGAACACTGTGGGGTTAGTCAGCTGCATACACATAAAAGAACATGCATAGTCTCAATTTTCAATTTTCCTCTTTTATTTCATTTTAACCATTTTAATTATTTCATATATTATGTTTTGATCATATTCTTTCTCCCCTTTCTTTCCTTCCCAGATCCTATCCATCTCCTGACCCACCCAACTCCAGGTTCATTGTGATTGCTGGGACCTGAACTCCAGTCCTCTGGAAGAGCAGTGTGCACTCTCATCCACAGATTCATCTCTCTAGCTTTGGCAGCCTGTCTTTTAACAAGACCTCAAAGTGAGTTTTCGGTACCTGCTAATCTTTGAGAGTCACAAAAGAGCTGTTAGCAAGATCCTTCTAATCACTGAAAGATTCCCTGGAAAATTAGGTGAGACTCCTGTCTTTGTTAGTAGATTGATGGCGTTCAAAATTAAAAGATACTAACTTCTAAAAATTGCACAATATCTTAGTCGTGCATAAAAAGCAGGAGTCTAATCTGTACACTGATTATCTCCAAGTTTCGGGGCCCTTATTGTCCATAAATGAGGGAAGATTGACAAGAGGAAGTGTGATTGGCTGTCCGATTATCAGGCACCATTAAAACAACTCATGAAATGGCAAAGCTGCCTGACAGGCAGCATTTTCTTCAACTTTTGACAAGATAATGGCTTTAATGAAGCCTTGTGTTTTCACATGTAAGCATGTCTTTGAAATAATTGGCTAGGCCATATATTATATATTCATTTACTGGGATATAATATTTTTCTATAAGGACCAAAGCTGGATATGAAGAAAACATGCTTTTTAAAGAAATAAACTGGAACCAAATATTCAGAAGAGATAGCATCCCTTTCACAGAAGGGAACTAGACGTTTACTCCCATGCCAGTCATTAGCTGTTCAGATGCTGGAGTTATGACAACTGGGGTGAGGGTGATCCAGCAGAGGCATCAGTACCAGCAAGACATTGGGCAAAAATAATGACTGTCAATCAATCACACTGAGTAAATCTGATCTTAACTAAGAACTATTAAGATGATCATAATTGTTTGACATGAAGTTTATCACAACTTCTTAAAAATCAGACTATGCCTCTGTGTGTGTGTGTGGTGTGTGTGTGTGTGTGTGTGTGTGTGTGTGTGTGTGTGTGTGTGTGTGTGTGTGTGTGTGTGTTTGGGTCCATGCCTGCAGAATTTGAAGTTAGAGGCAGTCGTGAGCTTTCTGTAAGTGCTTGGATTCTAACCCATGCCTTCTGAAATAGCAGCAAGCACTATCCATCGGTCTCCCCAGGGTTTAGAGATCTATAAAGAAGAGGAGGCAGAAGAACTGGAAGGTCCAAAGGTGATGGATGATTTTGACAAGACAGTGTCTTCTGGACACAACAGGGCTGGTGCGCTTATGAACTGTCTGAAACTGCAGCTCTAGGGGATCTGATGCCCTTGTCTGGCCTCTAGTAGCACCTATACTCACCTTACTCACATTAATTACGTACCTGCAATCAGTGTGTGTGTGTGTGTGCGTGTGTGTGTGTTTATACACAAACTTTAAAAACACTACCAAATTTTGGTAGAATGTGGAAAGTGAGAGAACTGTAGATACTGGCCCTCATATTAGACTCCTTGGTGCCCTGTCAGCATCACATCTGGTTTTTACTATGCTTGGGATGTGGACTTCTTAGGATAGTTCTTGCTGCCATCTCCTCTGCATGGGTACTTCTATGGTTTATATCATCTATGTCTCTAGGCTATTTTGTTCACTTTTATGTTCCTAAATATAATCTATCAGTGACCCCTCCCTTGAATTTCAGAAAGGATTTCTTTAAACTTCAATTTGTATTCTGTAGGCACCTAAAAATCCAACACATCTAATACTTATATTATCTCATGACTCTACTATGTCCTAGTTAATGATAACTTGGTCTACCAAATTGCTCAAAGAAAGAATCCCACTATTCTGGATTCTTCTACTTCCTTGTCTTGCCTCTCAATGTGTTCATCAGATCCTTTATAAACTATATTTTACAAAGCAATTTCCTTTGTTCAATGATGCAATAAGGCCAGATTTTCAATTTTGTTTATTCGTTTTTATATTGTGTGTGTGTTCATGCATATGGAGAGTGCAGGGTGACTTTTGAGCGGTAGTTCTTTCCTTCTACCATGTAGGTCATGGAGACTGAGCTCAGGCTGTCAGACTTGAAGGCAAGCATCTTTACCTCCCACCCTCTAACCTATTTTTTACTTGCTTTCCCCTTCTGTATCTCACAGCCATTTATAGAACCATCACCTTAAAAGCACTTTCTAAGGTGTTTCAGCTTCCTTGGTCACTCTGTCTGTCATACCTCTCAATGAATTTTCTGTTTTCCTGAACCCCACAAGCCTTAGCTAGTTGTAGTCACATAGAAAGTCTTTCTCTAACATTTTTTTAACCCTGGGAAATCTTACTTGCCTTTTTATACCCAGCTCCATTATCATTACTATGTGATAGCTTCCTCAATGTTCCCAGGGTGAGTTAACTTTTCTCCCTCTATAGTTTCCTGACAGAATCATAAGTAAGTTGAAGATGATAACACATTACCATCATTGTTTTATGTTTGCGTCCCTCGTCCCTCTTTAATACTTTTAAGACAGTGCTATTAGCTTTCCTGGCCTTGGTGGCTAGAATAGCATCTGGGAAAAAAACGTGGATGTCAAAGTATGTTTGCTGAATGAATGGTCTCAATTTCATTCTCCAAGAAATGCAACTCAAAGAAATGTCAGTACCACACTATAGTATTTCTTTGTGAAAGTGAGAGACAATTCAATACATAATTTTCACAATTTTCAGCAGCATAACACATGCAATGTTTGGGCATTACCTAGGAAATGTATTCCATTTTCCTCTTGTCTGGATCACTTCCAACATGTATTTGTGTCAACTACTCCTCTCCACTGTAATCCCCCTCTTAGAATAAGATGTTCATTTCATACTTTTATTGCCTGCTTGTCACAAGTTGTAAGCTCTGTAGAAGAGGCTCCCTGCATTTATCATAAAACTGAAAACTGTAATTAGGAAATGCACAAATGTACTGGGACCTGCTCCAAGATGCTTACTGTCTCTAGGAAGAAAACTGAGACCTGGAGCTCCCTTAACCTTAAATGGATAAAGATAATGATGGTAAGTTGAAAGGGCTTCTTAGAAAGACATAGATAGAGTGAGCTTCCAAGATAAGACCGTTTTTGGCCCTGGAAATGGGGGCTTCTTGTTCATCCATAGATACATATCCAAATGGACTGGGATGCCAGGCAGACTTTGGCACATGACTGTAGCATAAGGTAAAGACATGCCTCATACCTTCAAAAGGTTTAACACTTCTAGGCAATAGAGGCTCATTCAAAATACATACACAAAAACCTGTTCAACATGTTCATATAAAAGAAGGAATATTTCTCTACTAACTCTAGCCCTAGAAGCCAAATGTGAATAAGCTAGTAAATTTATAGAGACAAATTTAGGCTAAATGGATATTTTTTTCTGAAAGTGAAATCAAACTGCTCAGTGAATGAGGGTGTTCCCACCATTGAAAAGCAGCCTGGATGGGATGTAACAGAAGATGACTTATACCAAGGGAGAATTATACAAGGGGAAGCTGTGACAAGCATCAATCAGCACCACTTGGATATTCTTACTCCACCATTTTGCTTCCAGAGGAAAAAAAAACATTGCCTTGGGAAGAATTAACAAACTAACAGACCATCCTTGGATAGCAACTGTCTAACAATTCATCTTGTTACTCACTACTATGGAATCAAGGAAGTCTAAGATGAAGGTGTTAGATTTGTTGTTTAGTCATGTCTCATTCCTATTAGATGCAGTTTGGTTTTGCTCTTGTCCTATCTTGGTTGAAGTGGAAAACGGGGTTTCTCAAGGCTTTTTTCATGAGGACATTGTTATGTAGCTATTCGAACTGAAAACCAGATAGCCTTGGCTGTCCAGGAGCTCACTATGAAAACAAGGCTGGCCTTGAGTTCTTGGATCCTCCTGCTTCTGCTTCCTGAGTTCCGGGATTAAATGTCCAAACAAGACCCTACTTCTTGCAACAACTGCACTACAGAAGAGGTTACAACATGTTAACTTTGTTGGAACACAAGAATTTAGAACATTGATCTGGGAAGATGTCTAAATGGGTAAGAACTTGAGTCCATAGCACTCACATAACTGGGTATGGTCACTGTGTGTGTAGATTTTTTGGGGGGTGGTTGTGAGGAATAATAAAAGGTTCACTGGGAATTGCAAGCTGCCAACATGGCTCGAAGATCAGTGAGAGACGCTGTCTCAAGAGAAGAGTAACATCCTTCTCTGGTCTCTATGTGTATGCATGTGTGTGTGAGCTTGCATATGTGCATGTGTGCATACCATATACACACATACACACAAACCCACAAATCACAAGGAGAGAACTTAGAACATAACTGAAACCATCTTAAATTGTGAGCCTCTACACAAACTCTTCCTCCATTATCTGGGGTTCTGAGTGGGTGTTAAAAGGGAAAAAAGCTCGCCCAAGAATTCTTAAGGCGGTGATCTAAGGGAGACAGATTCAAATAGCATCAGAAATGTTCAGTTTTGTCTTGATTTTCACGGCTTACTGCACATCCATTCACATGTTTCTTTGTATGAGCAATATAATAACCAGCTTTCAGAAGGATGGACAGCATAATGAATGGATTGTAAAACATGCTCATAAAAACAGTAGAGTGTGTCTAGAAGTGGGTGCTATCTGCTCTTGATTCACTGATTTCCTGGCTCGTGCTTTTACATAAGTTGCACATTTTCTATTAAAAAGACGCATTTAATGGGCATGCAATTAATTTTATTTTTTTCTTCTTTTTCCTCCCAAGGTGATTAAAAAAAAGTGTCTATGTGTGGAAGGGAGGGTGCATTTTATAGTCCTGACAGAACAATGCTATCAGACCCATAGAGTTTCTTACAGGGTAATTAATGCATGTTAAGTATCTTGTAAATATTATGTGGTAATAGCTCTAAATAAATATACACTGCAGTCAAAAGGATCTGCTCCACCCCTGCCACAGGGAACGAGATGTTCCTAATTAATGCCTTTAGAAGAGGGTCCTGTGTCACCTTGGATTGTCTTGGGAAATTACAGCTTTAGTGTGCAGAAGGCAGTAGGAACGATTAATTAAGAAACCTTGACACGCCTGGTATGTGTCCCACCTGGGCTAAGTGGGTTGGACAGGCCCACCTGCTTCGCTCTTTCCCTCCAGCAGCCTCTGTTAGAGAACAGGCTGCACAGCTATGATTGCATTTCTCAGAGCCATTCCAGCTCCAGGAAGACAAGCTTTAGAGGACCCCACAGTGCCTGGCACGTGTCTGCACATGCCCCAAGGCTCTGTCTGGTAAGTGAGAGGAAGGGATGTGGATGTATGGGTTTGAGCTTAATTCCTGCTTCCTATATGACCTTCTGCCTAGTCTGGAGATGGACTCTATCAGGTATGTGGTCCTCATGGTCTTCTCTTAGCCCCTGGGTACAGATGGGTACTACCAGGGTCTTGAATGTTACTGTCATTGGAGATCCTCAGAAGTGGTGGAGAGTGACAGAAGGCCTCTGGATTTCCCATGTCTAATGATCCCCCTCTGAGCTTAGACTGGCATGTTAGGGACTAAGGCTACAAGCACCAAGACCGCTGAGGTAGTTGGCATACATTTATTCTTGTTGATTCCTAACCATTAATGTAGAGTGCCTCACAATTCTCTCCATTTCTATTACATTTATTTATTTATACATTACTTATTTAGTGGGGAGCACGCTATGGTGTGTATATGGAGGGCTGGAGAACAATGTGATTCAGTTCACTCTTTCTACCGTGTGGGTCCCAGGGATCAATTCATGTCATCAGGTGTGGCAGAAAGCACCTTTATCTGTTGAGCTGCTTGGCTGAACATTCTCCTCACTTCTGAATATATTCACCTCTAAGCTTGTCCTTTGATGACTTCTGTGCACTTCAGTAATGTCAGTCCCTTGGAGATTCAGTTCACTTGGAGATTCAGTTGAAAGATTTATCAGAAGTCTGTCAAATGGTTTTGCAAATTTCCCAATCTCACTTTTATGATAGCACCTTCCTCCCGCCTCTCCTTTGGTGCTTGGAATTCCTTACAGCTATCTTAGCCTTTGCACCTTTGTTATGGCCTGAATCTGAAATATCTCTTACCGGTCCGTGCCCTGAATGCTCAATCCCGCATTGGAGGTACTATACCAAAAGCTATTGTGTCTTTAGAAAGTGGGCCAGGATGGCGGAAGAAGGTCAGTAGGGGGCAGTTTCCATCTTCTTTCTGTGTTTCTTGTCTTCCAGGATGTGAGCAGGCATCAACCTCAGGTATCTGCCACCTTATCTTCCAGTCATCATAGACTGAAGTCCCTCTGAAACCATAATCCAAGTCAAAATAAATCTCCTTTTCTTGCTTCTGTCAGGTGTTTGGTTACAAACTGTGAAAAGTAAGGACTACAAGCCTCAGAAGTGTGGTTTCAAATGCAACCTGGTGGAGCTGTGGCTGATAGCAGAAAAGATGTTGGTGGAGTTTAGCAGCAGCAAAACCTTGAAGGATCAAGATTATCGAGAAGAATGATACTCAGAATACAGAATGGGTATTATGATATGACCAAAAGAACCTACTTGAATTATTTATGGGACAAGTCCAAGTACTGCCAAACATGAACATGGAGTTCACTTTGCTAATGATGCCTTTGCAAGAGAATTTCATAGCAGTAAATTTCCCGAGAACTAATGTCAGTAGACACTTGAAACAAGGATATTGAGCTCATGGTGTAAGTCAGACAGGGACAACTCAAAGGTCTGAACAGAAGGGGTCATTCTCATAATACAATAAACATTGCTGAAAATGAGGCATGACTTCCAAGGTGCTGTCTTCATAGAAGAATGTGCCTTATGTTCTTAGCATGGTTAGTTAGAGAAAATCACATTCCTGGTTCTGGTAGAGGTACGGGAAGAGGTGAGGGTATTTGTTACTATTCTTGAAGGAGATTGAAGTCTTTTGCCATAGAGAAGAATACTGAACTCATTCTAACTAGAACAGAAGCCAGTGAGGGCTAACCCCAAGGAGCAAGGTGGGAAGAGTGAATGGAACAATTCTCAAAGTAATTTGGTTAAATGTGATGGGAGTAAAGGGAGATGAACTTGGCATCTACCTTGGATGGAAACATGCTCAGTTGGACACCAGGAGTGAGGGACTCTTACGAAACACAGTGAGAGTAATATTAAGCCAAAGCTGTCCCTCCAAATGGGAACATTCATTTCCCTAGGGAAATGAGAATTAGAAAGCCAACCAAACCTATGAGGCATCTGAACTTACCAGACTTGGTGTTAGTATTCTATATCTGGCCTTCCTTTGGAGTTTTGACACTCCAAAGTGTCAGTTCTTCAGCAGTTCCCCAGATGCTGCCACTAAGAGCACCACCCTTGGCTATTCAATGTGTTCCCTTTTAAAAGGGCTCCACCCACCTTCTATCCCTCTCTCTCTTTTTCTCTACTTCTCTCTGTCTATTCCTTTCTCTCTTACTTCTCTGTCTTTCTCTGTCTCTCTCTGTCTTTCTCTGTCTCTCTCTGTCTTTCTCTGTCTCTCTGTCTCTGTCTCTGTCTCTCTCTCTCCTCTCCTCTCCTCCAGTGCTTCTGTCCCCGGAGGTCTGTCTCCCTCTTCCCCTTTCTGCATTTTACAATCCTTTTCCCCTTAGAGAAAACCCCCCTCTGATTGAACTCTGTGGCATAGTATCTCTCTCTAGTGAGCCACTTTTTATAAATTGCAGCACTTGGGACAACAAGAAAGTGACGGGATTCACAGCCTTCTTTTCCTTCTGGCCAGTTGAACCATCTTTTGAAACACTTAGTGCCATTGGATATTTGCTGGGTGGTAAGAGCCCACCAGCATTTAAAGACATTTAAGAATCTTGCCTCTGGGAGAAAAACACCGCCGCCGCCCCCCCCTCCCCTCCCCCCCGAGAGCAACAGGATGCCTGTTGAACATTCCTTCAATAATGCCCGTGTTGGTGCATTCGGGCGGCTATGACAAAATTACCTCAGCTGGGGAATAATAAACAACAGAATTTGTCATTCATCTGGAAAATCATCTGCTTTCTGGAAGATACTTGGCTCTGTCTTGTGAAGTTGAGACTTCATCCCCAACAAAATAGTCTCCTGTCACAAAAAGGGAAAGAATAGGTCATTCACAGTATGGCCAATGAAATGGAAACAATAGAGAGGATATATAGGGAGAGGATGTCTTAATGTTTGTGTTAGGGAGGACTGACTTACCTGACTGGTGAAGTCTAAAGCTCACAGGATATGCCATTAGGATGAGCTGATGCACCTCTAAAGCTCCTATCACATGGGCTCTCTCTCTCCCCACTCTCTCTGTCTCTCACCTCTCTCTCTCTTTCTCTCTCCTGTGTTAGTTTCAGACCAGCTTTTAGGAAAAAACTCCATTGAAATTGAATCAATCCCATCTGGATTATCCAACATAATGTCCTGGGCTTAAAGTATAATGGTTATGGTTTTAATTATAGCTGAGAAATACCTTTAGAGCAAACCCAAGACTTGCTAGTGATTTGATAGCTGAGCCAAGTTGGTGTGCAAAACAAAAGCACACAGTAGAGTGTTCAAGAAAATATATGCAGTGTCCTAGTGTAGTGATGTATACCTTTAAGTTCAACACTTGGGAGATGGATACAGACTGATCTCTGTGAGTTCCAAACCAGTCAGGGCAGTGAGATCCTCTCTTTCTCCAAAACAAACAGACAAACAAACAAAACAAAAAACAGAACAAAAAAACCCACCACAACCAAGTAAGCAAAACAATAACACACACTCATGCACTAAAGAAAATAAAAACCTACAAATAAGCAAAAAAAAAATGATAGTATGACCTTTGGATGTCATTAGCAAGAGGGCCATCTTAGTCTTTTAATTTTGTAATTGGTATTTCATGGTCCTATAAGTTTAAGAACAATTTGTGCAAACGTAGTAAGATGTGATGTCTCTTCTATATTTCTTACTTCTTTGGTTGCTATTTTGCTTGTTTGTATTGCTTAGCAAAGAAAGTGACCCACAAGATTTTACAGCACCATTGGACAGCAGGTTCCTTTTCTGAAGCCTTTGTTTCCCCGCAGATTATGAAAATTTGAGTTCCTCCTAGTCTGTCAACTCAGACCTGTCATCCTGCTCATTTCCTCCATCAGAATCTACAGAAGCCTCTGACAGGCATTCATTATCTGTTTGTGTGAAAATGATGTTTCTAGTGATTTGGGAAATATGTTCCGGCAAGATCAGAGGAGGGGGTGTAGGCAGGGATGAGCTGGGTGGGTAAGAAGGAACCCTGGGAGAAAGGGAGGGGAGAGCTGATGTTTGGGTACAAAGCCTGCAGGCCTGAGGTTTAGGGAAGTGGAGCTAATACTGCCTGCCGGCTGAAGGCAGAGCCCTGACTTAGTAACTCAGGAAGAAAGGAGGAGCCTGACATGGGTTTGAATTTGTTGAATTAAGCAGTAAGAACTTTTGCCTTCTATGAACTCAGAAATGAGACAGAGACAGACAGACACACACACACACACACACACACACACACACACACACTCATAGAAGGAGGACAGAGGGAAGGAACTATAGGACCCCAGTCTTTGGAATAGTGCTGCCCAAATTTGGGGTGAGTCTTCTCACTTCACTGAGCCTAGTCTACAGACTCACTCACATGTGTGCCTTCAGGGATTCTAGATTCCCATCATGTTTGCAGTCAATATTAGTCATGTTTGCAGTCAATATTAGTCACAGGAGGTGAAGAGAGGTGGTCAGAGACATCTATGTTCAGAGACATCTATGTTTTGCCTGGGCAGTGAGGAAAACCTAGACACTTAGTTTCTTTTGCATGTGTAGCTCCTACCATGACTTCCAGAATGAGATACAAATATTGAGAGTGAACACTTTGGGTTGAAGTTACGATTTGATGAACAGGCCAGAATAAAAGTGGTCAAGACTAAAGATTAGGGTTAAAATGAATGTAAGAGTGCTGAGGAAGATAAAGGGGAGGGCTTGTAGCTGGAAAGCCAAGCTAACTAGGTAAGAGGAAGGGCAGAGCTTGGAAAAGGGACAAAATACCCATGAAGCCCATTCCTGAAAAGCACTGGTAAGATATGATGACTCTTTCCCTTGTGAGCTCATTAACATCATGTACAATGCACCTTTAGATGTATTCTTGCATGGAATGCATCTGGTTGTAAATTTTATTATAGGTAAGGATGGCTTCTAAGAGAGCTTTTGCCTGGTCTAGAAGGGGAACAACCCCAGATCACCCTAGGCATCAGCAAGGGTTGAGGGTTGGGGAAATGCTAGACAGAAACTCACAAGTTCATGTATCAGACGAGTGCTTCTCAAACGTCCTAATGCTGTGACCCTTTAATACAGTTTCTCATGTTATGGTGACCCCCAGTCATAAAATTATTTTCATTGCTACTTTATAACTGTAATTTTGCTACCATTATGAATCAGAATGTGAATATCTGTGCTTTCCTATGGTCTTAGGTGACCCCTGTGAAAGAGTTATTAGACACCCCAAAAGGGTCACAACCCACAGTTTGAGAACCTCTGTACTAGAGACAGCTGCTTGCTAGGGCCACTTAGTTAGGTCCAATCTAAAGGGCATACTTTGCTTTAGTTGATGTTCCTTTAATGTCGCTTTAGCTGTGTCGTGGTGAAATTCTTCTTACTCAGGAAACAAGAACCAAGGCCTCTGTGGTTGTAATCAGGGAATTCAGAAGGGAATGTCTCTTCATTCATAACAGGCTAAGTTCACCGAGATAGTACCAGTCAATATGATAGGCACCTTCTTGCATAGGCATGGACCTCAACTCTATCAAAGGGCAGAGGCTTTGGGAGCTCCAACATACCCATTCCTCCCTGCTTTCCCCTTCCTTAGTCTACATGAAGAAACTCTTCACACTATACCCACAAGTATGCAAACCCACAACTGAGGTTTCAGGCAAACTGCAGTCCTGCAGAATCCTCACAATTCAGGGCAAAGCATATGGGAACTCTTTCAGGATCCAGGCGTGCTACAATCAAGCAACTCCATACACAGGTCTCTAATAGTACAGCAATCAGTGCTAATCACCCATACCGTTTATGTATAGGAGGGCCTAATAGGATTCATGCCTCTGTGGTGAATACATTTTCCTTTAAAGGACGACACACAAGCATACATTACCTGTTTAATTAAAAACAAAATTCTCCAGCCAACAATTTGCTCCTTCCCTTGGGCATACGCTATATACATTATGATGCTTCCCCTAAGTCAACTGATTGCATATTCTCCAACTAGTTTGTCATTGTATATGACTGCTTATGGTTTAGGCAGATAAACATTTGATCCTGGTTTCTCTTTTGATGAGAACTGGGTTGCTTTTGTGCCAATATTGAGGTAGAAAGTTAATGTATACTGACTGCTATGCACTGCAGATCATGAATACAAGCTGCTTGATGTATAACATTGTTCCCATGGAGATGTGAACAAACCTCTACTCACCATAGACAGGGAGCCAATGGTGGACTAAATGATATCAACAATTCAACTTGAGAAGCCAATGAGCTTATTTGGGTTACTTAGAGAAGTGTGGTGAGTGGTTAGTTATAGGATCAGAATGACTCAAACACAGCTGTATCACCAAAAACACGTTCCAGTCTCCATGACTGCTTAGGAAAGTTGCATCCTTGGAGCTCACTGCATGACTTCCGGGAAGTTTGACAGGTTAAAGAAGGTCTCTCCTAGGCAGCTCAACTGTTCTAAGCATCTTGAAAACAAGTCACTAACTAGTCTCTATCTTCAAGGCAACTTGTCCTGAGAGTATCTGTCTTAGTTAGGGTATCTATTGCTGTGAAAAGACACCATGACTACGGCAACTATTACAAAAGAAGACATTTAATTGAGGTGGTGGCTTACAATTCAGAGGTTTATTACATTATCATCATGGTAGGTAGCATGGCGGCATGCAGGGAGATATGATGCTGGTATCATCTTGATATAAGGGCAAAAGGAAGTAGATTGACACTCTGGGAAGTATCTTGAGCATAGGAAACCCCAAAGCCATCCCTCACAGTGACACACTTCTAACAAGGCCATACCTACCCCCAATAAAGCCATACCTCCTAATAGTGCCACTCCCTATAAGTTTATGGGTGACATTTTCTTTCAAAACATCAGTGTCTCTCAACAGTCTGTACTGTTTATGAACCTTTGGGGACAGAGATGTCTAATTCATCTGGTAAGTTTCAAAGGCCTCCTGAAACTCCTGAGTTGTACTTCCCACTGTTAATGAGCTCTTGCAGGATGGGAAGCATCAACTCAGAGGAGATTGTTGCATAACAATGCCAAAGGCATCCAAGGGCAGAGAACTCATTCTTAGTTCTTGCTTCCTGTTGACAGGTTGGTACCAAGGCAACTCCCTAAAACATACACATAAAAATGGGAAAGCCACAGTGCACAGTGGTAAGGAGTCCTGTGATTTGCACACATGAAAGTTTGTGGCCCGAAACTTCTAATTGCTACTTAGATGTTGGTTATTTTAAATACTACACATGTTGCTTAACCCAGAGCCCCATGAATGCTTTGTAACAGTAACAAATACTCAACAAATGTTTGTCATTATTACTCATATGAAAGTAGGTGCTCAGGGTTGTAATTGTGACACAGATCTGTAATCTTGGTACTTAGAAGGCAGAAACAGGGGGATTACTATGAGTTTGAGGCCAGCCGGGTCTGTATGAGCTCTAGGCTAGCTAGGACTATGTCCTGAGATGTGATCTCAAAACAAAACATAGCAAAATAACAGCAGCTCAGTTGGTAAAGTGCTTTCCTTAGGAGTACAAGGACCTGAATCCAATCCCTCAGAAACTATTTATGAGAAAGCTGAACACAGTGACATGCATGTCTAACTGCAGAGCTGGGGAGCAAGAGAACTGGCAGATCCTGGGCTTACTGGCAGGTCACTGAATCCTCAAAATCAGAGGAAATCTCACAGTCAGAGGGAACGAAAGGAAAGCAGGCACAGAAATGAAGAATGGTTGTCATGTCAAGCCTGTGCTCGTGAGATGGGGAGATGGAGCCAATGACTGCAGGTAATTGAAGCAATATTTCAAGTGATATACACATGCTCCACTTTAACAGATCTTTCCCACTGGCCACCACTGTATTTTATGTTATCCTACTTTTAATTAGACAATACATGCTTATTTATAGAGATTTACTACTTATCCAGGGTGACATTACAATAAATTAGTTTTCACTCCTTACCTCAGACTTTTCCATGCTTTAAAATGGAACCATATATATTGTATAACATTATTTTAGAAAGCATGTTCAAATTATATGCTGCTGGGATCACAATAGGCATGGCTGAAGGTTGAAGGCTCCAGGAACTGACTTACAGAACCCCTTTGGGAAAGTGGGAATCTCTGCATCTACACAGTGGAGAGCTAACACCAATGCCTGCTCTGGTTTCTGTAATGGCTGTTTGATTGAGAACTTGCCCACCACCCTTCACCAATGCTTGGCTGAGTATTTGGAAAGGCTTGAATGTATGGATAAGCTCTGTTGACTGTGGCGTGGGGTGGGACAGTGGGAACACAATTGATAAACTGTATGAAATAAGAGTAACCAATACCCAAGTAGGGAGAATGGTGGTGGTTACAAAAAGAGTTTCCAGGACCTCATTGACTTTTGTTTTTTCTGCACCATCAGTAGAATATGGACCAGAAAAAGAAGGATACAGGATAATTATCTGTGTGTGTGTGTGTGTGTGTGTGTGTGTGTGGTGTGTGTGTGTGTGTGTGTGTGTGTGTGTGTGTGAGTCAGTGTGTTCATGTGTGTGTGAAAGCCAGGAGTCAACTTCAGGTGTCATCTCTCAGGTGCCACACATCCCCTTTGAGACTAGTTCTCTCGTTAGTCCTGTTCTCGCCAGTTAGGCTAGGTGAACAAGCTAGGGAGCATCAGAAATCTGCTTATCTTTGCCTCCCCAATGCTTTTGTGTGTGAGTTCTGGATATCAAACTCAGGACTTTGTGCTTAGGCATCAAATACTTTACCCACTGAGCCATTTAGGCCTCAGGATTATTGAAAAATCTCCATCTTAGCCACATCTTAAAGCAGCCTGGAATCTACACGAACCCACTGTCTAGGATGGAAATCTAATATTATATCTCTCGTTTCCACAGCTATGGCTTCACTGTGTTGATAATTGGGCTGTCAGTCATGGCCAACAATGACTTGTAATATCATAATTATGAATAAGCCCTATTTTAACTTCCCGAGTATATTTTGTGGGCTTGACAGTGTCCCAGACACTTTCTTCATTGTTTATCATGAAATCCCCTCACACCTAACCCTTGGATACTAAGAGAAAGAGAGATGTTCAGTCACTTTCTCGAGTCACCAATCTGGCAAAGAGTGATGCCTTCATTAGGATGCATATTGCAATGGCTCCAAATTCATCTCCAGCTATGTAGCTAGTACACCACTGCTCATGAACAGCTTTAGCATCTTGTAATGGACTAAGAATTCAGAAGCCCAGTTCTCCAGAGAACTTTCCTTATTTTTTGGTTAACTGCTATGTCCTTTTTTTATGCTACCAACACCCACAACTTCACCCTTAACAATTTCATGTTTCTCATACTTAAAGCCTGTGCATGAATTTTTATTTGCATATGTGTATAAGTGTGCCATATGTACACATGATATCTGTGGAGACCAGAAGGTGGCACTGGATCCCTTAGAACTGAAACTGCAGATAGTTGTAGCTGTCGTGTTGGTGCTGAGAACCCAACAGAGATCATCTTTAAAAGCAGCAAGTAATCTTAACCAGAGCCATCTCTGGAGCTCCCATTTTTAGTGTGTTAGAATGAATGTGAAGAAAGGAAGCAGACTATTGTAGAAATGAGCATTGAGAAGTATAGTTGCTAGGTTCTGCTCCTGGGAGAAGAGTCAAAACCATTTCTAGTAATGAATACTGTTTATTTTGAGTTTCTATTGCTGTGATGACACGCTGTGACCAAACAGCGAGCTTGGGAGGAAAGGGTTCCATCACTGAAGGAAGCCAGGACAGGAACTCAAACAGGGCAGGAACCTGGAGCAGGAGATGATGCAGGGGTCATGGAGGGGAGCTGCTTACTGGCTTGCTTATCCTGGCTTGCTCAACCTGATTTCTTATAGAACCCAGGACCACCAGCCTAGGGATGGCACCACCCACCATGGGTGGTGCCCTCCTGCATTGATCACTAATTGAGAAAATGCCTTACAGCTGGATCTATGGAGGCATTTCCTCAACTGAGGCTCCTTCCTCTCTGATGACTCTGGCTTGTGTCAAGTTTATCTAAAGCCAGACAGTACAAATGACAAATGCTTTCTAATAAGATCATTAGCAGCAAGGTCAGGGGATCTATCAGAGCAAATTAGGAAATTCAGTCTACCACTGGTGGCTATTTAGATGCACACATATGACTAAGGAAGGGTCTTCCTATAGATTTTGCAATGTTAGTGACTATTTTTAATTGCTTATTTTTAATTGTGTATGTATGTATACATGTGTTTGCCTATGTGTGTATGTGCATGTGAATGTGGGTACCTGCAGAATCCAGAAGAGGGAGCTGGGTACCTTGGATCTGGATGACTGGGTAGTTGTGAGCTACCTGGAAAAGAGGCCAGTCAAAGAAACACACTCTGAGCAGAGCCAAAGAAACACTTTGTTCCTGCAACCACAACAAAAGAAATGTACCCTGACCCTGAAACCAGTGCCAAAGGAACACACTTTGTTCCTGCAATCAGAGTCAGTGAAAGAAATACACCCTGGCCCTAAAATTAGAGCCAAAAGGCTAAAATGAACCAGAGAAAGAAACACTTTGGCCCTGAAACAAGAGCCAAATCTGACCTTAATTCTGTGCAAAAAAGTAACCAATCCTCGAGCAGAGCTCTAGCCAATCTGAGTTCAGCACTGAAATCGGACCAATCCCTACCCTGGAAAAACTTCCCCAACCCCAAGAATCCCTATATAAATCCTGTGTATGTTCAGCTTGGCTGGTCCAGCTGCTTCCTTCCGATAAACCCCTTCGATGAGCTTTGGATGAAGATCTTCTTTTGCAGCAGCAACTGAGCAGAGGCGACCCCGGACAGAGCAGAGCAGAGCGAGCAGGGCTGTAACACTTGCCGGGGAAACCTTCCCTTGGAGTTGTTACACTCAGCTCCCTGCTCTCCCCGAGCAGAGCTGAACTGTAGCAACTTCTCCAGAGAAACCTCCTGCCAAGCAAAACTGCTACACTGGGTGAACATCCACAGCTGGAGACCTTGTCCTGCCGCAGGGGAGCCTATACAGTGGGGAATCCTTTCTCTGAGGCAAGGCTGTAAGCTGCTAAACCTACTACAACCTGTGGTAGTCCTTGGCTCCCGAGCTCCAGGATACCTTACCACCTGAGCTGTGTAACACTCAGTATTCTGTGGCTCCCGAGTGCCAGAATACCCATCCGACCTGATCTGACTGAAATGCTTACAATGTGGATGCTGGGAACTGGACTCGGACCCTCTGCAAGCATTCTTAACTGTTGAGCCTCTCTCTAGCCCGAAGAAACATTTGACACCTGAGGTTTGTGGACATGTAAACCTATTGCATGCAGGAGTCCGAGTTACTTTCTGTTCTTTTTAAGAACAAGATCATGTTCCATAGTTCTTTTCAGAGCTTGAAGTTGTCCTAATATGTAGGGAGATACCTCAGCAGATAAAGTACTTGCTATGAAAGCATGAGAGCCTAAGCTTAATCATTAGATCCCCCACAAACAACCAGGCACAGTAGTGTGTGTTTCTAATCTCAGCACTGGGGAAAGGGAGACAGATAGATCCCGATAGTTCACTGGCCAGCTGCTAGAGGAAATAGAAAGCCCCAGGTCTTAGTGAGAGACACTGTTGCAAAAACAAACAAACAAACAAACAAAAAAACAAAGTGAGGTGACCGCAAGGAATGAAATCTGTGGTTATTCTCTAGCATCCATGTATATGAATGCACATGCACATATATACCCACAGAGAGATGCATGCATGCCTACCCACACATGTGCACCTATTCATACGAACATGTACATCACACATGCAAACAAAGAAACAACAAACATGGCTTCCTTTCGATCTTACAAGGAAGACAAGCTGCGTCTCTAATGTATTTACTTTGTACTTTCCAGCCCAACTTGTCTCTCAGCTCAGGGATTCAGCCCTTACCAAACTAAATGTTATACAATGAAATCTCATGCACATGCATGTACACTACACTACACACACACACACACACACACACAGAGAGAGAGAGAGAGAGAGAGAGAGAGAGAGAGAGAGAGAGAGAGAGAGCTGAAAGATTAACCATCGCATTTCTTCTTGAGGACAATGGACATTCATCCCTCTCTAGATTGCGCTTACCAAAATGATCCGGTATTATTATACAATGAAATCCCTGCTCCCACAAGTGTATCTGTACATACCTGCACACATGCACACACATCCACCCTAGATGCAAAGTAGGTCTTTAAGAAATGTCTCCCACTGACTTACCTGAATGAAAGCAAGACCAATTCCCCATCCCGAGACTCCCTTGGAGGAAAATTAGTATGTTGCACCCAGGAGCAGCAGGGCATCAAAGGGCTGTTTGACATTTTCAAAGCTGATTTCAGATGCTCAGAGGAATCTGCTGGTACATTACTTTTCTGCCTCAGTAGTCTGGGTTATATTCACAGCATGTAACATTCTGCAGAGCTCTGCCAGCCAGGGGAGGGTAGCTACTGGAGGGAGGGAGGTAGAAATTCCAGCTGAAGTTTTGGCAGAAGAGAAGTGTGGCAACACAGAATCCCTTGTTTTAAGTCAAATCCCTGGATACAAGCAAGGAGCAATGATAAGAAGGCATTGATCCAAATGAACTGGAGATAAAGCTCTCAAATCAGACAGCAGGACAAACCATCACTCTGACCGTAGAAAAGAAAGATTATGTGAAAAAAATAGGAAGTTCATTACTATTTCTTTCTTTTTCTTTTTCCCTTCCTTCCTTCTTTCCTTCCTTCCCTTCCTTTCTCTCCCACCTTTCCCCATTTCAAAAGAATCTCATGTAGTACATGCTAGTCCCAAACTCATCATATGACCAAAGATGACCTTGAAATCCAGAACTCCAGATCCTCCTGCCTCAACCTTCCAAGTGCTGGGGTTCTGAGCACGTGCACCACCATGCCTTCTTTAGGCCGTGCTGGATTTGGAACTCAGGGCTCTACCACTTGAGTTATAGCTGCAGACACCCTCGAATTTTTTTTTATAGCAGCAGAAACCTGAGGTTTCATGTCAATTAACCCACAATCTAGAGCGAAATGTATGTATGCAAGAATAAATAAGAAATTAACACTTGATTCTCTGAGTAGATGTCACCTGATCAAATAAAAATGTGTAGGAAGATTCAGGTAAAGATTGTCAGCAAATTGCTGGAATTTGTTTTGCAGGCTAGTGAGCAAGTGGGACATCCTACAAGATGGGTGCTGTCTTAGTTTCAGTTATTGTGTTAAAATGCCTTGATGAAAAAAAATTGTTGGCCCCAGGCCCATGGGGTCTCTGTGAGTTGCTGATCAGCCTACAAGTGCAAACTGTTTTCCAGTCCAAGTGCTTTCTGTTTTCTAGTCCTAGCTTACTGCCCTGGCCTTGACCCTCTGATATCAACATATAGCAGAAGGAAAACATGCTCTCTTCCACCTGGAGTTTTTCCACTGTGCTGTAAACCTGTATATAAGACTGCTTCCTCCTACAAGAGAGAGACCTCTTAGCACTTGCAATAAAGACACACACACACACACACACACACACACACACACACACACACGCACACACACACACACACATTCTCCTGACAATAAAGGCAGCACATGCATTCTCTTATTACAAGACATCTGGATGTCTTGTCTTTCTTTTCCTCATACCTTGGACTTGCTTGTGGTGCAGGCGCCACACAAATTACAGTATTTTTTAAAGTAAGAGTTATTTTAGTTCATAATTCCTGGTTAAATTCCGTCACAGCACAGAAGTCAAGACAGGAACTTGAGCAGCTAGCCATATTAGAACTACAGTCATGAGTAAAGGGAAAATGAATACATATATGTTTTCTTGCTTGCTTGTGGTCATCTCAGTCATTCCTTCATAGACAGTTCAGGCTCAAGGCCTAGAGAATGGGGCCACCCACAGTGGGCTGGGTCTTCCCACATCTGTTGACTGAAGATAATCCCCTTCAGACAAAGCCATAGTTCAACCCAATGATGACAATCCCTCATTGAGACCCTCTTCCCAGGTGACTCTAGGTTGTGTTGATCACTCAATAAAAACTAACAAACATAGATACCAATACATGGGAATATGTACCTACTGACATGTTTTCCACTGGAATCCCATTGGCCTGTAAATGCTTCCCACACGGTGCTGACTATAAAAACAGAAGCCTTGGTTGTAACTCCACTGAGTCATGTGCCACATCTCCTCTCAGAAACAACAGTTTTACTCTGCTTTAGGGTAGAATAAGAAAAGCTAATGCCACAGGCACTAGAGGCAACTCAGTATAACTGGAGACAGAGAACAAGAAAAGTGCAAAATGTAACTACTTAGAGGAAGGAATAAACGAGGATACATCTTTGCAACTCCGTGGCCATAAGCATGGGTTTAATCAGAACTACAAAAAAAATGTCTGGTCTGGCAATACCTCCTCATGCTAGCAAGCTATTGCATGAAACTTTTCCTGTGGAGACCACACACACACACACACCATTTCACACTTGATTATGTTTTAAGTAGAACTGGGAACAATTTTTAAGGAAATACACATCTACATGTCTACATTTCAGAGGGAGGAAATGATCTCCAACTGGACCAGAAGTGGAAATGGCAACACCCATTGACTCCATGAACAACGAAATAGGAGTTGAAAAAATATTGTGAATTTTTGACATTTTTACATATATATATATGTATATATACAATGTATTTGATCATATCTATCTCTCATTCCCTCCCTCCCCCCTCTCTTTCTCACCCTTCTTTTGAATAAGCCTCGTCCTAATTTCATGTCTTTTAACTATATGAGCCATTGAGTTTAATAAGCATTATTGACAGGAGCATGGGTTGTGGTTATTTATTATAGCAAGGGCAACTTATCAATGGCTACATCACTGAATAAATGACTCTGACTCTCTCTTTCCCAGCAACTATTTACTGCCAGTAGCTCCCCAGGAATGGATGTAGCCAGAGAACTCTTGTCCCTGATTCATGCTGTATCAGTAATAATGAAGCTACCTTGGCACAAAGCCCTCCTGCAAGCAGAGCTTCCCATGTCTAGTTTAACATATGTAGTCTAGCGTTCATGCAGATTCCTGCTCCTTTGTCTTCTTGCAAGTATCACTTAGTCTGCAACACCAAGTTCAGTGGATCAAGACATGCCTATAGAGACTCCCTTCATGAAGAAGTCTTCCTCCAAAGAGAGTCACACACTGCTTCAGTTCCCCATTCCCCAGGTACCCTCTGTGGAAACATAGCCCATTGCATCTAGAAAAACACTACGTGCTTCCTTGGTCTATGCTATTCTTTTCATCTCATTTATATTGATGTGGTAAAATACCCCCAACAAAGAGCAATTTAGGGGGGAAGAGGTCTACTTGAGCCCACAATTCCAATTTACAGTCCATCATTGTGGGGAAGTGAAGACAGGGATAGTGCATCCCGTAATATCTACATCCAGGAACAGAGAAAAAAATGCATGGGTGCGTGCCTACTGCTCAGCTGGTAGGTCCTTCCCTGCTTAGGGAACATGGAGTATCTTTGCTCCCTTGAAGGTGATCTATCTTCATTTTTATTAATTAATTAAATTTGGCATGTGCTCGTGCATGGTACTTCTCTCACCTGTGTATAGAGGCACACCACTGCCTTCACATATAAGGCAGCTGGAGGAGGCCATTGAGTGCCTATTACTCTGTGATAGGCTCCCTTGATATAGGGTCTCTCACTAAATCTGGAGCCAGTCTGTCATCCAGCAAACCCCAGTGGATGCCTTATCTCTCCTCCATTCAGCACTAGTATTGTATGCTTGCATATGCTTGCTTTTTACGTGAATGATGGAAATGTGATTTCCCTTATTGATGCAGCAAGTGCTCTTACCACTGGCCATTTCCCCAGCTCCCGACCTATCATACACTCTTCTGGAGCACCTCATCATCTAGAACCACTCTCTTTTTAACGGGATCCTGCAGAGTCGTCCAGAACTGGACAACAGCTTGATGTGTGCCCAAGCCTGCATGAAACACTAAACTGGGGAGAAAACTAGTTGGGGTAAACAGGCTCATTGTTTTGTTTTGTTTTTTTCTTGATTGAATTGCGCCTGGGTTATCTTTAGCTGACAGCTTGCCATAATGCAGGATCGCATTAGAAGGGTGTCTCAATTGAGGAATTGTCTAAATCAGTTTGGCCTACATGTCTGTGGGGGAATTGTAGTGATTGTTAATTGTTGTAGGAGGACCCATCCCACTGTAGGTGATACCATCCTCTAGGCTATATATAGTTAAGCATGAGTTTGTGAGCACTCCAACAAGCATCATCACCCAATGGTCCCTAATGTACATTTTGGAAAAGTAAGTTCCCTGGTCGGAAGTGTTGCTTTTCCTATCTTGAGTTCTTAACCAGATTCCCCTCGATGGTTGACAGTGTCCTGGAATTAGAAGCCCAAACAAATACTTTCTCCTCCAAAGTTGTCAAGGTATTTTGACACATCCACAGTAATGAAACTACAAAAGGTTAGGCTGGCTTTGGACACGACCCTGTGAGCATGTCAACAAGGTAGGGACCTGCTCAGATGAACACAGAGAGGATCATAGGCAAACAAATGTACACATGTGGGATGTGCATAACATCACAGGGACTTGTCTGCAAAGTTCTTCTACTGGCGAGAAAGAAAATGAGCCCAGAAGAGCAGACCTGGTCCTCTGATTTTTTTTCTTCCTCTCAAGCTCCAGCACTTGCATAATATTCTCCACAGAACAAGTATGAATAATAAATGTTTGCAGAATGAATGTTAAACACACACACACAAACACACTGACACAGAGGCCATGGTTAGAGCATTTCTCCTCCACTTGGTTTAGCTCTACAGGGAATACATGTGCCATTTAGATAATTCAGCACACCTCCCACTTGGTGAACCTGGAGCTGCAGTGATTTGTTTATGAAGCATTCATTTTGCACATTATTTTATGCATAGCTTCACTATCAAAACAAATCAAAGGCCTGACAGCTTCTTTTCCTCAAAGGACAAAAAATAAAATGAGATAAAATAAAAATCAATGTTTTTTTAATCAGCTTTCATTCTTTCTTCCCATGCACTGAAGAAGTATCCTAAATAACCCTGCATTCTGGGTCTGACCCTCACCTGGGTAGCTTCTTATTCCTTTGAGGGAAATTATCTGCCAGGTAGGAAGGCAGGGGCCTAACAATTGATCTAGTTGAGGTTTGAAGCCTTTGCTTCACCAACCTAAGGACAGATGGACATCAGATGCCAGATAGCTTGAGTCTATGCTTGCTCCTCCAGAATGAAGGCTAAAAGACAACAGCCTAAATGTTATCTGATAAATTTGTTTGGGGAAGCCATAGATGCCTCTCTGGGTTGTACTGGAGAATAGCACAATTCCTGAAAGAAGAGGGAACTCGGTGTATATGTGAATATAGTCAGCAGAGTGTTTGCTTGTCTTGCATTTTTGAGGACCTAAATTGTATTTAGAATCCACATGAAAAGCTAAGGGCAGGGGCATGCTATTGTAACCCCAGGGAGGTAGAAATGGGCGAACCCTCAGCCTACTCTTAATGTCAAGTCAATGAAGGACCCTGACTCCAAAGAAAAGCAAACTAGAGAAAATGAACCCTCATACACAAGTGGAAAGCACCTGTAGAATGACATCAGAGGTTGATTTCTTATCCCTACATGGACATGCATACATATGCACCTACACACATGTGTACACGCTACATGCATGAACACACACAAACTTAAAAATGACAGTCTTCCTGAGTGTAATAGAATATATGACCTAAGCAATCTATCTGACCAGATACACTTGAATTCATGGTAGAATGTTTGGAAAGCCCACAGTCAACAGTGATAAAGATGTATCTGGGGACCCCAGAATGGCTTGACAATTAAGTGTGCTTCCTGCTCTAGAGACCAGAGTTTGGATGCCAACACCAACACTGAGTGATTTACAAATACCTGTAGCTCCAGCTCCAAGTATGTGACACTCCATTCTAACCCCAGTAGATACCTGTGTAACAAAACACACAGGCGCACACGCACACACACACACACACTTCTTTTTTTAAAGGGAAAAGAGTATCTGAATCCTGAGATGTAGCATATTTTATAACTCTTTTGTTATAAACACCTTGAAGTAGCAAGTGAAAGCGTGCGTGCATGCATGTGTGTGTGCACGTGTGTGTGCATGCACGTGTGTGTGTGTGTGTGTGTGTGTGTGTGTTCATGTGGTCAGAAGTCAACCTCAGCCACTGTTTCAGGACATATCCACTTTGCTTGGAGATCAGGCCTCCCACTAGGACCTAGAGATGACTGGTTAGGTTAGGCAGGCTGTCCATCAAGTCCCAGGGATCCACCTACCTACTCTTCCCTAGCACTTCCATGGGTGCAAGCCCAAGCCACCATTCCTGGCTTTTTACATAGGTTCTGGGATTAAACTCAGTTCCTTATGCTCCACAGCCGGTACATTACTGACTGAGCCATCTCCCCAATCCTATGAAAGTATTTTTAAAAAGGATCTGAGTTTGCAAGAAATTAAGGAAATCACAGAGTCTAAAATCCAAGGGAAAGTTGCAATCAGAGATTAAAATTAGCTAGCAGGAAGGTTGATTTGAGGGAAGAACAGAGGAGAACAGGATGAGAGATACCATAATAGAGGGAATCATTCTAGGTTTGAGGGGAGATCTGGCACTAGTGAGATCTCCAGAGATCTACAAGGATGACACAAACTGGCAAACTAAGCAGTAGTGGAGTGATTACTTTAAATGCCCCTTCCTGATAATGATTTTGATGACTATCTTACATACCATCCTAGAACCTCTATCCAGTGACAGAGGGAAGCAGAGGCAGAGACCCACAGCTAAACCCCGAACTAAACTCCTGGAACCCAGTGACAGAGAGGGAGGAGTGATGAGCAAAGGGGTCAAGATTGGGCCGGTGAAACCCAGAGAAACAGCTGACCTGAACTAGGGGAAGATCCTGGACCCCAGATTGATGGCTGCGTGGAAAGCATGGGACTGACCCTGACCCCCTGAATGTGGGTGTCAGTTAGGAGGCCTAGGCAATCTATGGGGCTTTGGGTAATAGATCAGTATTTATCCCTGGCACACAAATGGACTTTGGGTGCCCATCCCACAATGAGGGATGCTCTTTCAATATGGACACTTGGGGGAGGGCCTGGGCCCTCCCTGGAACAAAATGACAGACTCTAGAGATCCCCCATGGAGAGCATTACCTTCCCTGGGGAGTAGACTGGGTATTGGGTGGGGGGCCAGGGGGATTGGTGGGGGGAGTGGGTGTGGAGGGGATGGAGAGGGAGCTGGGATTGACATGTGAAGCAAGCTTGTTTCTAATTTAAATATATAATAAAATGCGTCAAAAAATTAGCTAGCAGCTTGGCTTCTGCACCAGAGACATTTGCTGGAAATCTTTTGATTTGCAGGGTACTATAGGGGACTGAGGTAGTCTACTTTCTGTTGTTATACTGAAACACCATGACCAAAAGCAATGTGAGTGGAAAGGGCTTATTTTGTTTATTTGTCCCAGTCCATCACGAGAAAAGTCACTGTTAAGATCTCAAGGCAGGAACCTGGAGGCAGGAACAGAAGCAGATTCCATAGAGAAATGCTGCTTGCTGGCTTGCTTTCCATGGGTTTTTCATCTTTCTCATGCAACCCAGTTCTAGGATGACAACGCCCACACCGTGCTGGGGACTCCCGCATCAGTCACTAATCAGGAAAGTGCCAACACCCACACTGTGCCAGCGTGTCTTAGACCTGCCCACAGGCCAATCTGCTAGAAGCATCTTCTCAGCTGAAAGTTCCCTTTCCCCGCATAATGCTAGTCCACGCCAAGTCCTCAAAAAACAAAAACAAAAACAAAACAAAACAAAAAAACAACCAACCAGCACAGGTTCTAAAGACATTGATAGCCTGTTCTCTGTGGGGAAGCTCAGAAGAGACAGCAACCAGGAAAGATTGTGCTTTCAGTGAAAGAACAAACAGTTAATGAACCTGTCTCATACAAGAGGATAACAGGTGAATTCTGGTGTCTGTCCTTGCTGGGCTGTGGAGAGGGTAGATGAATATTCTTTTGTGCAATGAAAACTGGACTCCGTGGATGTCTCGCTCTGAGTGTGCATTTGAAGCAGTTTGACACACACTGCACGCTTGTAAGGTTTTTGTGGTTTCAAGGTGGAAATCTTCCAAACATAACCACAGGGACCATGTACTCTGCTCCCTACTTTATCCTCTTCCCCTCCTTTCCCTTTCTTCTCCCCTCCCTTCTTTTTCTTCTGTCTCCTTCTCTCCCACACTCTCCTTCCCTCTCTTTCTCCTTCCTTTCTTTTCCTTCCATATTACTTTCTTTATCACTCCCCCCTATTCCTGGTGCTGGGGAAAAGGCCTCAGAGCCTTGTGTGGGTTAAGCAAGCTTTCTCCCACTGATCCATCAGCCCCTGCTTCCTGGTTTTCTAAAGACTCAAGGGCTCAAAAGGATTGTTGCCTTTTAAAAGACAATACAATTTAGTTTCGAAGAGTGACAGATTTGCATGCAACCCACAAAGGCTTAGAGGTACATTATTTTGACACTTCCTGAAGAGAAGGAAGGCACTGAGATCCAACGTAGGGACTCTAGGTTCTAAGAGCACTGTTAGGCTTTTGGAGTTTCAATCTCTATATGTGTTCAGTGAGCTGGGCAGACTCTGAACCTAAAATTTTACATGAAATCAGGAAGATGTTATGTTTGAAGTGTTTGCTTTGATGATACTCACACTTCCACATTTGGGTAAACGCTGAGGAATAATTACAAATATGAGATAGAAGAGGATTCCCATAAGGAAGACCAAGCTCCCCAGAGAAGACAATCCGTGCTGCAACGCAGAGAAGAAGGCAGGGTGGTAAGGCCTTCTTGCTTGCTGGATGCGTACCTTGCATTCATTAGTCACATTCCCTGCCTCAGGGAGGGTTGTGACTCAGACTACAAATCTCTAATCTACAACTAACTAGCAAAAGCCAAAAAAGAACCTTAGCGTGTGCGCGCACACATGCAACATCTGATTTGAACTTGGTCTTTTGTGAATTGATGTGATTTAGAGACACCTCCCAAATAAATGTACAGTACTCTCCAGGAAGAGACACATAAAATACCAGTGTTCATTCCACTGACACTGTGCGGCAGAAAAATTGTTGAGTTTTGGAAATGGAGAAATTGCATCTTTCAGAGTGCTTGCGTGCCAGAGTGTGCCCTGGGAAGCATGCTAGCTGACTGTTCTTCAGAACATGCTAAGCATACCTAATATGTTCCCAGTCCCCCCTGCTCTGCCACACTGACTGGGAACGGTAGCCATGTAAATGTCTCCACTAGCAAAATGGGCCACTTAACACTTGGAATGGAGCAAATCCCTTCCTATCCTTGCTGGGATTCATACATGTGCTTTGATGGCCTTGGAGGAAAATTCGGCCCTTTTAAATACTGAGTGGTTGAAACATTACCACTTATCTGACAACAAACACTTTACAGGAAGACCATGAATTTGGAATGCTTCTTTTCTGCACCTACAAGTATAGAAAAAAATTAAATTTCTTAGAAAACAGACAATTCTCTTTTTGGAGAAAGTTAATGAATAGGGAAAACATTAAGGAGGCCAAATATATAGGTCTTCTTCCCCAGTATATAGCTTAGAATAAAAGTCTATCCTGATTTTATTGGCATCTCGTATTTGTATTAAAAGTAGCCGGGGTTTAATGTTCTAAACTAAATCAGTGTGCTGACTAAATATTTCCAAGGTAGGTGGTATCTTTGGAAAGACTACACTTACTGGGTAGTTAGGTGTCAGATTGACACAACCTACAAATCACTTGGGAAGAGACTCCTCATGAGGAATTATCTAGATCAGTTTGGCCCATGGGCATGTTTGTGGGGTTTTGTCTAGATTGGTAATTGATGTATGAAGACTCAGTCCACTGTTGGTGGCACCATTCCTTAGTCAGGGAGTCCTGAACACTATAAGGAAAGAGAGTCAAGTTGAGAGCAAGCCAGTAAGGATCCACATGTTTATTCCCTTTTGGCTTTTGACTGCGGATATGTTAAAAGTGGTGTGACATGCTGCTTGAGTTCCTACAGTGACATTGCTAGAACTTTAGACTGGGATTATACCCAAATAAATCCTGTCCTACCCTAATTTGCTTTTTGTTGAGATATTTTGTTTCAGCAACAGAAATGAATACTTAACTCTTAGTGAAAGTCCATCTTTTGGATTTTTCTAAACAAATCTACATTGTTATTTTGCCGCTGAGTCACACTGTGTGTGTGTGTGTGTGTGTGTGTATGTGTGTGCGTGCGCTCATGTAGGTCAGAGGTTCATAATGGATGTATTCCTCTACCATTCCTCTCTTGTTCTTTTGAGACTGGGTCTTTTACTTAACTTGGAGTTGAGAATGACTTTGTTGAAGACAACAAAGTTCTCTATAACCCTTTTCTCTGTCATCCAGTAAATTCTTTTCAGGGAAGGAAATACACAGAAGTCTTTATGAAAGACAGGGTAAAGATCCCACACATTCCAGTCTTATTTTTTTCCTTTTCGTTTTATGTCCATTTGTACATGTATGTACGTGCGCGCGCGTGTGTGTGTGTGTGTGTGTGTGTGTGTGAATGGGTGACATGTGGTGGTCTGGGAGATAGAACTCAAGTAAGTCATAAGACTTGGTGACAAGACACCTCCCCTGCCGCCATCTCACTGGCCCCTGTTTCTAAACAAATAGAGAAGTTGAGAATAGGGTGAGTGGTGAGAAGAAACATTTGAATCTGTGCCCCGTGGAGAAACTTAGAGGGGAAAAGGGCTTCCCTCAAGCCCGCACTGCCACCCCATCCCCCACACAGTCCCTTTGAGGCAATGGCATCTTCTACTGTGACCTGCAGGTCACCCTGACGTTGCTTCAATGAGCCGCGCTCCCACAGCTTGCACAGCCCCACAAACAGGTCTCAGAAAATACAAGAGCAAGGGACCTGGCTTTGAAACTGCAGTGTGGAAAGTTTGGGCCTGTGGACAGAGCTCCACTTCACAGGACGAAGAACTCCATTCAAAGAGACTGAGCTGGGGAAACACTTAGGAGTGTTCCTTTTATGCCTGACTCAGGGCACTTTGCTGGGTTGTGGGGCAGGATTTCCAAGTGATCGCATCTCCCTGGGCAACTTCAGCGGCCGGTTCTTAACAATAGTACCTGTAAAGCAAAGAACTGAAAGAATGGTTTCATAATTTTGCTACTATAACTCTACCTGAGATGGGTTGATTGATTGATCCAGGAATTGCAATTCTTTCCTGTGTGTGAGAAGCAAACCTTTTGCCCGTGTGGCTGTCTCAGGCTCTTTGACAGGAAGATGGAATGGAAGTTTCACACAGTCAGACACTACATCTTACTAAGTGCGGCTGGTGAGAATAGCAAGTTAAGAAACACGGGTACCACATTTAGTGTCAGCTATGAGTCCTAGGTTTTCTTTATAGGCGCATACATTGTATATGTACAAATGACATGAAAGCAGAAATGAAATTTTCTAGGAGAACAAAGGGGATGATGGGAATAGGAAGGGTTAAAAAGAGGATGGTGGTAGAGTACAGGACTGATATACTCAAAACTATGTTGTACACTCACATGAAAACAGAATTACATTGTGTAAACAATAATAATAATAAACATTTTAAAAAGTAAAAAGGCAAATGTGATGCCAGGAAGATGACTCAGTTGTTAAAGTATTTGCCTTGTACCTATGTATACCTGAGTTTGATGCCTAGAATCCATGCTTTATAAGGGAGCTGGGTGTGGTGGCCTGTGCTTAAGGTGTTAGCACCAGGGAAGAAGAGACAAGAGTATTCCTATGGCTCCTAGAAGCCAATGTAGCCTAACAGGAGCTCCAGGCCAATGGGAGAGTTCCAAAACTATGTGAAAGGCTCACAAGAAATGATTGCTGCTCTATCCACACACACACACACACACACACACACACACACAGCACAGCACAAACATATGAACAATATTGTGTGTGTGTGTGTGTATACAAAACTCTGAAGATCTTTAGAGACTCTTGCAAGCCAAAGAGGCCCCTTCCTTAGTGTTTGACATAGCTGCTTACTCATGTATTGCTATCCTATAGTCAGAGTTGCAAAAAAATCAGTCAGATCGCAGCATATTCTAGTATTGCAATTACAACATCTGAATGCTAAGAAAAACTGCACAATCGAAAACTATATCAAGAATTGGCTACTGTAATTGTTACTCTCTCCATTGTTATGACAAAATACTTGTTAAGAACAGCTTGAAGAATGAAGGGTTTATCAGTTTGCAGGCACAGTTTATCATGGCAGAGCAATTGTGGTTGCAGGAGCATGAGGCAGCTGGTCACATGGCATCCACAGTCAGGAAGGAAAGTGAGATGAATGCTGCCACTTGGCTTGTTTTCTCTTTATCAGTCTAGGCACCCAGCGCAGGGAATGTTACCACCCACTTTGGGGGTGGGTCTTCAAGCCTCAATTAATCAATCCAGAAACCCCCCAACAAACACACCCATAAGTTTGTTTCCATGATGGTTCTACATTCTAACAAGTTGACAATCACTACCACCTTGAACTAGAGATAGAACAAACAACTATCTTTGGGAAAGGATTCTAGTGAAATTTAGCCTGTGAAGGTATTTGGCATTCATTCTGCAGGCAAGATAAAAATGGTGACCAAAAGCAATTTGCAGGAAGAAATGGTTTATTTGCCATATAGTTCCTGGTCACAGTCCATCACTGAAGGAAATCAGGGCAGGAACTTGAATCAGAAACCACGGAGGATGCTGCTTGCTGACCCTCAAGGGTTCATGCTCAGTTAGCTTTCTTAAACAGTACAGGCCTAGGATGGATGGTACCACCCACAGTGGGTTAAACTACCCTACATTAATTAACAGTCAGGGCAATGTCCAACAGACATTCTCACTGGCCAGTCTGAACCAGGCAATCCCTCACCAAGACCAGGAAGCTCTAGGCCATGTCAAGTTGATAGCTAAAGCTTGCTAGGAAAAGAGGTTTTGCTGCTATATATGAATCTTTGGAAAATTATTTTTTTCAGTTTAAAAATAAAACCTAGTTGTAGCTCTGCATTTTTTATTCTTTATTGTTGATTAGCTGTAGATAGTCCACTGTGAGGTTTATTATGTGAGAAATTACTTGATATTGTGTAAAAAGGCAATATTCCTGCACATCAAGTATAGCTTGAACCCACGTCCACCTAAAAAAATGTCACAGTTGTTACATGTGCTTCTGGTGTGTGTGTGTGTGTGTGTGTGTGTGTGTGAATGTAAAGGTGTGCATATGTGAGTGGCTATGCATGTTGAGGCCAGAGATTGACCTAAGTGTTTTCTTCAGTTGTTCCCAACCTTATTTTTTGAAATGATCTTTCAATAAATCTTGAGTTCACTAATTGGATAGACTAGCTGACCCTGGAATGTTCCTGGCTATGCCTTTTCAGTGCCAGGAGTGTAGACACATCTGGGTTTTTTTGTGTGGGTCCCAGGGATCTGGACTCAGATCCTCATGCTTGCTTGCAAGTACATTGCTTCCGGAGACAACCCCTCCCCAGTCAACCCTCTACATTTCCAATTATCTTGTGTTAGGATAGTAGTTATCCTCATGTCTTGAAATAATGGTTGGCGAATAGAAGAATGAACCAAATAGATGCCCCTGAAATTCCTCTTATCTAATCCAAGTACCAAATCATTCCTGAAAAAAAAATCAAAAGAAATCATCTCATTATTGATGACATGAGACCACAGATGCCTGGCACATGCCAGGATGGAAGGGTTTCAAAGCACAATAGATGATTATAAATTGTAGCAGATGGCCTTTCCAAATGCACTTCCTGGTTCCCATGTAGTTTTCTTAGTGGTTTGGCCATTGGTCTGGCAAATATTTTATCTTTATCTCATTAAGAACATCAAGAGCAGATTTTCCCCCTTGTTAGGATCTTTACTACATCTTCATAATCTTGCCTCAGGTTTGAATCATTTATCTGAATCTGTGCCACACAATTTATTCTTCAGAGACATTAATTATCTTCCCAACTGGTTGACTGCACTGAGTTAAAATGGATAAAGATGGAGACAAGAATATTTCATTCACAAAGGCAATAGAAATGTGCATTTGTTGGGAGGGGCTTCCTGTATCTGGGAGATTGGTGAGATTATTCACTGAAGGTTATGGTAACTGACAAGACAACTTGATTTGATCTTATGACAAGATATCGGCAGAAGTAGGTGGCAGCATTTATATATCAAAGGCATATATATATATGTACACATATGCATATATACATACATAGCTATGTATATGTATATAAATACACACATATTGGTGATTAAGGTCATCTAACTTAGGACCTCCAGCATATTAGGCAACCAGTCTACCAACTGAGCTGCATGTTCAGTCTCTAAGAGCAAATTGCTTGGATTGCTGGGTTAGGCAGGAAGGAGAAAGTAGAATTTGATTAATTTTAGTTGTTATTTATTATTTGCATATGCACTTGTGTTTTATGTGCGCAGATACAAGGTTTTACCTGTGTATGTACATGTGGAAATGTTGATGCAAGGTGTTTTCCTTGATCAGTCTCTACCATAGTTGACACAGGGTCCCTCATTGAGCCTGGAGCTCACTATTTTGGCTAATCTGGCTAGCCAATTCATCCTGGGATTCCCAGTTTCCTACTCTCATGTGCTAGGACTACAGGTATCAGGTGGGTCATGGCCTCTGGCTTTTACTATTTAAAAAAATAAAAAGACTTGTTTTTATTTCTCACCTCTGTGCATATACCTGCATGCATGTGTCTCGTGTATACAGGTGCCCTCCCCCAAGACCAGAGAGGGCATTAGATCCCTTGAAGCTAAAATCACAGGCAGCTGGGAACTGCCTAATATGGGTGCTGGGAACTGAACTCAAGTCCCCGCAAGCACATCAAGTGTTCTTTTTTTTTCCCCGGTGACCACATAAATATCATTTATTTATTTTTGAAACGCTTTTTATTATTTAAATTAGAAAGAAGCTTGCTTCCCATTTCAGTCCCAGCTCCCTCTCCCTCCCCCCACACCCACTCCCCCCAGTTCCCCCCAGCCCCCACCCAATCCCCACTCCATTCACCATGGAGGGTGAGGCCCTCCATGGGGGTTCTTTAGAGTCTGTCATTTCATTCCAGGGAGGGCCCAGGCCTTCCCCCAAGTGTCCAGATTGAGGGAGCATCCCTCATTGTGGGATGGGCACCCAAAGTCCATTCGTGTGTCAGGGATAAATATTACCCAAAGCCCCATAGATTGCCTAGGCCTCCTCACTGACACCCACATTCAGGGGGCCTGGGTCAGTCCCATGCTGGCCTCTCAACCATCAATCTGGGATCCGAGAGCTAACCCTTGTTCAAGTCAGCTGTTGCTCTGGGTTTCACCAGCCCAGTCTTGACCCCTTTGCTCATCACTCCTCCCTCTCTTTCACTGGGTTCCAGGAGTTCAGTTCGGGGTTTAGCTGTGGGTGTCTGCCTCTGCTTCCCTCTGTTACTGGATGGAGGTTCTAGGATGGTATGTAAGATAGTCATCAAAATCGTTATCAGGGAGGGACATTGTATAATAAGCACTTTACACACTGTGCCATCTCCTCTAATTCTCAAGTGTATCAATGATAGGATCTCACTCTGTAGTTCAAGGCTGTTCACAGACGTGCCCAGGCTGATCATGATCGTAGGAGTTTCTTGCTTCTTGCTTCTTCTTCCCGAGCGTCTTGATTTCAGGCACGTATTACTCTACCTGGGTTAATCTTAACTGAAATATCAGTGCTATAACATCTCATTAGCATGATTTTAAATGTTGGGGAAGTAAGGAAATTAAGAAATTGTAAAAGATAAGCCCAGGCTTAAACTCGGTTTGACACAAGAGTGTGTTTGTATCTCAAACTTAATGTGAATGGGGATTATTTGGAGGTCTATTTTCATTTTACTTATATATATGCTGCATGGGCAGGTGCCTCCAAAGGCCATAAGAGGGGATTAGAAATTCAGGCAGTTGTTAGTTGCCCAGTTTGGGTGCTAGGACCCAAATTCAGGTCCTCTGTAAGAACAGCCAAAGTGCATCTAAAACTGAGCCCTGCCTCTAGCCTCTGCATGGATATCATAATTTGAAAATCTTGACTTCAGTGGTTTGTTTTGTTTTGCTTTTAAAATCCATGAAGCTGGGAAGGGGACATATTAAGATTAATACAAGGAATTGGAGGAGGGAAATGGGGGTTGGATATTACCATATTTTATTGTGTACATGTTCAAAATTGTCAGGAATAAACACTAAGTGTAAATTTTTAAAAAAGTAGAGTTAATGCCCACAGAGATGCAGAAAAAGAGAACATTTTCAAGTTACACAACTACTCCCATAAAACAAATTTTTAAAATTTCCCATTTCCTAAGTAGGTCAGTGCAACAAATGTTCTTAGAGATGAGTCATGTCTAAATTCCTAATGCACAATATTCAATAGAATGGAAATGAAATCCCAGCCCTCACCAAGTCTGCCTCAGAGTAAAACTGCACCAAACACGCCACCGTAATATTGTTTGAGATGTAAACATGTTGCCGCACCACACAAAATGAAGAGTATGGTTTTAAAAATTAGGAAAGATGGGGTAGAAGGCAACCGTGTTGATCTCTGGATTCCATGTGCACCTGCATGAACCACACATCCATGTAGATTGAGATGTGCCTGTGCGCTGTGAAGGCGCCAGGGGAATCTGAGTTTCTACGAGCTTCTAAGTGATGCTGACAGCGGTGCCTGATGGTGGGCTATGATCCGAGTAGAGGGGATGTCACAGGTGAGACACAGATGGACATTTACACACTCCAGCCAGGGTGCTGTAAGCCAACACACAGCGTCTAGCCTGTACCGCCATTGCCTGCTTTTTATGCCCCAATCCATTCTGCCCACTCACGGGGGCGCTTAGTGATTTATACACTTCAAAGCACTCGTGCGGTTGAGCTGCGCCCCTCTCCAGCGCTGATGCTCTCATACTGTTTCCTCTGCTTGAAAAGAACTCACCCTCAAGATGTCATTGCCGTAAGTGGTTCTCTGACCTTGCCCATACAGTGCGACTTGCTTTTTCCTTTGCTCAGAATACACACTTTTGGTGTTAGCATTGATCATTTTGGATTGTGTTTATCTTCGCTAAATTCTGACCTCATCAATCATAGAATAAGCTATCCTGGAGCTAGCACAATGGTCTACGTTTTGGAGTGTTGAATATATATATATATATATATATATATATATATATATATATATATATGCTTGTGGAGGCCAGAGGTCAATGTCTTTCCATCATATTTTAAAAGACAGTGTCTCTCATTAAGCTCACCCTAGTTTGGCTAGGATGACTGATCAACAAACCCAGGAATCCTTCTGTCTCCACCTCCCCAGTTTTGGAACTACAAATGCACAAGCCACACATGGATCTTTAAGTGAGTGATGGGGAATCAAACTGAGGTCCTCATGTTTGCACAGTGAGCACTTTAGTGACTGAGGCATCTATCTCCCTATGCTCCAAGTATGTCTTGATTTCATTTCCTGAATGCTACGATATTCTTTGGACTTAAAATTTAAACATAGTTGCTGTGACTGATATTTTCCTGTTTTTACTCTCTCAAACTCTGTTATGTTTTGTTTTTTGTTGTTGTTTGTTTTTAACTTCTTGTAATGTACTGGTTGGTTTTGTGTCAATTTGACACAAGCTAGAGTCACCAGGCAAGAAGGTGCCTCAATTTGGAAAATGCCTTTATAAGATCCAGTAGTGAGGCACTTACTTAGTGATCACTGTGGTCCTGGGTTCTGTGAGAAAACCATATAAAGCAAGCCAGTAAGAAGCATCCCTCCATGGCCTCTGTATCAGCTCCTGCCTCCACGTTCCTGCCCTGCGTGAGTTCCTGTGCTGACTCCCTTCAGTGATGAACAGCAATGCAGAAGTGTGAGCTAAACGAACCCTTTCCTCCCCAACTTGCTTCTTGGTCATGGTGTTTTGGCACAGCAAGAGAAACTCAAACTAAGACAACTAGCTTGCATGCTCCATCTCTGAGCTTCAAAGCTCCTGAACATGTTGTGTCTCTCAGAATCAAGTGTCATTATTAACAGGATAGATTCTGAAGCCAGATAACCTTGGATTCAAAATCTAAGGAAACCAGGCACCTTTGCGTGAACTATTCGATTTCTTTTGTGACCCTGGTTTTGACCAGTAAATTAGTAGAGGTAAGGACACCTCCCATGCTGCTTAGCTTTAATTGGCAAATTGACCCAACCTAGAATCATCAATAGTCTCAATGAGGTACTGCCTAAATGTGGGTGCGTCTGTGGGGAATTGCAGTGTTTATAGAAACTGAGACCAGAAGACAGAGACAGAGAGACAGAGAGAGAGAGAGAGAGAGAGAGAGAGAGAGAGAGAGAGAGAGAGAGAGAGAGAGAGAGAGAGAACTGATGAGCGAGCATACCTGCATCTGTTCCTCTCTGCTTTTGACTGTGCATGTGTTGTGACTGGCTGCCTCACGGCCCTGTCTTGACTTCCCTGCATCGATGGACTGCAAGCAAACAAACACTTTTTCCTTTAAAGTGATTTTTTTGGTTAGGGCATTTTATCACCGAAACAGAAATGAAACTTGGACCTTTTCTTTCCAGAACTATGATCAGGATTTAATTCAGTGTGTATTTAAAGTGCTTCGCCTGGATAGCGCAAATGTTATAATAATGCCGGCAGCTATTATGCTACTCAATGCAGCCTCCTCCACACTGACTGACTTCTCTGCCTCATGACCAGACCTGAGTAATTTCTTTAAGACTAGGACTATGTCTCGTGTCTTTCTACATTTCCTGTCTGTGCAGAGACTGACATAGCATAGATTTTTTCCCCATAAATGCTTGCAGAAAAGATCAATGAAACGGCAGTTTGTTTCAGGAATGAAGCTTTAAACACACATTTGCTGTGCTCCTGTAGAACGGAAGCATGCTGTCCAGGTGGATTTTATCCGCTCACCACATGTTGCCCTCACACCACTTAGTACAGAAACCAGTGCTGCTCCTGGCCATCTTTCTTACACATATCCTTGACCATGCAACCCCATGCCAGCTACTACGGAGTGAACCCATTTCATATTTCTATCACATAGACATATGCCTGGGTAGCTTCCAAAAGCAGAGATGCATTTCCTACAGTTCTGGAGATTGGAAGACCAACATGAAGGTGCAATACACAGCAAGAGATGTCTTTCTAGACCATTCTGGGGCAGAAGGTGGAGGGCAAGGCATAGAGAAGGATGGGGCAGAAGGAGTGTGCTAAAACAACCCTTTTATAAGAATCTCACCCTCATAAGAACTAACCCCTCCCATAATGACATGAGGCCCATCCACGAGGACACAGCCAGCAAAATGTAAATTTGCATGGCATCTGAGGAGAGCGAATGTCTGCTCATCCCAGGTAGGGAACTGACAACAGGCCATAGCACAGCTGGCGCCGCAGTCCAACTTGGAGAACTAACATGTGCTGTTAAGGGTACTGGAATGGGACTGAGGGGTTACTTACAGGAGCAGACACGACTCAGAGGTGGGTGTGTCATCAAAGCATTGTCACCAAGCATTGGTGACAAGAGCTCACTGGCGCAGGGAACAGGAAGCACACTGCACAGCCTGCAGGCAGCCCAACAGGTCACAGAGCATCCTTTGTGGCTAGCGGATACGAGGCTCTGCCAGGCAGCTGGACTCATCAGTGAGTCTCTGCTTCCTCCAGGTGGCTGGGCTTGTCTGAGAGTGCCTCTCCACCGTCTTTACTGCTTATATACTCTTGTGAAGGGAGGGACCTAGTCAGTCTCATCCACTGAAGTGACTTATGGAGCTATTTTGCTTCCTGCGTTAACAGCTTCCTTTCAGGATGGAGTGTTTCACCTCCCCCTAGAGCAGTGGTTCTCAACCTTCCTAAGGCTACGAACCTTTTATGACAGTTCCTCATGTTGTAGTGACCCCGACCACAGAGTTATTTTGCTGCTACTTCGTAGCTGCAATTTTGCTACTGTTGTGAATTGTAAAGAAATTAACTGATATGCAGGATATCTGATATGTGACCCTAAAGGGGGGGTCACGACCCTCAGGTTGAGAACCACTGCCTTAGAACATCCTGTTGTTTAGGCCCCTTGAAAGCATACTGTCCTAAAACATCCTGCTGTTTCCCTTGCCTTTCATATCCTGTCTCAAGTTTACCCCCAAGATGGAAGATCTTTATCTCTGCAAAAACTGCTGAGCAACAATAACTACTCTTAGAGGCTCAACCTGTTAACACTACAGAACTATAGATTAAGTTTTCAGCACATGAACTTTTGGGAGAAGAAGGAATTCACAGCACTGGTATCAGCAAAGGCACTCTAACTCCTGAAACATTTTAAGTAGTAGCTGGTCATAGCCTGCTCTTTTTCTTCATTCATTGAAGTGAGTGTGAGTGTGTGTGTATGTGTGTGCGCACCCATGCGTGTTTTGCATGTGCTTGGGCACACATGTGGGGGGCATGCACATGGGTACACATGTATGCAAAGGCTTAAGGTTAATGTAGGAAATCATCTTTGACTACTCCCTTATTCAGTTACACATTATTCAGTGAGGTAGAGTCCCTCTATCAAACCCAGAGCTCAATGATGAGACTGGTCTTGCTAGCCAGCTTGCCCTGGAGTTCCCTTGTCTGCCTTCCCAGTCTGGAATTACAGGGAGCCACCGCACTCCTCCAACATTTGTGTGGGCTCTAGGCATCTGAATTCTAGTCCTTGCACTTGGGAAATAAGAGCTTTAGTCACTGAGCCATCTCCTCAGCTCCCCAGAAGAATGGCTCCTGATTCTTAAAAGTTGGAACAGTAGCTCAGTTGGTAAAGTGTTTGTCTCAGAGGCATAAGATGCCTCCCAGAACCCCATTTTTTTAAAAAGCCAGTCGTGGTGGATCATGCTTGTAATTCTAGCATGAGGGAGGTAGAGATGAGGTGGATCCCTGGGACTTACTGGCAAGCCAGCCTAGCCCGCTTGAGGAGTTCTAGGGAAGTGAGAGACCCTGTTTCAAAAGAAGATGGGTAGCACATGAGGGATGGCACTCGAGGTTGTCCTCTGGCATCCACACACATGTGCACACATGCATGAACACCTGCATGTATGCGTTCCCCCTACAAATACACACATGCAGGCACACAGGCAAAACCAAAGTCTCTTCTTCAGACTCCTGTATCTTTTTGGTTGTGTGCCCAGCCTTTAACAGCTGAGCTATCTCTCAGCCCGAGACCCTTATATCTTAACTGCTATATTGTACTGGATTGAATACTTTCAGATCCCCGCACGTTCTCCACCATGCCTATGGTGCCCACTCAGTTAGCAACAGCGGTCTTCATGTTTACCTGGCCTGATTTTCTCTGCATATTTCTGTCACCTGCAGCAAACCCCCCTCTAAACTAACTGTGCTTCTAAAAGCCTCATATATTGGCCTGAGTTTATCATAAGAGATTAAAGGCATGCAAAGTCTTCTCCAGAAACCAGCAGAGACGACGCTGGGGGCCTGGTTCCCAGTTAAAGCATCCTGGACCATAAGACAATGTTGTTAGTATTTCTGAAATCATGGGTGTTTATGGCAGACCTGGTGGGGAGGATACTTAATTCTGTGTATTCAGGTCCAAAGGAAAAATGTATAATGCTTATCTTATTTACTATTTATTTCGTGGGATTCATGTGTGTGCGGATCGTGTGTGTGTGTGTGTGTGTGTGTGTGTATGTGTGTGTGTGTGTGTCTGTGCATAGATTCATGTGTGTGTATGTGTCTCTACAGAGGTCAGAGAAGAACTCATGTGTTGTTCCTGAAGAGTTATCTATCCTTTTAATGACTCAGGGCCTTTCATTGGCCATGGTTTATCAAACTGGCTAGGCTGCCTGTCCAGGGAGCCCCAGGAATCTACCTGCCTGTCCCCAACTCTCTAGCAGTGGGATTATAAGCATGTATAATGGCATTTTGATGTGGCTTCTGGGGATTGGACTTAGATCCTCATGATCTTTACTGACTGACACATCTCCCAGACATAGTTTATTTTCTTATTGTAAAGTTTGGTGACAGTCAATTAACTGAACTCAGTTACTTATGAATGGATCTATCAAATGGAAAGGCTTGTAGCCTGAACAAAATGTCAGTCCATTGTCACTATCTGATGCTGCTTGAAGGACATGATGCAGTGGAGTTTAATGGCAGGATCTAGAGGATTGGCTGTGAGCTTCTAATGCTCATTAACACAGCTTCATGCCTGACTAGCAGGCCTTCAACTATGATCTGAGAAGCAAATGTTGCTTTTTCAGTCCTGCTCAATCATCGAGACGCCATTATTATAATTAGACAATTAAGTTAAAAATGAGTGTTTCAACACTGAGATTTCCTGTAACTCTTAACCCCACAGCCACCACCATGTAAAATAGACATGGGATGTACCACTTCCTGCCTGAATTGACACACAAAAGGCATTGGAAAGATCACGGGGTGCTATAATTTAGTTCTGCCAATCTGCCTGCTATCTACAAAACTTACCGAGAGGATTAAGACGAATGCAGCTGATTATTATTAGCACCTGACAGTGGGTTGAGCTGGTGTCCATCCATTCTGCAGATCCATAATGGCAGTGGCTGGAGTTGTTGGAGAGTAGATGGTGCTGTAAAGAATATCTCCAGGAAACAAACAAAACCAACAGCTTGCCAGAATTATAAAGACGTATAAAAATATTTCAGAAGCTTCTCAGTGCGTGGAGAAAGACACTTCTTCTCGGGGTCAGTGGAAATCAAGGCAAAGACAGACAGAGAAACCATTAAGTTCAGAGAGGGAGAAAGCATTGCAGGAAAGAAGGTGGCTCCACTGTGGTCACCACAGCCACAATCACAAAAACCCTGAACACGGAGATTAAAATACTTGGAAGTCACCAGAAATGGCATGAAGGGAAGGGATGTTAAATGTCTCATCCATCAAAATTGAAAGCAATTGTGTCTTGCTTTGCACTGTGTGTTATATGCACACATATATACATATATGTGTGTATATATGTATGTGTGTGTATTTGTGTGTGGTGTGTGCACATATATATGATTGTGTATATCTACGTGTGTATGTGTGATGCAGGAATGTGAGTATGGGTGAGCGTGCACTCCCATGTGTACATGGAGGCCAGATGAGGATATCCAGCATTCTGCTCCATCTTACCTCCTTGAGACAAGGTCTCTCACTGGACCCGGAGCTAGACTGGCCGTCAGCAAGCCCCAGTGATCCTCCTGTCTCTGTAGCCCACAGCTCTGGGGGTACAGGTACACAACACTGTGTCTGGATTGTTATACCGGTACTTGAAATCTGACTGAGGCCCTTACATTTATTCAGCCAGTGTTCTTACACCCTGAGCCATCCTCCAGCCCATATATTATGTTTCAAAATAAACTGACAGATACTGGGAGCGAGCTCTCACTTAGAGAAACCAGATTTATGAAAACAGTAAAAATGTTTGGGGAAAACAGAATGAATCAAATATTAGTGAAATACCTGCTCAAAAATATTTTATTCCACTGTGTTGGGCAGGAAACCTGCTTTTCTTAGCATTCATTTTTCAATTGCTTTGTCACTTTGGAAAATTAAGAGGGAAGCTCTAAAAGGGGTGGTTGATGTATAAGAGGGTGGAGTGGAGTCAGTGGGACAACTTCTACTGCTCCCTGGCACCACAACATGACTATGGTTGACAGCAATTAATTTCATATTTCAAAGTATCTAGCAGAAAAGAACTCACATGTTCAGAATACCAATAAGTGATAAATGTTTGAGGCAATGGAGAGGCTAATTATCCTGACCTGATGGTTGCTTACTATAGGCTTGTATTAAAATAACACACTGAAGGGCTGGGAGGTGGCTCAGTTGATAAAGCATTTGTGTAAGCGTGAGAACCTGAATTCGGAACCCCACTCACACAGTCCCAGAATGCCTATCATGAGATGGGAGGTGGAGACAGGAGACTCCCTGGAAGCTCATGGGCACACAGCAGTGAACAATAAGAGATCTTGTATGAAATAGCGGTAGATAAGAGCGACTCCTGGGGTTCCTCTCTAACCAACACATGCGCAGCTCAGCATGTGCTCGCACACAGGAACTCACACAAACATCTACACACAGAGAGATTAAAAATACACCATACTTCAGCTATTGTGTCAATCAACAGTTAGTGGACGGAGAGTCAGCTCAGCAGTTAAGCGTGCGTGCGCTCTTGCAGAGGACCCTGGTCTGCGTCCCAGCACCCATGTTAGTCGGGTCTACTCACAATCACCTTAACTCCAGCTCAGGGGATCTAAAACTACATAGACACACAAGCATACACATAAGAATGAGTTAAAAATGAATGCTAGTAAATAGTGTGCATTTAAGTTTTTTATTTTTATTTTTAAATTTAAATTTAAATTAGAAACAAGGTTGCTTCACATGTCAATTCCAGGTCCCTCTCCCTTTCGCTCCCCTCCTCCTGTGCCCTCCCACCCCCCCCCCAGTATCCCCTCATTTCTCCATGGAGGGTGAGGCATTTAAGTTTTATGACTTCATCCTTCTCCATGGGGCTTGGCCAGGACTATTCAGGTCCAATGAGAGTTCCATTTAAGACCTCTTTGATGATAAATGAACATGTTACTTTCTGTTCCAGCTACTCTAATAGAAAATGTATACTGAAGCAACTGACAGGAGAAAGAGTGTGGCTTACGGGTCCAGGTTATAGTCCACCATGATAGGGATTACACAGCTGCAGGTGAGTAATAGGTTATCTGTTATGTCACATCCAAAATCAGGAAATCAGGATCACAGTGATAAATGCATGCTTGGTGGTACTTGGCTTGTTATGTCCACTTTATAGAGCCCAGCATTCCAGCCCTGGGAATGGGAGCCACCCACATGGTGCAAGTCTTCCCAGCTTAGTTAACACTATCAAAATAAGCACTCACAGGTGTGCCCAGCTGACTTTCTCCCAGGTGATGCCAGCTAGATTCTCCCAAGCTGACAGTTAGCCCTGACCATCAGGGGAAATATGTAGTTTACACTGGATTTTTCTTTATTTATAAGCATTATTAATTGTAAGAAGTTAAGAGTTTTGTAATCACTTTTTCATACTTCTATATAGTGTTCTTTGATCATTCTCACCTCCCACTGCCCTCTTCTTGGCCTTTACAGCAGTCATTTTCCTGTGTAAAATAACCCACTTCTCCTTTCATGAGAAATAGCTAGATTCTGTATATGAGAAGAAACATGTGACATTTGACTTTCTGAGTCTGGCTTATATCGTGTTACATAATTCATGCGTTTCCTACAAGTGACATAATCTAATGTGTCTCTATGGCTAAAAACACTCCATTGTGTATGTGTTCTATATTTCCTTCATCAATCAACTAGCATCTAAGCTTCTTCCATTAATTGGCTACTGTGAAGAATGGTCCAGCAAATATGAATGTGCAAATGTAATTTTTGAAAAGGTTTTGTTTCTTAATTGTGTGTGTGTGTGTGTGTGTTGGAGCTACAGGTGGTTGTAAACTTGTAAAAAGCTGACATAGACACTAGGAACCAAACTTAGGGCCTCTGCAAGAGCAACAAGAGCTCTTAACCACTAAGCCAACTTTCTGGCCTAAAAAGGGCAAACATCTTTTTTAAAAATTATTTTATTTAAATTAGAAACAAGCTTGTTTTACATGTCAATCCCAGTTCCATCACCCTTCCCTGCTCCCCTGCCCACTGACCCCTATCCCATCACCTTCTACTCCCCAGGGAAGGTGAGGCATTCCATGGGGGGGTCTTCAAAGTCTGCCATATCATTTGGAGCATGACCTAGGCCATCCCCCATGTGTTTAGGCTGAGAGAGTATCCCTCTATGTGGAATGGGCTGTCAACATCTATTCATACACTAGAGATAAATGCTGATCTACTACCAGAGGCCCCATAGATTGCCCAGGCCTCCTAATTGACACCCATGTTCAAGGGGTCTGGATCAGTCCTATGCTGGTTTCCCAGTTATTGGTCTGGGGTCCGTGAGCAACCCCTTGTTCATGTCAGCTGTTTCTGTGCGAATTCTCCAGCCTCCCTCTCTGCAACTGAATTCCAGGAGTTTGGCTCAGTGTTTACCTGTGGGTGTCTGCTTCTTCCATCAGCTACTGGATGAAGGCTAAGGGCAAATGTCTTGGTGGTAGACTGCCTTAGATTTCCTCAGTCATATGCCCAAGGGTAATATAGCTGGATTCTATGGCAGTTCTACTTTTAGGTTTTTTTTTTTTGAGGACCTTTCACACTAGTTTCCAGAGTGACCACATCAATTATCAGTGCCACCAACAGCAGACTTTAGGAAACTCTGAATACAAGTAATGAATGCCCCTCTTGCCTTCTCAAGCCCCTAAGTGTCCAGAAACTATAGAGTTAGCATCATCCCTTTGGATTTGGATGCTTATTTGCACTGACAATCAACATGAAGCTCAAAGACAGCAAACAGCATTCAGAAGCCACACAACAAGTTCATTATGGTGTCCAGGCCCATCATAAAGCATTAGTTACCGTGGTGTGTTTTGTTATTGTCCAAGCCAGCGGCAGGTGTAGTCATATGTACTTTAGGATTTTTTTCCCAGCCAGAGGCCAAGTCTATGGAGAGGCCACTGAGAGCCAGCTGTCTACAGCTGCTATTGTTAATTCATTAAACTTCATGCTTTATCCTCCCTGGAAATTGCTGGCAAACAATAACACCGGTGCTTGATGCCGGTCTTGCTGACAATATCAATTATTTAGTTTTCTGCCAATTCCTGTTAGAGTTTCCCTAACTGGAAAATTTACACTGTGTTATTGAATTAAAAAAACAGTGGAAAGCTTTAGGGAATCTAAACCAATTAGCCAGAATTGTAAACCCCTTTGTTCACAATAATTTGTTTACATGACTGATTCAGCCTTTTAATTATGGGGGACCCATGCAGACCACAAAAGGTGCTCCTACAGCCATTCTTTGTGGGGCACAACAATGCCAACATGACAAGACTCGTTTTTCCTAAAATTTTTTAGTGTGTATATGTGTGTGTGTGTTGTATATGATATATATTCATGTTTTGTGCATGTGTGCATGCCCTGTACATAGAGGTCAGGAGGGCATCAGATGACCCACTCATCCACTTGAAGTAGAGTCTCTCACTGAATCTGGAACTAGCCTTGTAGTGATTAAACCCTAGTGATTCTGTCTCTGTCAACAGTAGCGTTGGGGTACAGATACTGCACCCAGCATTTATGAGGGTAGTGGTAATTTGAGCTCAGGCCTTCATATTTGCACAGCAAGCTCCCTCGCCCACTGAGCAATCCCCCTAGCCCCAACATTAGCATGTTGATAATAACACTGTAGAGATATTTGGGGCTTCCTATGATCTTTTCTGGGCAGTTATCTCATCCATGGCATCAGCAAGTCTGTAAGCATCATCTCACCAATTCTTCATCTTTCCACAGTTCCTGCAAGCTCCTCTTCCCATTTTTTCCTTTTAGAGCTGTCTTTCAATGCTCGCTATGTTGTTTTTGTTTGTTTGTTTGTTTTTACTTTTATTCCATTCTTTCTTTGACAATCTTACCATGTATAAAACATATTCTGCTCACTGTGACCTCCACCCTATTTGGTTTTGCTATCTACCCTATTATTAATCCTACCAGTGTTATGAGTTTGTATGTGTGTGGGGGGGAGTCTTCACTAACTACAGTGGTGTAGAATCAACATGTTGATCACTGTGCGCATGATGAAGTGGTTCCATCTAACATGTGCAGTGTCTCCCAAAGACTCAGAGAAGTTGACACGCAATGGATAAATATTTGCACTGTGTTTTTTGTAGTCTGCTGATATTTGGTTACTGAAATGCATCCTTCTTTCTTCCGTGTGCTTAATGTGTATATATGTATATAACAAGAGTGCATGTGTGTGGTGTGTATGTGGTATGTGCATATGTGCATATATGCTCATGTGAGTATACATATGTGTTGGGTGTGTGCATACATGTGTATGCATGCATGTGGAAGCCAGAGGTCAACCTCGAATAGCATTTTTAGAGACATTACCTGGATTTTCTGAGATAGCAGATAGATCTTTGGTACCTGGAGCTCGTTAGGACCACTTCAGTGGCCAGCTGCTGAGCTCATCCGATCCACCTTTCTGTGAGTCACAGCACTAGGATTGCAGGCACAAGTTACAATGCCTGGATTTTTGAGTGGGCTCTGAAGGAATCAAATCAGAACTTTAGATTTGAACAACAAACATTTCACAAACTGAGCCATCTCCCCAGCCTGAAGTCCCTATGGATAAGAATGTGGGTGAACATAGAATGTAGAAGAATGATTCTGAGAAACGACATCTGTTCTTGTGGTGTTTATACATACTTTAAATGAGTACTTTGATCAGTATGTGAGAGCTGTCACAACAACTTCCACAGGGGATTGCACGCATAACCACAATTCATGTCCACCCTGCAGGAATCTGGTCCATGACCTGACACACCCACAAGGATGCAGAAAAGATGCTTTGATGAACAACTATGTGGTGAAATTTCTAATGTCTTTGGATGGGCTAATGAGTTACCTTCAAGATGCAAGCTAAGTAGTGTTCCTTCAAGAAACCATAGATTTTTAAATGACAATACCAGTGCAAAGTGTGTGGATTATTGACCAGGGAGCCTACAGATAACTCCAAAACAATATAGGCTAATGACATGGGTCTTTGTTGTATACTGGAAGTAGAGGGTAAGACCCTGTTGTTGAAGACACCACACATCCTGACCCAAGAAACAAAGAAATAAAGCTTCAACCAAGCTGGAAGCTGCCTCCCTGCTGGCTAGCAGTATTCATAGTGCCAGACGCTGCTTTACAGAATGCTGGGAAGACAAGCTTTTGGCATTTGTAAGCTGTGAGCCTTGCATGCCACAATACTGACCTGTCAGGCGTGATGTACCTACTGGTGCAACAGTGACATGACTGTTTGGAAGGAGATGTACAATCTTTCAAAGTGGGGAAAACACTGAAGGTCCCTGTGTTTAGAAGAGATTGTTTGTATGCATGTGCATGTGTGCTTGCATGGGTGCGTGCCTGTGTGTGTGTATGTGTGTGTGTGTGTGTGTGTGTGTGCGTGCATGCGTGGGTGTGTGTGTAAACTTGTGCATGTGCAGAAAGAAAGGGTGTTGGGTGTCCTTTTCCATCACTCTCCATCTACTTCTTTGAGGCAGGCTCTCTCTTTGGACTTAAGGCTCCCATTTTCTCTGCTTTGCTGGAAGTCAGAACGCCCGGGCAACCCTTGTCCCCTTAGATGTGGCATTATAGGTATGTAAGTGATGCCCCACTTGTTACATGGGTGCTGGGATTTGAACTTTTATCCTCACAATTGCACAGGTGCTCTAAAACACCATCTCTCCAGCTGCCACACATGGAGCCACCGGGAATGACCCTGTAGCTTTATCTTTCGGGAAGCCTTCTGCAGTAAGAGGCCATCCCCCCCCCATCTCATACTTATACCTTGAGCTCTGTGTCTTGTGGTAGAAGCAATTATGGCCCCTCTCGTCATTCTGTAAAGTGGTGGGGTTGGCAGGATCTCAAGGTCTTCCGTTAAAATTCACACAAGGTTCGTTTCTGTCCTCACTGCCTCCTGATCCCATCCGGCCCCATGATTTTCATTTAAGTCTCTCAGATTTGTGCCGCTACACAAATGATTGCTGGCACCTTAGCGAACATATACAGCCTGCTTTACAGACTCCGCTTGATGCAATTCTGCATCTTCCCCGGTACAAAATGCAGTGTCAGGGTCTTTTTACTTCAAAGGATGGAAAGTGAACACAAATCAGTTTTGGGTGGGAGAGGGGAAGATGAGTGGAAGACTCCAGGGCTGGGCAACTCCAGGGGCAGATGTGGCTCTAAACTTGCTAGAAACTGATGCTAAAAAGAATTTGTTTCAGAAGCGTGGAGGATGGTTAGAAAGCACCTACTGTTCTTGCAGAGGGTGAACCAGAGTTCAGTTCCCAGAAACTATGGCAGGCAGCTCAAAACTACCTGTGACTACAGCTCCAATGGATTTGCTGCAACACACACTGATTCTCCCCCCTCTCTCTCTGTCTCTCTGTCTCTCTGTCTCTCTGTCTCTCTGTCTCTCTGTCTCTCTCTCTCTCTCTCTCTCTCAATCTCTCCCTCCCCTCTCCCTACTCCCCGCTCTCCAAGTAAATGCTGTCCTGTGTATTGTGGACTACAATTCTCCTACAATTGTCTCCCAAGTACTGGGTTTACAGACATGTGCCACTGTGCCTTCATAAACTTAATAAAGTTTTAAAAGCACTTATTAGTAGTTGGGACTCTCTAGAGGAACTATGCCAATTGTACTAATAAAACACACACACATGCATGCTCACACACATGTGCACACACACACACACACACACACACACACACACCAGTATCTCAGCAGCTGACAATGATCATCCACATCATGAAGAGGCTGAGAACCTGGTAGCTGCTCAGTCTACAGGTCAGGGTGCCCCATCTGTCCCGATAAAGCTGAAGATATGGATGCCCCCTAGATATTTAGTCAACACTAAATTATCAAAGTAGCCAGGATCTAATGTCACAAAAGGATGACCACAGCAGACATAGACACAGCCAGGAAGAAGAGAAAGGAGGCAGGTGTCACAGTGTCACGTCTGCTGCGTGGCCTGTGTCCGAGAACGTGCGGAGGGTGTCGGGGATTGACAACACAGAGACTCGTTTAACGATATAAAGAGAACTTTAAACAGGCTCCAAAAAGGTTCAAGAAAAACTTCCTAAGAAAAGCTCCCACCAGAGAAGCTTCTGCTCTCTCCTCTACCCTGGCTGGTTCTGCTCTGACCGAGGTGGATGTGTGTGGGTTTTTGAAGGTGCGGTTAGTCTTTGGACAAGGTCGAGGTCAGGGCGGTTTCCGTGGGAAGGCCTTTCCCAGGAACTTATTGTATCATTTTTAGTAAACATGTTTTTACTAAACATTGTCTTACAGCTGCCTACTCCCAGGCAGAAGGGGAAGTGGGTCTCTGCTCAAGGTCTGGTGTTCCCACAATTCACCCCTTTTTATTTTCAAATGAGGCACTCCTGGCTTAGGTCAAGTAGGGTCACCCTCCCTTTCCCGTCTTTGGGGGACCTTGAACCCCTGTTTAGGTGGGAGGGGTCTTCCCCACAGGTTGTCCGTCATCGGAGATACCCCAACCTTAAATCATCTGTAACCAACCTTCATGGCTATCGGGATTGCCATGGGCTAAGCTAAGCAATACTTGGTTACGGATCTCTTGTCTCTGGAACAAGGCACGTTTGAGCTCGGCATAAAGCCAGAATGCCTACCGCCACTGTCACCATTTCCAGGACCCCCATTGACATAGCGCCTCTCCATTACCATACCCATCACCAGATCTGGGCCATAACATTCTACCAGCCTTCATCTGTTATAAGGGTAACATGCACATGATTTACATTTTGTTACAAGGGTAACCCGTATGTGATTTACATTTACAATTTGATAAAGTTTACAATCGTTTCAAGATCTGGTCAGGAAAGCATTTAGAAAGTGCACTTGCACAGATACATTGGGCACAATCATTGATGTTACACATGTAGCATTATGAAAAATATGAACAATAGTTGTCACATTAGGACAAGTTGCATTTCTCCAGAAAAATACACTGGTCTAGTCGTGATTCCAGAAACAGGAACCATCAAGTCTGGTATTTCAAGTGACCATGTCCTGTTCAAATACTGAAAAGAGGCTTTTGCCACTCATAGTCCATATCAATGTCCAAATATTTTAAATGGGTCCTTTTTTCCCCTAAAGGGAAAACTGGCAAAATGAATTCTGTTGTTTCAAGGTGTGTCAAGGGCAGACAGTTAGTCTTTTCAGTTCTTTGTTGGCTTCGGGATGAAAACTCACGGGTCCGGAAGGTTAATGTAGCAGGTCTGTTGAGAAACTGGAAATCTCGAACTGACTGTTTTCTTTCTTTCTTGGGCTGTAGATTCGATAACATCAAGGGTCAGGAACACTGATTTAGGAGATCTCACTCAAACTGGCTTAGGTAGGCTCCCATGGTCTCAGGTCCAGTTTTTCTCTGCTCCATGCATCTCACTAATTGGTCTGACAGCTGCCGAAGCTTTATTCTTTTCCTACAAGAAAACATAAACATGCCCTCGACCCCAAATTAGGGTCTTCTCCACTGTCTAGTGCATGGATGTCTCCATTTGACCTGAGCAATGGTTGCTCAAGTTCCATCATGTCAGAATCTGTCTGAAGCTCACTGGCATTCACATTATAAAATTTTTAAATGAGGAGTGTATTATTTGATGAGTCATGTGGGGACTGGGGGCATTATTCCCCCTTTTTTATTTTCTAAAAAAGTTTTCTTTTTTGAACTGTTGAAGCTGGACCATAACAGTAGAAGGATTTGTCTACCCTCCTTGGTTAACTATCTAGGTAAATTGGGCTTACTAAATAACTTTTGAAAATTATTTGAAGTCTGTGAGCAGTCTTTCCCAATCTAACCTGTAGAACTCTCACTAGCTGACAAGGCCTCTTAAATTTTAAATTTTTCTGTTAAAACATTAACAGACTGGCTGGATGTTCCTTTTGGCTATATTTAACGCAATCTAGGTAGCTTCTTAATTATTTTTGAAGGGATTTAAGTATCCTTTTAATCATATAATCAGTTTACACTCACGCATTCACAATCACATTTCATACATACCGGTGTGGCCACACCATACATTCAGAACATACATGCATCTTTCAGTCATCCTTTTTCCCTAGGTCATGATTAGTCTGTTGTAATGAAGTTTCCTTAATTGAAATCTATGTAAAAGAACAACTCCAGCCAATCCTTGAACTAAAAAGGTTAAAAAGTCCTATATGTTTTTATCATTCCTCCATTTGAGCTACAGTCATGGGGTACAGCCGTACCTACTCCTTGTAACTCTGTAGATGCAAGGTAGAGAGGCCAGGCTTTTGGCCAAAAGTTTTTAGAGATGACTCACAAAATAGAACTTAAATGTAAACAAAATTTTCCATTCCATATACCTTTGTCGTTGTCTTTTTCTTTAATTAATACCAGTACCTCTTTACTGTTACCAAAAAAAATTTTTTTTTGAGTCAGGGTTTCTCTGTATTGTTTGAGGCTGTCAGTCCAGCCTGGCCTCGAAGAATAGTACTGGACCATCCCAAAAGTAGTCCGACTGTGCCTGGGGGCAATGGCCCATGCACCCCAGTAGGGAGGGCCTGGATCCCCATTTCCGGTGTTAGGATTGCCCGGGCAGAGGGAGCGAGGTCCAATCCTGCACTCCCCGAGGTGGCTCTAAGGAGGTCTGAGATATGAAGGGGTTGCTCTGGGGGAGAAAATGAGTCCTGCCACTGCCCAGAGCAGGGGTCATTGCCCCGTACACATTGGTTTTGGGGCCCTGGGGCGGGGCCCTCCTCCCGTTTCCCTGATTATTATTAGCAGAAAGGAAATTTCCCTCCCTGTCAGTTTTAGAGTAGCAGTTATTGGCCCAATGATATCCCCTTCGACAACGGGGGCATAAACCAGGTCTCTTGAGACCCGTAGTACTATTTTGAGGGCACTCTCTACGGAAGTGTCCCTCCCTACCGCAGCTAAAACATGTTTTTCTCCTTCCCAGAGTAGGTCTTTCTTTCCCCACTTGGGGCCGAATAGCAGCAGCTAACACTTGGCCCTGGATGAAGTTCCCATCAATGTCCCTACAGATCCGGATATAGTCATTTAGACTTTTATTGCAATAGGGGCGAAGGGCTTCCTTACAATATTTATTTGCATTTTCAAATGCCATCTGCTTTATGACTGGCATCGCAGGCCCAATGCCCCCAAATATTCTTTCTGCTACCTGACTGAGACGGTCTACGAAGTCTTGAAAAGGTTCGGAAGGTCCTTGAAGGACTTTGGACAGATGATCCCCTCCTTCCTTGGAAGGCAATGCTGCCACTTGGGCATAGACTGCGATGTCATATTGCATTTGTTGCTGAATGGTGGCGTATTGACCACTCCCGGTAAGCATCTCCACATTTCTCTGGGGCTGTCCGGCCTGTGCATTCCTTTGGGCTGTCTGGCTGCATCTTTCCTGAAACTCACCTCTCCAAATCAAATAATCTCCCCCCGACAGAGCTGCTCTGCAAAGCTGCTGCCAATCGCCAGGTGTCAAATTAAGAGACGCAAAAGATTCCATTAAGGAAAGTGTAAAGGGAGCCTGTGCTCCATAATTTAAAGTTGCCTCTTTCAGTTGTTTTATATCTTTGAAACTTAAAGGGTCATGGCGCCGAATGACCTGTCGAGAATTGTTCGGGTCTGGAACTTCCATTACCGGGGCCACCACCGGGCAGCATTGGACCCCTCCTCTGGGTCTTCCCTCCAGGTCCAAGAAGGACTGGGTTATCTCATAGGAGGAGTCCCTTTTTTCAGAGTATGGGGAAGGGTTTCTCTCCCTGTCCTGTCTTTCCTTAATTAGAATCTTTTTTAGTTCTTTTTAAGGGCCGCGATCTCAGCAAGTAACCGTTCCTTTTCAGACTGTGACGAGTCTGAGTCTGAGCTACTTTCATTTTCTAGGTCTGATAGAGAAGGATATAACCGATTCTGACCGGAGTCCTTCTTTTGGGTCGCGCCCGGAGATGTCTACCCGTTTTTTGTTGTTACTAAGAGACTCCTCCTCATCCTCACTAACAATGGAGCCTCTAGTTTCAATCACGGTCTCTTCATCATCACTCTCTGCCCCTGAACTCAAGGAGGCTTGAGTCTCAGTCTCTTGTAACTCTAAAAAGCCTCTTTTGTGTCCTGAACTACCTGGCGGTGACGAACCTTATCTGTCAAAAGTGCTCCCTCACTAATCTCCATAAGGAGAATGTCGTAGGGGGCAAGGACTCAGATCCCTCTTTTCGTAAAAGTCTATGAAGATCACGGCGAACCTCCTCCCAATCTGGAATATTTAAGCTTCCCCCAGTAATGAACCATGGACTGGCTCGTTCGATCGATTTTAGAAAGCCTTCTAGGGTTTTAGACTTGACTGCAGTCCCATGTTCTTTAAGTAACTTTTTTAGTTGATACTGCAATGATTCTAGCTTCCCGGAACTATTCCCCATAGTTTCTTAACCCCGTCCACTTACCTCACTTTCACGATCTCGGTGGAACCTCCAATTGTCACGTCTGCTGCGTGGCCTGTGTCCGAGAACGTGCGGAGGGTGTCGGGGATTGACAACACAGAGACTCGTTTAACGATATAAAGAGAACTTTAAACAGGCTCCAAAAAGGTTCAAGAAAAACTTCCTAAGAAAAGCTCCCACCAGAGAAGCTTCTGCTCTCTCCTCTACCCTGGCTGGTTCTGCTCTGACCGAGGTGGATGTGTGTGGGTTTTTGAAGGTGCGGTTAGTCTTTGGACAAGGTCGAGGTCAGGGCGGTTTCTGTGGGAAGGCCTTTCCCAGGAACTTATTGTATCATTTTTAGTAAACATGTTTTTACTAAACATTGTCTTACAGCTGCCTACTCCCAGGCAGAAGGGGAAGTGGGTCTCTGCTCAAGGTCTGGTGTTCCCACATCACAGCTTCTTCTTTGGACCTCTTCATGCCTTGGTCCTGTCTAAAGTGAGACCCTGATAGGTACCCTGTAGGAAAGTGCTGACCATTATTAGGGTGAGTCTCCCACTCCTCATTCTCTGATTATTTTTCGAGGCAGGGTTTCTCTGTGGTTTTGGATGCTGTCCTGGAACTAGCTCTTGTAGATCAGGCTGGTCTCGAACTCACAAATATCTGCCTGCCTCTACCTCCTGAGTGCTGGGATTAAAGGCATGCACTATCACAGCCTACCACAGTCTCTGCTATTAACTAAATCTGCATTAGAATTTCCCTTCATTGCCAACCTGGCTAGATTAATAATCACCTAGAAGATGGGCAAGACACACCTCTTGTTATATTTGTGGTGGTGTTTCCAGAGAAGAAGACCCGCACTAAAGTGGATAGAACTACCTCATGGGCTGGAGGCCCTGACAGAATAAAACTACCCAGGGATGCCACATTCTCCTGACAGGTTATGTAAAGAGCCCCCATATGGAACTCTCTGAACCCAAATCAATCTGCCTGTCGCAGTCAGCTTCAGTTGTCAACTTGAGTAAACCAAGAGTCACCTGGGAAGAGGAAACCTCAGGTGAAGAATTACCTCCATCAGATCAGCCTGTGGATATGTCTGCAAGGCATCTTTCTTTGTTGCTAATTGATGTGGAGGCCCCTGGTTCACTATGGGTGGTACCATCTCTAGGTTGGTGGGTCTGGGCAGTATAAGAATGAGTCAGTAAAGAGTACTCCTCTATAGTTTCTGCTCCAGGTCTCTGCCTTAGCTTTCCTCATTGATGGACTTTATCCTGTAAAACGAAGTAAGCCCTTTCCTCCCCTATATTGTTTTTGGTCGGTGTTTTATCATAGCAACAGAGAAGCAGAGTAGATCAGCACTGTTCCTTAAGATAGTGTAATCAGATATTCTACCACAATGGCATGAGAAGTAAGTAATACAGATAGTTACATCCCTTTCAGGGACTGAAGAGATGGCTCAGTGGTTAAGGCCATTTGAAAGGTCTTCTAGAAGACTTTTGATTAATTCCAAGTACCCGTGTCAGACAGTGCTCAACCAACTGTAAAACCCATCTCCAGGGATCCTGCTCCCTCTTCTGGATTCTGCAGGCCCTTGCAAACACATGACACACACATACACGCACACACATGCACACACACACACATGTTTACTTTTTGGTATCTAAAAAGAAACACAGATTAATAACTCATTGTTTGAACGTAACAACTGAACAATTGCTTTAGTAAAAACACTTTAACCTTTCTTTCCCTCAAAGGATGAAATAAAACAAAAGAAACAACAAAAAAAGTGGAGGCAACTGGATGCAGGAAAATATGAAATTATCCTTGAAAAGGGACTAATTATGTTTTCTATACAAAGAGAAGACAGAAACTTTAAATGTAGAAAAACAGATTTTGACATATATACACACAAAAGAAAATGACATGCAGCTGGTTTTGATATTGCTTGTGCTCGCTTGACAGTTTTATCAGCCCAAACAATTAAAAAGTCAGCAATTATTATTTTCCAAGCACTGAGTTGAAGGAGGGGGTGACTGCCAGGTTAAGCAAAATCATCACTCTTTTAGACAAATATGATGAATTATTTCCCTCAGAGGATTCCTTCATTCTTTATTTGTTCAAAGATACCATTCACATCAGTAACTGTCCCTATAAAAAGCTCCCTGCTGTGACCACCACAAATTTAAACTGTCTATTGAAATTGGACCAGTTAAAGAAATAAGCACACACACTGGTATTGAATGTGTAGAAACAGGAGAAAGTGGGGGTATTGATCGTGAGCAGGGATGTTGGAGATGAAAGATGACCTACCAGAACGTGAGGTCCTTTAGTAAGGTCCTGTGTGTGCATCCATGCCTCAGAATTAATAAATGAAAATACATGACAAAGGGGATTTAATAGTCTGACTTACACGATGTGGGTAATCCAACAACGGCAGTCTGCATGCTGGAGGGGTGAGAAATCAGTAGCTGATCAGTGCATGACACTGGATGCCTCAACTCTCCTGATTTGGTCATGAAGCCTCGAGAATTCCTGCAATGGCACTGGTCTTCATTCCACACCAGAAGGCCAAAGCAGGTAGGTCTTGGTGCCAGTGAAGGATGGTGGCAACAATAGGAGCAGCAGCAGGGCAGATGCACTAGCTCACAGGTAGGGAGTGAAAGTAGGTGCATTGAGTGCAGACAGCTTCCCCCTGGGACATCTTGGCACGTGAGCTACCACTGAAGGGTACTAATAGCACTGAGGCCAGATTAAAGAGTTGTGTAGCTCTCTTGTGAGGGTGCTATATGCAGTGATGGACCATACGTTATAACAAATGATTCACACCACAACTAGTAACAGAAATAAGTCCCTCCCAAGAGCATCCTCCAAAACCAAACAACCTCCAACTACTCTACACATTCCATCTGAAGACCCGGGTTCATATCTCCAGCAGGCACATTAAAAAACAAACAGATATATACAAATGAGGCATAATAGCTTATGCCTCTCATCCTAGCCTCAAATAAGCAGAGATAGGAAGATCTCTGGGTTCTTGGAGCTTTCTGGCCAGCCATTTCAGCCAGTCAATGACCTCCAGTTTCAGTGAGAGATCCTATCTGAAAAAAATGATGGAGAGTAGTTATGGAAGACACTCAGCATTGAACTTTGGTCCCCACATGCAAGCGCATGCACACACATACACACACACACACACATGCAGAAATATATAAATGTGTGTGTATATATGTATATATATATATATTACCGTAATACAGCTACAAAAACATGTTCACACATGAATTGGAAGAAAGGAGTCATATATTTTGATGACAGAGCAATAATTTTTCTTTGAATGAATGATGTGTGGCTGCTGGAGAAATGGCTTACTGGTTAAGAGCCCTTGCTGCTCTTGCAGAGGACCTAGTTTCAGTTTCTAGCACCCACATGGTGGGGCATAGCTGCCTATAAGTGCAGGCCTAGGAAGCCCAACACCCTCTTCTGGCTTCCATGGGCATGGCACTCATGTACAGGTATATACATATGCACATAGTTTACAAAAAAGTGAATCTTTAAAAGGAACAAATATTATTTATTAAATTCATGAAAAGAGTAGCAATCTATTGTCTGTGTTTGTCTGTTTAACTGTTGAGGAAACTCATCTTGCCACATGAGTAGAAGGGAGCAGAATTAAACGGAATCCTATGGCACTCAATCTTTTCAGGTTGTCTGAAAACACTCCTATTGATATAGTGTATAGAAATGAATTCTGCCTGTTTACACTCTTCACTGCATTTTCAAACTGAAAACACAAACCCCAAATGCACCTGAGTTTCAAAAGGAGTCACTATTCAGTCAATAGCGCTGACGTTTTCTTCAACCCCAAGATCACTGATCTAAGCCCCAGAAAGTATTTATTAGCTTTTTCTTTTTTATAGTGATGTTCTCCCCAGTGGATGAGGGAAAAGTAAATAGGTTGTCTACATTCACTTATTTATGCATTATTTTTCCTCTTTTAAAAACATTCATATATTTTAATTAAAATACAGTTACACCATTTACCCCTTCCCTTTCTCCCTCCAGTTCCTACCAAGTTCCCTCCCATGTCCTCCCCTTCCCAAATTGATTGCCTCTTTTTCTTTCATTATTATTGATAAAAACGTTTATGTGCATTTATAAGTCTGTACAAATACATGAATACAACTCAATGAATCTGTTTTTATTGTTTCTGTGTATACAGTTTCAGGGATGAGCACTTTGGATTGGATAATCAACTAGAGAACTCATTTTTGGGAGAGGTTAATTCTTCTTCTCCCAGCAGGTATTAGCTGCCTGTAGGCCTTTGTCTAGGTATGTGACCCTATGAGATTTCCTCCCTCTTTGTGGCTGTTGATATCATCATTGTTCTAATCCTGTTTATGCAGTCATTTCTAGGATAGCCTGTTTCTCAGTAAGCTTTCTAGTACTCTGACGTTGAAACTCTTTCTTGTGATATTTCTGGAGCCATGGATTCCAAGAGCTATGATGTAGACATACACATTGGGGCTGGGCCCCCACAATCTGTTGATCTCTTTGCTGTGTCTAGTTTTGTTTTTTTCTGTATTTGTCTCCATTTGATGTGGAGAGAAGCTTCTTTGATGGGGCATGACAGCTACACTTATCTGTGAATATAAGGATAAGTTTAGAAATTATGCTGGTCTAGCAAAGTGGCTGTACTGGGTTACTTTCTAAGATACATGACCTCACTAACCCTGGAACGTTGGCTAGATTTCTAGTACCAGGAGTGTCTTCCCTCCTGTGGAATGGATTTCAAGTTCAACTGGGCAGCTGTTGGTTGCCACCAATGTGAAAGTGTCACTTATTGCACCTTTATGGTAGCTTGCCATGTTGGTCATTATTGGGACTCATGAGTGTTGAAGATAGGTAGGACTACTAATTGCTTCTCTCTTTTTGTAGATTACACAGTGATTTCTGATACCATAGAAGATAGACCTCAGGAAGGAGATGCTCAGATTAGATCCAAATTGAAACATCAGCAATTTATGTTTATCTTCAACCTTTGAGAGGCAGCCAAGGACAATAGCTATATTGTTTTGTGAGTCAGATGGGCTACTCAGACCAACTGTTTGAAAGGAAATCTTTTGTGTCTGGTACTGGAAGGAGGAGAAGGGACTAGGGACAAATAACACCAAGGTTGTCTGATGAAGCCTCAAGGAAACTTATTATTTTTATTTAAAATGTATGCAATATATATATATTTATGTGTGTGTGACATATATGTATATGATGTACATCCATGTGTGTATATGTATATATGCATATGATGTATATGTATGTGTATGTGTATATGATGTATATGTATATGTGTATGTATGTGTAAGGAAGGTATGCCACTTGGGCTGACAATACTCTCTTAAATGTTTCTACTGTGTGTGTGTGTGTGTGTGTGTGTGTGTGTGTGTGTGTGTGTGTTGAAAGTGTGCCATTTGTAAGCAGGTGCTTGCAAAAGCCATAAGAGGGAATCGGGTCCCTTGGAGTTGGAATTACAAATGGTTGTGAGCTGCCCAATTTGGGTGCTGAAAGCCAATCATCTCAGGTCCTCTGCAAGTGCAGTGTCTTAGTTGTCTGTAATACAATACCAAGACTAAAATCAAAACTTGGAGAGGGAATGGTTTATATCATCTTACAACTAGTTGACCATCATCCACGGACTAAGGATAGCAAGAGTTGATGCAGAAGCCATGGAGGAATGATGCTTGCTAGCTTGATTCTCACCATGCTTTCTTGTAGTACCCATGACCAGGAGCTCAGGAACAGTACCCTCCACAATGACTAGAGCAACATAAGGAAGGAAGGGTTTACTATGGTTCAGTTTCAGGATACAGTCTATCATAGGGGGAAAGACATTGTGGCAGGAATATGAGGCAGCGGTCACAATATATCCACAGTCAAAGAGCAGAAAGAGATGGATGCTGGTCCTCAGCTCACTTTCTCCTTCTTACTCAGGCAAGGAAGAACTCCAGCCCACAAGATGGTGGCAGACACAACTCCAGTTAACCCTCCCTTCTTAGATGTACCTTCCTGGAAGCACACTTAGAAACATACCAATAGTGTGTCTCTTTATGATTCTAAATCTAGTGAACTTGACAATGAAGGCTAACCGTGATGGCTGAAGTAGAAGACTCGTTTAGTTAGGAAGACACAATTATGAAAGGCAGCCATTGCAGATCACAGTGTTTAGTGCCTGGCCCAGGACTTGAAAACTAAGGAATCTGTAATTGCTTATTGACTGCATAATAGTAGTTATAATTTGTGTGACACTGGCTGTGGCTTGATATTTACACAGCTTATGGAGACACACATGCATATGCATACATGAAAACACACCATGGTGACTCTGTCTTCACTTGTTAAAAAGTGGAGGAAAGTTGTGTGAAGTCTGAGAAGTGATAAATGGTTGCATGAAGAGTTACCTCCAAAATGCAGTGCTGTCTTTACATCCAATAGCCCAACATACCTGACCTTAAGGACTGGTGCTCTTGATGAACTCTAGAAGTGTCATAAACAAAGTTAATCCCTATATAGCAATTTCCTCAAAATTGACACTTTCCTTCTAGGAGGGAAACTCAGAAAGTTCAAAATACACAAGACTCAAGAAGTTCTTGAAACAAACAAGGTTCACAAGGCTCCTCCCCAGTGTTACTGAAGCAGCCAACAACTGCTGGGGGAGGAGTTGCTGAGCGGTTGAGCTGCATGGAGGAGACTCTCTGACCCATCAAACTGCCTGAACATTGTGCACAGATCCCCAGACCTGCAACTTTTATGGAGAGAAGGAAGGAAATGATTGTCTTTAACTTGTGAAGATGAAGTGACGTAAAATATGCAAAAGACCAACACTGGCAATGAAACACTTGCTTGATGCAACTGCACCTGGTGTTCCTTGGAGGCTGCCTACCTAGCTTTTTGAAACATTGTCTTTTGTTGGCCTGGGGTTGACAAATTTGGCCAGGATATCCCTAGGTATCCTCCTTTCTCTACCTCACCCATGCAAGGATGACAAGCATACATTACCATGCCTGTATTTATGTGAGCTCTGGGGAATCAAACTCAGATCTTCTTGCTTGTGTAGCAGGCACTGTATAAACTGAGCCATCTCCCTGGCTCAGACACACCTGGCAAATAGTTGATAAATGTGGGTTTCCTCATTAACTATATAGGAGAGAAATAAAAATTAAATCCACCGAACACAAAATAGATGCATTTCACTTTTGACTTGGTGACATTTTGAAGAACCAAAATATTTTCCAATCTACTGCATCTCAAACCAAAGTAGACTAGTGCTTGGCTGTTTTGAAAGCACTTCTTCATGTGAGTCCTCTTCAAAATGACCCAGAAAAGATGGATCTCATATGGAGAGACTTACTACAATTTCCTATCATCTTAAAAAGCAGAACACAACCTGAAAATGCTTTATTTCAGCCAGAGAAGCATCACTCAATTGCTTCTTTTATTCTCATTTCTTTAGGAGTATTCTTGCTTGATCTCTTGGTGGACAAAAGGGAATTAAGGATAATTATACCCCGTGTTTGAAATAAGCAACGAGTGGCCGCTTGGGAGACAGACACACTGTGAAGACATACCAAACTAATTATATGACTCTCAATGGTGAACAGCCCATGTTGTGTGTGAAACTTTTTATGGGGAGATACCACACACACACACACACACACACACACACACACACACACACACACACCTCTATCTACTGTGGCTAGGGAGCCCATGACAGACCAAAGTAATGATTGTACCAGAGTCCAAGTTGGTGAAACAATGAATTGATATTAGTGTTGTTCATGGGAGTATGGGTGACTCAATGGCAGCAGCATCACTGGAATGACTACTTGAGCAGGGTTATGACCACTCTCTCTCAGAAGTTGCCACTCTGGACCTATGTAAGCATAGCTTGGCAGCTCCTCTGGGCAGAGTTTCCTTCCCTTGTAAAATCATTTATTCATTTGCTTATCTATCTATCTATCTATCTATCTGTCTGTCTGTCTGTCTGTCTACCTATCATCTATCTATCTATCCATCTATCATCTATCTATCTGTCTGTCTGTCTGTCTATCTATCTATGTGCTTCTATAACCCTAAGGAGGGGCCTTCATGGTTCTTGCAAGTTTCAGCTTTCCAGACTTGGGAAGTTGGTTTACTTCCTGAGTCTCATGAGCCTCTTCCTACTTATTTACTGGAGGGAAATGTTTCAAATAGTAGGAAGCTGCTGTACCCACAATAGTTTTAAAGGCAGAAATATTTCCATAATGTGAAGACCAAACCAAGGCAGAGATATTACATTCCACAAAGCATTACTTACCTGAATATTCAGTGTAAGCAAAAGGAATTCCTCATGAAAAGTCACAATTTTTTAAATGAAATAACCTGGAAAATTTGTGTGCTTATTTAATTAAAATTTTACTATTACTCTCCCTCCCTCCCTCCCTCCCTCCCTCCCTCCCTCTCTCTCTCTCTCCCCCCCTCCCCGTGTGTGTGTGTGTGTTATGGTGGTGGGTGTATGCACATACCATAGTCAGAGGGCAACTTGCAAGAATCCTTATTCTACCTTATTTTTGAGAGCAGGATTTCTCTCATCATTTATGCCATTCTGTGCACTCCACACTAACTGGCCCACAAACTTCTGTTGATTCTCCTGAGTCTGTCTCCATTCTCATCACAGAAGTAATGGGATTATAGATGTGTATTATTATGTTCAGCTTTTCACATGAGTACTTGGGTTTAAACTCAGGCCACCAGGCTTTTACCTTCAGAGCCATCTCATTAGCCCCTGAGTTTATATATGTCCACTAATAACACAAACCAGTCACCAAATGAAGACACAAGAATAAAAGGCAGTAGGTATCTTATGAGGAAACTCACCATTTCTTAGAAGTCTGTTCACCACAAAAGTGATGAAAATAAACTTCTCTTTTCACTATCAGAGAGTTGAATGGCAGTTTGATCCTGGGACTAAAGGAAGCTTTCACTGAAGCCTTATGTAAGTTTAAATACTTTCAAGGTTTTATCCTGCATAGATATTCAATTCTAGCTTGCTCTTTTTGGTGGGGAATAAGTACAGGCCCTGTGTGTGCTACAAGGGGCAAGTTTTTGGGAACAAGGCTTTCTGCTTTCAAAATATATCAGTGTTCTTCTTTGTATATATAACCCAAGATACATTTGAAAATGTCCACAGAATGGCATTGTATAGAGGGCTGTCTTCCTATTGTATAGTGAGGATTTTTCTGAATTTTTGCCTCCAGGATGGAGGAGAGCGGTTCACAGGATTCAGGAAATAAGCAATTCCCAAGTCTTAGGAAGTTCCTGAGGGTAATAAGATCCTCAAAATCCCTCCCTGGTAAACTCACTGGTTCACTAAGATGGCATTTGGTAGAATCATCACTTTGATCTGTAATTAACTCCCTATTTGATGAGTAGACAGTTGTTCTCATCCTAGGAACAGTCTGACCAAATACTTCCTCATGTACACCTTAAAGCCATTGTTCCCTGTCACATAAAATCACAATTATAAATCTGCCTGATGATTTGCATTGAATAGTAGGAGACTGATGAATTATAGTCACTAGCAAGCATGGAATGAACATGCTATATCATTTTGTATTGCTGTTATTGTAAGGGAAAAGGTCCAACCAAAGAAACACACCTTGAGCAGAGTCAAAGAAACACATGTTGGCCCTGCAACCACAACCAAAGAAATGTACTCTGACCCTGAAACCAGTGCCAAAGAAACACACTTTGTCCCTGCAATCAGAGCCAGTGAAAGAAATGCACCCTGGCCCTAAAATTGGAACCAAAAGGCTAAAAATGGCCAGAGAAAGAAACAAACTTTGACCCTGAAACCAGAGCCAAATCTGACCCTAACCCTGTGCAGAAAACTAGCCAGTCCCTGAGCAGGAGATCTAACCATCCTATTCTCTGGGACTGAAATCTGACCAATCCCCACCCTGGTCGAGGGTAGCCACTCTCCTGGTTTGTTTCCTCCAATAATACTCTTGAATGAGGTTTGGGTGAGACCTTCTTTCACTGGAGCAGAGATGACCCTGGGTGGAGCAGAGCAGAGCAGAGCAGGGCTGTAACACTTTTCGCTGGGGTAAACCTTCCCATGGTGAACTGAAGTTGTTATACTCTCCAACTTCACCGAGGAAACCCTCTCCTGCAGAAGCAGAGCTGATCCACTAGGGAAGCCTTTCCCTGAAACAAGGCTGTAAGTTGCTATGTTTACTGTGACCAGTGGTAGTCCTTGGCTCCTGAGTGCCAGAATACCTTTCATTCAAGCTGTGACATTCAGTATTCTTTGGCTTCCAAGTGCCATAATCCATCCCTGTCCATCACATCTGATTCATTGAAATGTTTACAGTTATAACACGTTGTCACAAATTAGGAGCTGAAAACAACACGAAATCAATTATCACATTACCTTTCCATTTGGATGTAAGAAAAGTCAGGCCTGAGAACCCAGGCCTGGTATCTCAGACGCTTGGGATACCAAGGCAGTATGACTGAAAGCAAAAGACCTGCCTGAGCTAAAGAGTGAGTTCAAAGTCATCATGAACAATTTACTGAGATCCTATCTCTAGTAAGAAAGAGGAATGAGGAGTGATTTAATGGTAGAGCACCTGCCTAGAATCCCTCAATGGTGGGATCTATGGGTGTGGCTCATAAGTAGATTATTTGCCAAACCCTGGTGATGGGCTGAATGTATGGTTCAGTGGTAGAGCTTTGTCTAGGCTCCACCAAGGATGGAATGAGGTGTCTCAGTTGTAAATTACTCAATTAGAATCCATCACTAAGGACTTGGGGCACAGTTCAATGGTAGGGATCTGGTCTAGGTTGTCTAGTGAGGGTCTGGGAGTCGTTGAGCAATAGTATAATGAAGGAAGATAGGAAGTAAATCAGAAAGAAAGAAAGAAAGAAAGAAAGAAAGAAAGAAAGAAAGAAAGAAAGAAAGAAAGGAAAGTGGAAGGAAAAAAGGAGGGGAGACGGAAGATGGGGCAGAGGGGAGAAGGCTCAAAGTTTGGCAAAGTTAAATGGAACAACAGTGCTCATTTCTTTGGTATACATAACCTTTCCCAGCATGCTTAGTGGGCACAGTCTTGCCCATATTCCTTAGTGGTCCCAAATCATAGTTTTCATGCCCTAATTGTCTCTCTGATTCCTGTACATCTTTGTGTGATGACATTGAACCCATCAAGAATATCTAGAGTAATCTACCAATCTTAAGATCTTTAATTTAATCACATATTCACAGCCCCCCTAGCTAAGTAAGTCCATGCATTTATAAGTCAAGAGGATGAGGCTGTAGACATCTTTGGGAGACAACCATTGAGCCTATTGCATGTGCCAAGGCATTGTTTCAAGGCACAGAATCTAAAAATCAACTTGACTTTCTCTATGGGCAAAGAAGGGTTTAACTATAAATTTTTGATGTGCTTTTTATTCCTGGGTATTACATGTTATGTGTTTGAGAACAGTTGCTAAAAGCCACCTCCTCCTTGGCCCGAGAATCTCTTGAATGCAGGAAGTAGCACTAGCTGACATAATCTTGGTGCATCTAGGCCTACCACATACTAAGTGTCCACTAATTACTTCTCAATGATGTGATGTCACTCTTCCCATATGGGAGGAAGTGGAGATGGTCGGGAAAATGGATAGAAAGCTCGTAAAGAACACAAACCCACAATGTATTTTCCATAGCATAAATTGCTTCCTATTTTTTGCAACACTTTTGTTTGTTTTGAGGTTTTCAGTGTTTGGTAATGAAATGCAGAGCATGTAATAAAGTGGTTATTTCTGCTAAGGGGGACAGAGTGAACTCAAGACCAGCATGTCCAACTTGGTGAAGGTCTTTCTCAATGTAACTAGTAAGTAGATGCATGAAGATGAGCTAGGTAGGTGGTAGAGTTTTTGCCTAGAAAACTTTAATGAAGGACTGGAGGGCAAGGGGCATTGCTCCCTGGCAGCTCACTTGCCTGTAATCTACTAATAAGAGGCTGGGGATGTGGTTCTGAGCTAAAGCCTTTGTCAAGCACTCCCCAGTTAGAGGATGGCAGAGTAACTCAATTGTAGAGCACTTGCTTAGAATTACCCAGACAGGAACTGGAGGCAATGTCTCTGTGGTAGAGCACTGGCCTAACACACACACACACACACACACACACACACACACACACACACACACACCTATAGTCGCATAGCTCAGTGGTAGAACACTGGGCTAGAATCCCCCAGGAAGGGACTGAGGTATTATAGCTCAGCTATAGAGTAATTGCCTCATATGTATAAACTATGATGGGTATAAAGCAAGGTGATCCCAGAGTATCTTATGGTTCCAGAAAGTAGGGAAGGTCTAAAGACAAATCAAAATGATTCAGCTACCTAAATAAATAAAAATAAACACAAGATAGAGGATACAGTAATGACTAAAGGCCTGATTTTGAAAGCACTCACATGGCCAAAGTTGGGGTTGAATTAAAAGCCAAAGTATAAAATATATGTTCATGCATATATAATGATTAAAATTCACAATAAGACAGGCAAATCAAGGAAAGCAAGAGATAAGTCTTCACTGCAAAACTAGTAAGAAATGTAGAAAAATGAAGAAAGTAGAAAAAGCACCACTAGAATTCATGTAATAATTACTGCAGAGGGATGGACTAGGGTGGGCAAAAGTTTAAGCAGAAACATGATATAAATGGAGGCACACAGTGTTGCTTCAAAAAATGAGAATTTATGGATTTAAAAAGAATATACTGGCCCGAGGAGATGATTCAGTTAATGACAATGTTTGCTGTGCAAAAACAAAAGACTTAAACTTGTATCTCCAGCACTCATGACAAAAGCCAGGCATGGCTACACATATCCCTTTAAGGACAATGTTGTAAGGGGTCAGAATCAGGAGGATAGCTGCAAATTGCAAATTCCTGTCCATCAATCTAACTCCTGTTTCAACAACACCCAGAATAAGAAGAAAGCAAGCTGAGCAGTGTTCATTCATCTCTCTCTGCTTCCTGATTGTGAATGGGATATGACCAACTGTCTCCACTCCCATCACCATGCATTCCCCCAACAAGATAGACTGTGTTCTAGTCTTCTTTCATTTGCTGTGAGGAATATTCTCTGACCATAAGTAACTGATGAGAGGAAAGGATTTATATCACCTTATAGGTTGTAGTCCATCATCAAGAGAGCAGAAACTCAAGTATGAAGGAATACTGTTTGCTGACTTTCTCACAAGTTCATTCTTATGTAGGTTTCTTAGGTAGTTGAGTACCATCTGGCCAGAGAATGGTGCCATCCACTATTGGATAGACAGACCTTCCTACATAAATTAGCAATTAAGTAACCCCTATATACATGCCTACAAGCTAATGTGATCTAGAGAATTACTCAATTTGGTTTCTTCTAAATTGTTTAAATTTGACAAAGATTATAAGAACAGACTGCACTTTCAAACTGTGAGCCAAGATAGCCTCACCCCTTTCCCTGGGTTGCTTTTACCAGATATTTGCTCATAGAAATAAGAAAACTAACTAATATGCTCCCCGCATATTCCCATACATCCAGATTTAACCAGTCCAATCAGTATCATGTGCACAGTTTTCCACATCAATAACTCTGCAGTCTTCAGAAAGAAGGAGGATATGAGCCAAATGCTGTATCTGAAAGAATCCCAGAGCCTTGCAAGTCAGACATGCTTATTTGCATGAGCCTTTAAAAAGCTCCCACTAAACCTTTCAACTCTCCTTGATCAGCCAACCTAGCAACAGCATGATAGGGTCGATTAAAGTCTTGGAGTTTTGGATGATTCAGGGTTTCTACACTTCAAAAGCACTTTTGATGGGGCCAGTATTATGGGGAAGGGAGGTGGGCCTTTGGAAGAGATAAGGGTTTCTGTGGACTACTGCTCAAACATGTACTATTCAATCCCACTTTTGATGTGGCAACTTCAGTTGTCACTGCTACTGGCATCTAATTTGGGAATCCCAAGCAATGTCTCTTGGAAGCCTGTGTGAGAAAATAAAAGGCATTCCCATTTTATGGTGCTATAGAGACCTTTGTTTCTTTTCCTAAGATAAATCCTGATGGTGGGAGAAAAGGGCAAAAGGCTAGCAGTTGAGTGACTTAAATGACAGAAGCTAGTTTTTGTATGAGGTCTGGAGACTGGAAGTTTAAAATGGACATGATAACAGTAAGTTTCATATGAAACTTCACTCCTTGACATGTAACTGGCTATGGTGTTGATGGGTCTACACATATTTTCTGAATGTGTCTGTTCCCTAAGCACATTTTGTATAGAGACAACCATTACCTTGGGTATAGCCCACCTAAATGCCTCAATTTTAACATAGTAAATCCCTAAAGACTGCTATGAAACTATTTCCTCTAAATAGAAACGTTGCTTTCTGGAAGGAAGCTCATTAAGAATTGGCAAGTAAATAAAGCCTACAAAGCTCACAAAGTGAATAAAATTCACAAGTTTCAGGAAGTTCCCCAAATTTACAAGATTCATAAGGCCCAACTTCAAGAATATGTAGTCAATAACAATCTCCTGGAAAAGGAGTCTCTGAGCAGCCCAGCAGTTGGCAGGTCCTGTAAAGCATTCCAGTAATGCAAATTTGTGAACTATTAGTCATTCTGGGGTAGGGTATAATGTAATGTGGCTGAGTTATCTATGCTCCCATAAGTAAGGAGGTCCTCACTCACACCTGTGTAATAAACACAATGGTTCACAAGTGTATGTGTTTCATTGGTGCTCTGTCTCAATTAAGATGTTTGTTCCTATCTCCCTAAGAAAAGTTACAGAAGATCCTCCCTCAAATGCAGTTACATTGTGAGGAACTGGGGTTAGAATTTCAATATATAAATTTAAGGAATCCAATATAATTTGACTTGTACATACTTACCCCTTCTATAAACAAACAGGTACTTTTGTCTGTTTATTTTAAATGGGACATACAAGTTCACAGTATATTTATTAACTATCTACAAGAATTGACTAACTCTGGGAAAGGCAATCTGTGCCAAGAGCAAAAACCCAGATTCCAAACTATCAGAATAAAAGACATGCTTGATATCATGGAACCACCGGTCTATATATTCTACAAACCCTTGATTAGCTGAAGAGACTGGACTGAAATCTTTCTACTCAGTAGAATCAGATCCGGTGTCTAGAAACCATTAGAAGGGCCAAGTGATAGTTAACCTTCATTGCCAACTTAATTGACTTTAGAATCAACTGGGAGACATAGTTCTAGGCTTGACTTTGAGAACTAATGATGTGAGAATCACTAATGCATACCACAAGGAGCTGGCTGCACAATAGGTACTTAGAAGTTGCTTTTGTTTAAAAGTATTGACTTCATGCTTGGATCCACAAGATATCCAAGACAAGGAGAAAAGTCTGACACCCTCACCGGCATGGCAGAAATGGAGACACTCTAAAGAGTTGCTTGTGTCCCGCAATTTATAAGATCACTGAAGCAACAGACACCAAGAAACTGGACCTAACCCCTACCCACAGAGAAATGAGACCTAAAGAAGGAAGAGGATGAAGCCTGCTCTCAGCTAGAGAGGAACTTACCTCTTGAAAAGACATTTCACACAGCTCTAATCACTTGTCAGACAACCTTGCAGGATAAGACCAGAGACCAGAAAATGGTGAGTGAGCTGTGGGCAGGGCCACACCTTGACCCAGGAATCTTGACCTAGGACTGCTTCAGTGTTTATATCCTTGGCCATCTATTTAAACTGTAATATCACTTCAGGGCCCTGAAGATGAACTAGAAAGGGACCCTTGATCTCTTTTCCAGTGTAGCCACCTTGAATAAACCTCTTTTTCCTGTTTTTTACTGTTAATTTGACTGTTTTATTGGCTTTTCTAGGATAAATGGCCAAATCTGGATGGTGGGGGGGTACAGGCTATGAGCTCAAGTCACTTGCTTACCTCTGTCTGCATGTGTGCATGCTAATCACTCGGGGATTATCTGTCTAAAAACCAGTGAGACCTGATATGTCTCCTCCCCATTCAAAGATGGAGGAGGCATAGAGGTGAATCACTAAGGCATCTTATTGTCAGTATTACCATGTCTCCATCAGGGCCTTTCAAAGATTCCTGAACCCCCCCCCCCAGTCATTTTCATAAATTTCAGTCACCATGGATTGGAGGAACCCAGGCAGATTACACTGTGATAAAATGACACCCCAAGCAAGAACAATTATATCCTTGGAGATAAAGCTTGTCAAGTTAAGCAACAAGACTTCTTTGGGTCACATTGTGAAACCAGAGCAAGGCAATGACCAACCAGACCACAACTTGACCCAAACTGCTTAACCATGCATGCTTCTTGTCTCTAACCGAATTGTTCCCCTATTTAAACCCAAGCCTATGTCAGTGCCGGGAAAATGGACTTGGTCACTGGTCCCCTTTCCCTGTTCTGTCTCCCAATCTGCACATGGATCAAATCTCCTTTCTTTGCTTTGTAGCATGATTCATCTCCTCAACTGGTGAATGGAGGACAAGGGGCCAGGTCTACCCTGTTAGGCAAAAGCTAGGTGTGTTGGCACATGCCTGTCATCCCAAGACTCAGAAGCAAGTGGCTAGAAGATCAAAGCTGGCCTGGGATACCTAGTGAGACTGTGTCTCAAAAAGACACAACTGGACTGTGACTCAGTTATGAGTACTTTACTAGCATGCATAAAGCACTGGTTCTGTTTTATCTCCTATTTCTCCCCAGTTCCTCATTAGATAGGGTTATGATTCAATTTTATGAATAAAAGAAGATAATTCCAAATGTTTGTGACAATTACTGCAGGACACTCAGGAAAAAGAATTCAAGAACAGCTCTGTCTATATAGAAAGCCAGGATTTTTCCTCAGTCACCAGAAATCTGGGGACAAGTATTCAGTATACAAAGAAGATGAATTTAATTGTTAACCAAGAGAGATCATTCCACCTGCTAATAAGTCACTTTGTTTCTAGGTATGTAGATAAAGGCTTCCTAGGAACGTTTTGACTCACTGCTAATTAAACGACGTGGGTAACATCCAAAAAAATGAGTGGTAATTTCCACTTTTAAATTTTTAATGAATAAATAACAACCATATTCTTTATTTAATCCACCTTAAAATGTTAATGAATGGCTCCCTTTCTAATTGCAAAACTGTGTGTTTAAGAGAGCCTGACACCTCAGAAGCATTGAGCTGCAAGCTTTCCTGTGTTGGTTTTCTATAAACATAGGAATTGAGTAATTACTATCCCTGCTATTCATTAAAATTCAAAATTAGATAAACAATAAGCAGAAATGTGGAGTTTTTATTCATTATTATTCAGATCAAGTATTTTGTTTATAATCTCTGTTGCCTTTTAGTGTGTGTGTGTGTGTGTGTTTCCTTTTGTGTGCTGTCCTGTCTTATTGTGCATTCCATGTTACAGAAACTCTCTTTTCCCTTCAGGTTTAACTTTCTTTTAAAAAATTATCTGCATGTGGATGTGGGTGTGTTGGCATATATGCAGTGCCTGGGGAGGGGTGTCACATCCCCTAGAGTTGTCATTACAGGCAGATGTGAGGAGCAAGCCCTCTTAACCACGGAGGCATCTCTCCAGACCCTCGATTTAACGTTAAGTTCCCAAGTGAGTTATGTTTATGAAGCAGGGAAGGGAGTGTCAGAGAAAAGCAGAGGCTGAGGGTTGGGAGAATCCTAGTCCTGGTCTCAGCATGTACCCAGGTCACTTACCTGCATTGGGCTTTGGTGTCTTCATCTGAAAACAACATCAGCAAAGTAATTGACAGCAGGTGCTGGCTGTTCATTCTCATCTTTCACAGACATCTGGGAGTAACTGTGTGCCAGCTGCTGTCCTAATGGTGAATAAGAAATGGGGAAAGCTGTTTGTGTGGCAGTTTCCTCTAAAACTAAACATTATGTGGGAACACCAGACCTTGAGCAGAGACCCACTTCCCCTTCTGCCTGGGAGTAGGCAGCTGTAAGACAATGTTTAGTAAAAACATGTTTACTAAAAACAATACAATAAGTTCCTGGAAAAGGCCTTCCCACGGAAACCACCCTGACCTTGACCTTGTCCAAAGACTAACCGCACCTTCAAAACCCACACACATCCACCTCTGGTGTCAGAGCAGAACCAGCCAGGGTAGAGGAGAGAGCAGAAGCTTCTCTGGTGGGAGCTTTTCTTAGGAGGTTTTCTTGAACCATTTTTGGAGCCTGTTTAAAGTTTTCTTTACATCATTGAACAAGTCTCTGTGTTGTCAATCTCCGACACCCTCCACACGTTCTCGGACACAGGCCGTGCAGCAGATGCGACAATTGGAGGTCCTACCGAGATTGTGAAAGTGAGGTAAGTGGACGGGGTTAAGAAACTATGGGGAATAGTTCCGGGAAGCTAGAATCATTACAGTATCAACTAAAAAAGTTACTTAAAGAACATGGGACTGCAGTCAAGTCTAAAACCCTAGAAGGCTTTCTAAAATCGATCGAACGAGCCAGTCCATGGTTCATTACTGGGGGAAGCTTAAATATTCCAGATTGGGAGGAGGTTCGCCGTGATCTTCATAGACTTTTACGAAAAGAGGGATCTGAGTCCTTGCCCCCTACGACATTCTCCTTATGGATATTAGTGAGGGGAGCACTTTTGACAGAAAAGGTTCGTCACCGCCAGGTAGTTCAGGACACAAAAGAGGCCTTTTTAGAGTTACAAGAGACGGAGACTCAAGCCTCCTTGAGTTCAGGGGCAGAGAGTGAGGAAGAGACCATGACTGAAACTAGAGGCTCCATTGTTAGTGAGGATGAGGAGGAGTCTCTTAGTAACAACAAAAAAAGGGTAGAGATCTCTGGGCAAAACCCCCAAAAAAAAGGGCTCCAGTCAGAATCAGTTATATCCTTCTCTATCAGACCTAGAAAATGGAAGTAGCTCAGACTCAGACTCGTCACAGTCTGAAAAGGAACAGTTACTTGCTGAGATCGCGGCCCTTAAAAAAGAACTAAAAAAGATTCGAATTAAGGAAAGACAGGACAGGGAGAGAAACCCTTACCCATACTCTGAAAAAAGGGACTCCTCCTATGAGATAACCCAGTCCTTCTCGGACCTGGAGGGAAGACCCAGAGGAGGGGTCCAATGCTGCCCGGTGGTGGCCCCAGTAATGGAAGTTCCAGATCCGAACAATTCTGGACAGGTCATTCGGCATCATAACCCTTTAAATTTTAAGGATATAAAACAACTTAAAGAGGCAACTTTAAATTATGGAGCACAGGCTCCCTTTACATTTTCCTTAATGGAATCTTTTGCGTCTCTTAATTTGACACCTGGCGATTGGCAGCAGCTTTGCAGAGCAGCTCTGTCGGGGGGAGATTATTTGATTTGGAGGGGTGAGTTTCAGGAAAGATGCAGCCAGACAGCCCAAAGAAATGCACAGGCCGGACAGCCCCAGAGAAATGTGGAGATACTTACCGGGAGTGGTCAATACGCCACCATTCAGCAACAAATGCAATAGGACATCTCAGTCTATGCCCAAGTGGCAGCAGCGGCCCAAGGGGCTTGGAAAGCATTGCCTTCCAAGGAAGGAGGGGATCATCTGTCCAAAGTCCTTCAAGGACCCTCCGAACCTTTTCAAGACTTCGTAGACCATCTCAGTCAGGTAGCAGAAAGAATATTTGGGGGCATTGGGCCTGCGATGCCAGTCATCAAGCAGATGGCATTTGAAAATGCAAATAAGTATTATAAGGAAGTCCTTCGCCCCTATCGCAATAAAAGTCTAAATGACTATATCCGGATCTGTAGGGACATTGATGGGAACTTCATCCAGGGCCAAGTGTTAGCTGCTACTATTTGGCCCCAAGTGGGGAAAGAAAGACCTACTCTGGGAGGGAGAAAAACATGTTTCAGCTGTGGTAGAGAGGGACACTTCCGTAGAGAGCGCCCTCAAAATAGTACTATGGGTCTCAAGAGACCTGGTTTATGCCCCCGTTGTCGAAAGGGATATCATTGGGCCAATAACTGCTACTCTAAAACTGACTGGGAGGGAAATTTCCTTCCTGCTAATAATAATCAGGGAAATGGGAGGAGGGCCCTGCCCCAGGGCCCCCAAACCAATGTGTACGGGGCAATGACCCCTGCTCTGGACAGTGGCAGGACTCATTTTCTCCCCCAGAGCAACTCCATCATATCTCAGACCTCCTTAGAGCCACCTCAGGGAGTGCAGGATTGGACCTCGCTCCCTCCGCCCGGGCAATCCTAACACCGGAAATGGGGATCCAGGCCCTCCCTACTGGGGTGCATGGGCCATTGCCCCCAGGCACGGTCGGACTACTCTTGGGACGGTCCAGTACTATTCTTCGAGGCATCCAGGTACACCCTGGTGTTATAGACCAGGATAGTGAGGGGGAGATTAAAATAATGACATCAGTGGGCAGTGGGGTTGTTGCCATCCCTGCAGGAGAATGGATTGCTCAGTTACTCCTCCTCCCTACAGCTCCTTGTGAGGCTAGAAAAATTAAAGAGAAAAGGGGCAACCAAGGTTTTGGAAGTACCGGCCCAGCAGCATTTTGGGTAGCCACTATGGAGAACCGCCCCCAGCTTACATTAAAGATAGAAGACAAGTCCTTTAGGGGCATCTTAGATTCTGGGGCAGATTTTTCTGTCCTCTCATATAAATTCTGGCCCCCCTGCCTGGCCGAAAAAGGAAGGGACAGTTACCCTCCAGGGAATAGGACAGGCTGTGCCCCAAAAAAAGCCTCAGAATCCTAAAGTGGCAAGACTCTGAGGGCCACACAGGGCTTTTCCAGCCATATGTTTTGCCTGGCCTCCCTATTAACCTCTGGGGACGGGACCTCATGCAAGAAATGGGAGTGGTCCTCACCACCCAGGCACCAAAGTCCAAAAGCAAGGGCCCCCAGATGACGCAAGGGAGGGGCTGGAGCCCGGGGAGGGAACTAGGTAAACTAGAACAGGGAGAGGTTTGCCCTGTGGCATCCCTCCCTTTGGAGACCAGGGCCCCAGGGGATAGGAAGGGTTTTGGTCATTTTGATGGGGGTCACTGTTGCGCCGCCAGCCCCCATACCCATCACATGGCTATCAGATGATCCAGTATGGGTGGAACAGTGGCCCTTACCAGCGGAGAAACTAAGGGGGGCTCACCAGCTAGTTCAAGAACAATTGGAGGCAGGTCATTTGGTTCCTTCCACGTCCCCTTGGAATACCCCTATATTTGTAAAAAAAAAAAAAAACTTCAGGGAAATGGAGGTTACTACAAGACTTGAGGGCCGTGAATGCGACCATGCAGCCTACGGGGGGCTCTGCAGCCTGGCTTGCCCGTGCCTGTGGCCATTCCTAAAGACTGGCATTTGATTGTCATTGACTTTAAGGATTGCTTCTTTTCTATTCCCTTGCATTCTCAAGATAGTCCTCGGTTTGCATTTAGCCTTCCTGTGATTAACTTTAGGGAGCCTGCCCTTCGCTTCCAATGGGTGGTGCTTCCCCAAGGGATGGCTAATAGTCCAACTATATGCCAGATTTATGTAGCTGCCTGTTTAGATCCCCTCAGACGTAAGTTCCCTGATCTTTACATTATCCACTACATGGATGATATTCTTTTGGCCGCGGCCGAAGAAAGACAATGTTACATAGCCTTTGCAGAGCTACAGGAGCTTCTGGAGGCCGGAGGATTTATTTTGGCTCCTGAAAAGATCCAAAAGAGACCCCCTTATACTTATTTGGGTCATCAAATTCAACAAACTGGCCTCTGGCCACAAAGACTCCAGATCAATTGTTCAAATTTAAAAACACTTCATGATTGGCAGAGATTTTTGGGAGAGGTGCAATGGTTTCACCCTTCTCTTTCTATTAAAACAGGGGCTCTTAAAGCGCTTTATGATATTCTTCCTGGGGATCCTGCTCCAACTTTCCCTAGACAGATTACCCCAGAGGCCAGGGAAGCCCTACAATTGTTGTTAAGAAGTATAGAGCAAGCCCACCTTCGGCGTATAGATTATGGGCAGCCCCTTGTTCTGGTTGTACTTTCATCTAGCTTTTCGCCCACTGCCGTGTTTTGGCAAACTGGTCCTATTTATTGGATACATTTGTCAGCCTCCCCTAAGAAGGTAGTGACCCCTTACTATGATCTCATTTTACAATTGTTGTGGAAGGCACACAAGTTTAGCATTCAAACCTTTGGAAAGAGTCCTGATAAAATTATCCTTCCTTATGGTAAGGAGGAGGTGGAACATCTACAGATCTTCCATGATGGGTGGACCCTGTTTATTACATCTACAGGCGCCCAGTTTGATAACCATTATCCCAATAGCCCCTTGATGTCTTTTTTTAAACAACACCCTGTGATCTTTCCCAAGATTTTAAAGTAGAACCCTCTAGTTGGAGCTCACTCAGTCTTTACAGACAGCTCCTCCAAGGGTTTCTCGGTGGTGGTTTCTTCTCAGGTGCAGAAGAGGGTACCCATAGGGCAGATGTCAGCACAAGCCACCGAGTTGTTTGCTTGCTTGATGGCTTTCCAAATGTTTGAGGGAGAGCCCTTTAATTTATATACTGATAGTGTTTATGTTGCCAACATTGTTAGACCTTTAGAAACTTCTCCATATGTTCTTCCAACCTCCCAGGTTTGTTCCTTATTAGTTCAGCTCCAACATCTTATTTGGCAGTGCATCCACCCTGCTTATGTGGGATTTATTCGTGCACATACTAACCTTCCAGGACCCCTTGCCCAGGGCAATGAAATTGCTGACTCCTTGACCTGCCCTAGGGTCTTATTTACTCAGGAGCAGGTTGCCCACCAGCTCCATGAGAGGTATCATCTAAATGCCCGCTCCATTAAATTTCACACTGGGTGCCCCTTATCCATAGCTACACAGATTACCTCTCAGTGCCCTGATTGTGCCCCTTATCATAATTCTCCCAATGAGGGGGTAAATCCCCGGGGCGTCAGGGCCAACCATCTCTGGCAAATGGATGTCACTCACCTGCCACAGGCAGGGAAATTAAAATACATGCATGTCTCGGTGGATAAGTATTCTAAACTGATTTTTGCCTCTCTCCACTCAGGAGAGAAGATTAAAGATGTTATTTCTCATTGCCTGCAGGCCTTTGCCTACATGGGTGTTCCCGATGCCCTAAAAACGGACAATGGCCCTGCCTATGCCAGCAATTGCTTTGCTGCCTTTTGCAGGGAACATCACATTGTCCATTCTTTTGGTATTCCTCACAACCCCACGGGACAGGCTATTGTGGAGCGCACCCATGCCACTCTCAAACAGTATTTTAAGAAAATAAAAAAGGGGGAGTATGTTACCTCCCCCAATATTCAGTTATCCACCATACTTTACATTTTAAATTTTTTGACCATAGACCGTAATAATTTGTCTGCTATGGAGAGACATTGGAACAAACCCTCCCAGTCCTTGGGATGGGTCAGATGGAAGGATTTGATCACAGGAAAATGGCAGCCACCCACTCCCCTACTAGCTAGGGTCTGAGTGGCTGTTTGTGTTTTCCCTCCAGGAAGTGAGAAGCCCATTTGGGTCCCCGAACGGTGCATCAGGCATGTCGACCCCAATACTACTCTGGATACTAGGAATGCTCACCATGATAAAGATGATCCAACCATTGCTGAACACTCAGGTAAGGGAAATATGGGCGTTGGTGAGGATTCCCCCCCATGTTGATGCCAGTTAGTCATTCCAGCTCCCTGTTCATCAATTTTTATAACACCAATAATACATTGGAAGCGGCTGCTGCCAATGAGATTAAAAAGTCAGAAACTAGACATTCTGAGTTTCCCCCTCCTAAGCCTGATACCAGGGTCAGGAAGTAGGGGAATCCAAGAGATTCCCAGTGGTATACGCCTTTAATCCCAACACACCTTTATGCAAGTCCCAGGACAGCCTCCAAACAATACAGAGAAACCCTGACTCAAAAAAGAAAAATTGGTAACAGTGAAGAGGTACTGGTATTAAGTAAAGAAAAAGAAAAAGACAAAGGTATATGGAATGGAAAATTTTGTTTACATTTAAGTTCTATTTTGTGAGTCATCTCTAAAAACTTTTGGCCAAAAGCCTGGCCTCTCCACCTTGCATCTACAGAATTACAAGGAGTAGGTACGGCTGTACCCCATGACTATAGCTCAAATGGAGGAATGATAAAGAACATACAAGACTTTTTAACCCTTTTAGTTCAAGGATTGGCTGGAGTTGTTCTTTTACATAGATTTCAATTAAGGGAGCTTCATTGCAACAGACTAATCATGACCTAGGGAAAAAGGATGACTGAAAGATGCATGTATGTTCTGAATGTATGGTGTGGCCACACCGGTATGTATGAAATGTGATTGTGAATGCGTGAGTGTGAACTGCTTATATGATTAAATGGATACTTAAATCCCTTCAAAAATAGTTAAGAAGCTACCTAGATTGCTTTAAATATAGCCAAAAGGAACAGCCAGCCAGTCTGTTAATGTTTTAACAGAAAAATTTAAGATACAAATGAGGCCTTGTCAGCTAGTGAGAGCTCTACAGGTTAAATTGGGAAAGACTGCTCACAGACTTCAAATAATTTTCAAAAGTTATTTGGACACAGTATAGTTTACAATCTTTGAGTGATTTTCAGAAGTTTTTGGGAAATATTTAATGGATATGTCCTTTTTAATGGGCATCTACAAATAATCTAAGTAGTAATCCCAATTTACCTAGATAATTAACCAAGGAGGGTAGACAAATCCTTCTATTGTTATGGTCCAGTTTCAACAGTTCAAAAAAATTTTTTAGAAAATAAAAAAGGGAAAATAATGCCCCCAGTCCCCACATGACTCATCAAATAATACACTCCTCATTTTAAAATTTTATAATGTGAATGCCAGTGAGCTTCAGACATATTCTGGCATGATGGAACTTGAGCAACCATTGCTCAGGTCAAATGGAGACATCCATGCACTAGACATTGGAGAAGACCCTAATTTGGGGTCGAGGGCATGTTTGTGTTTTCTTGCAGGAAAAGAATAAAGCTTTGGCAGCTGTTAGACCATTTAGTGAGATGCATGGAGCAGAGAAAAACTGGACCTGAGACCATGGGAGCCTACCTAAGCCAGTTTGAGTGAGATCTCCTAAATCAGTGTTCCTGACCCTTGATGTCATCGAATCTAGAGCCCAAGAAAGAAAGAAAACAGTCGGTTCGAGATTTCCAGTTTCTCAACAGACCTGCTGCATCAATCTTCCGGACCCATGAGTTTTCATCGTGAAGCCAACAGAGAAAAAAGGACCATTTAAAGCATTTGGACATTGGTATGGATGATGAGTGGCAAAAGCCTCTTTTCAGTATTTGAACAGGACATGGTCACTTGAAATATCAGACTTGATGGTTCCTGTTTCTAGAATCACGACTAGGCCATTGTATTTTTCTGGAGAAATGCAACTTGTCCTAATGCGACAACTATTGTTCATATTTTTCATAATGCTACATGTGTAACATCAATGATTGTGCCCAATGTATCTGTGCAAGTGCACTTTCTAAATATTTTCCTGAGCAGATCTTGAAACGATTGTAAACTTTATCAAATTGTAAATGTAAATCACATGTGGGTTACCCTTGTAACAGAATGTAAATCACGTGCATGTTATCCTTGTAACAGATGAAGGCTGGTAGAATGTTATGGCCCAGATCTGGTGATGGGTATGGTGATGGAGAGGCGCTATGTCAATGGGGGTCCTGGAAATGGTGGCAGTGGCAGTAGGCATTCTGGCTTTATGCCGAGCTCAAACGTGCCTTGGTCCAGAGGCAAGAGATCCGTAACCAAGTATTGCTTAGCTTAGCCCATGGCAATCCCGATAGCCATGAAGGTTGGTTACAGATGATTTAAGGTTGGGGTGTCTCTGACGACGGGCAACCTGTGGGGAAGACCACTCCCACCTAAGACAGGGGTTCAAGGTCCCCCAAAGACGGGAAAGGGAGGGTGACCCTACTTGACCTAAGCCAGGAGTGCCTCATTTGAAAATAAAAAGGGGTGAATTGTGGGAACACCAGACCTTGAGCAGAGACCCACTTCCCCTTCTGCCTGGGAGTAGGCAGCTGTAAGACAATGTTTAGTAAAAACATGTTTACTAAAAACGATACAATAAGTTCCTGGAAAAGGCCTTCCACGGAAACCGCCCTGACCTCGACCTTGTCCAAAGACTAACTGCACCTTCAAAACCCACACACATCTACCTCTGGTGTCAGAGCAGAACCAGCCAGGGTAGAGGAGAGAGCAGAAGCTTCTCTGGTGGGAGCTTTTCTTAGGAGGTTTTCTTGAACCTTTTTTGGAGCCTGTTTAAAGTTTTCTTTACATCATTGAACGAGTCTCTGTGTTGTCAATCTCCGACACCCTCCACACGTTCTCAGACACAGGCCACGCAGCAGACGTGGGCAGAAGTTCTCTAAGATGTAAAATATTCAGGTGTGGGGGTTTGGTCAGTAAAACATTCCATGATGTTGGGAAACTTGTTTAAAAGAAAACTCAGAAACTTCAGGAAGTCCTGAAATTGATCAGTTACACTAGGCCCCTTTGTCCCAAGCTCATATAAGAAGTAGGACTGATAAGAGATGCTCCCAGACAAGACAAGCTGTCTAGAAGAGGCTCAGACCAAATAAGCTGACAAGAAGAGACACTTATCACGCAGCCTGTAAGTTGTGCAGTGGGTTCTAGGTTCCCAGATTTTGTGAGCTCTCACCCATGCTGACGTGGGCTTCTGATGATGCAGCTGTCTTTGAGTCACTTCTGCTCCTGTAAGTAACCCCTCTCCCATATTCCTGTAAGAAACTCCAATAAAACTTGTTGGTTCACCAAGATGGACATTACTGATAACTTCACTTTGGTGTTTCTGGATTCACTATCTGGTGTGATTAGATGTTTGTTCACTTATGTCCAGGAATGGTATCACACAACAAGTGGCACAGGCCTATTCTCATAGCACTCAGGAACCGGATGCTGATGCATCATGAGTTCAAGACCAGCCTGACTGTAGTAATGCTGTCTCCAAAAAACAAAAAGACACCATGGTAACCTGTAAAACCAATACTCAAGATGTAGAGGCAGGAGGATGAGTTCAAGGTCATCCTGGACTACATCAGAAGTTGGAAGATAGTTGGTGTTAAATAAAACCATGTCTCACATAAACCCAACTAACTAGCAAACAGGTGAATATGAGGAGAGTAGAGGGGAATGAGAGAGAGAGAGAGAGAGAGAGAGAGAGAGAGAGAGAGAGAGAGAGAGAGAGAGAGAGAGAGAAATGGGGGGAGGGAGAGAGAGAGAATAAGACAGAGAGAGGATAAGAGAGACGACAAAGATTCCCAGAGGAGAGGAGAGGATGAGACAGAAAGACAGAGAATATAGAAATGAGACAGAAGAAAAGAAAGATGAGGTGGTCCCAATGACCGACTTTCTCCTCCCAGGCCCTACTTCCCAGTATCCCATTCAATTAAAAATCCATCATTGGGTCTCTTGATGACACTGAAGTCCTATGATTCTATACCTATCACCCCTGAGCACTGCAGCAATGAGAATCAAGCCTTCAAAACTGTGCATTTTGAGATATTTCAGATCCAAACCACAGTAAAGATTGTTCGACAAATACTGTCTCTGCTTCTCTCTCTCTCTCTCTCTCTCTCTCTCTCTCTCTCTCTCTCTCTCTCTCTCTCTCTCTCTGTCTCTCTCTCTCTCTCTGTGTGTCTCTTTTTCTCTTTGTGTGTGTGTGTATGTGTGTGTAAGAGCACATATGTGTATGTATATACACATGCCTGTACATGTTTGTAGAAACTGGAGATCAAGCCTAGCTAATGTTCCTCAGTGCCAACCACCTTGTTTTGTTTGTTTGTTTCCTGAGTCTTTTACTTATCTGGAAATTACCATGTGCATTAAACTGGTTTGCCAGTGGACTCCAGGAATACTCCTGTTTCCATCTCCCCAGTTCTGGGATGGGATTTCAAGCACATGCCATCACACCTAAATCTTATATGGGTTCTGGGGACCGAACCCAGATCCTCCTACTTTCTTGGCAAACAATCAAGTCATCTCCCCCAGACCCTATTGCCACTTCATAAGAATCACTTGCTAGTTCTACTGTGCATTAACTCCACCAGAAAGCTTTAAATAATAAAGCTTCCAGGAGGATCACACCAGATCATTGTAATCAGCATCCCTGGGAAGGCACAATATTCACGGTATCACAGAAGCCTTGTGGGCCTCTGTGTGGGAGGTCCAACCTGAGTCTGGCTAGGATTAGGAAGCCTCCAGTGTGAAGGCCTTACAACACTTTGACCTTGAAGACTTAAGACCTGTATACATGTGAGTGACAGCAACAACTAGAAGCTGCTACAGCGACCTTTCAAGGCAAGCTGGCCACAGGTAGACATGTTTGCAATTTCTGAGGGACTTGGAAATGCGGAAATGGGATTTACAGTAATAAGGTCTCCAACACAACAGGCTGTGTCAGCAGGCAGCATGGCCGCAGGCTGCCAGGGAATCACAGGCAATCAGCTGCAGCAGGCTGGCAAGGCAGCTGCAGTCCACTTTGTAGCTTCTTAGGCAGGCTTTGTGTGGCTTAATGAGACTTTCCTAGGCTCTTCTCTGCAGCCAGCTGGCACAAAGCTGTGACTGGACAGAGGGGGGTGCCGAGGCTGCCCCGTGAGCACAGGCATTTCTGCTCAGAGCCTCTCTACTGTCCTCTGGGCTTGATGCAAGGAAGAAAAAGCAGGCTGGGGAGATGGCTCCCCAGGTAAAGCACTGGCCACGTGAGCATGAGGATCTGAGTTCAATTCTCAACACCCACGTAAAAACTTGTCAGTTGTGGTGGTGCATGCTTGAAACCCCCGTGCTTGGGAGGCCCAGACAGAATTATCTCTGGGGCTCATTGACAAGCCAGTCTAGTCTGTTTGCAAGTTCCAGGCCAGTGAGAGACTCCATTGGAAGAAAGAAAGTGGAGTGTACCTGAGATTATCTTCTGCCTCCACAAGCACACACATGCTCGAATAGATGAACACGAACACTCACACACACAAGAGCAACCACAGAATGTTACCTCTTCTTTCAAGGCAATTGTACGTTGCTATGTTTGTCTTGTAAGTATGACTTTTGGGAATTCTGAATTTAATTCTGAATCACAAATGGCAAGACAGCATAGCTAAGTCAGAGATGTCTTCCCCAGCATCTGTGTATCCCTCCTATGCCCTACTTTCCATTTAGCAGGTGGTAGGTGAAGCTGACCGTGGTAGTACACAGCTCCAACCCCAGCACTTGGGAGACTGAGGAAACAAGAGTGTAACCTGGAGGCCGGCCTGTCCTACACAGAATCCAAGCTGAACCTGGACTACACAGTGAGTTCAAGGGCAGCCTGACCTTTTTAGCTGACTCTCTCACAAAACAAAACAAAACACAAATCAACTGGGCCTAGAGAGATGGTCCGGGGTTAAGAATGCTTAAAACTCTTGCAGAGAACTGGAACTTGGCCCCAAACACCCATGTCAGGTACTGCACAATCTCTCTTAACTTCAGCTCCAGAGGTTTCCAATGCTTGTGGGCACCTGTACTCATGTGTGAGTATGCACACACACATTCACACACACACACACACACACACATGCACGCAGTTTAAAATAAAAACAAAGTCGTTTTTTAAAACCAACCAAATGAATGAATACATAAGTAGTTGAAATCAAAGCTTCTAAGATGTTTAGGTACTCTGTACCTAGAAGCCAAATAGAAATGGATGAGTTTGAGTGATGGGGTAGTCCAAGTTGACCTTGAATTCACTGTTGTAGCACTGACTATCCTCTAACCCATGGTCCTCCTGCCTCAGCTTCCCAGAAGCTGGGATCACAGTTCTGCACCACGATGGCCTAGCTTTTGGATTCATAATTATGAGAAGCAGCAGAAGCTTTCAGAGCAGTTGTCTTGTTGGAAGAAATAGACCATTGTTGGTGTTCATGCTTTTGAGTGCTAGGATGGTCAGTAATGACTGGCAATCTGATGGAATCTGAGATCACCTTGAAGACAAATCTCTGAGGGTGTCCATAAGGGACTTTTTAGATTGAGTTAAGTGATACAGAAGACTCATCCTCAATGAGTCTTTATTCTCTGGGCTGGGTCCCATATTGAATAAGGAGACAGCAAGCTGAGCACCAGCATCCGTCTCTCTCTGCTTTCTGACTGTGGAGGCCACGTGACCAGCTGCCTCATGCTCCTGCCACCATACCTTCCCCACCTTGAGGGACCGTGATTCCACAAACTGTGAGTTGCAATAAGCCTTTCTTTCTTTACATTGCCTTACCAGGTACTTCATCTCAGCAATGAATGAAGTAACCAATACAAAGGGTGTATCTTGTCCCTGCTCCCCTCTCTTCCCCTTTTCGCCTCCGGGCCTCCATGAAATGGGCAGCCTTGTCTATCGCATCCTGGCTGGCTCCATGATTACACCATGGGCCCCAAGGCTACTTAGGCCAACCATGTACTGAGTCCTCTGAATCAGACCAAAAGCAATCCTTACCTCCTCTTAAGTTGGATCTTGTCATCAGTGAAAGGAAATTGTCTATCACACACCATAAGCCTCAGAATTGGGAGTGGCGGTGGGGAGGGTGGAGGGCTGCATACACAAAAGGAAGAGAAGGGACATGTCTCAGAAATAGCAAACAATATGCGGGAGACAGCAGCAATTCTCAAGGAATAAAAAAAAAGCAAATCATCTGGAAGCCCACACAGTCTGACTCCAGGGCCAAGTTAATGAATTTGTGTAGACAGACACTGGTAACTCCTCCCAGATGAATGCATGTGAGTGCACTCATTCCCCATCCTATAGAAACTACATCAATACAAGTCATTGACACCAATCCCCCTATTGCAAATGAGCCCCAAGTGTAGGGGCTCCTTCCTCCTGTCTCACCTCTCTGGCATAGAAAACGTGAACTTCAGACATAAGGAAAGCACTTTGTTTGCGATTACATTAGACCTTCAGAAGCAAGTGTGAACATAAATTTGGAGACGAATAGCGGAGTGCAGGAAGCCTGCCTCTCTGCTTGACTTCAATAACTTATCCTAGTGAATCCCCAGCAGAAAGCATCTTACATACTTCAGTTCTTGAGAAGATGAGACGCGAATGCTGGGGGATTATAAAACAGAGGGGCTTTATTGCAACAGTGAACAAGCTGAAAATTACAAGGTAATGGAATCTCAGCTGGAAGCCCTCCTACCCTGCCATTAGCTAACTCCCACAATGATTGCTTCAGGATCAGCTCGGGTTATATAAACTACAGCAAGGTTTCCACATTTTGCACCCTCATCTGGGCTTAGCCCAGAGACAATCACACCCGAAGGTAGAAAGTACAGCTGCTTTCCAGAATCTTCCACCTCATGGGAAACTCTCCACAATTACCTGATTAGAGGGTGCTTTATCCTACTAGAGATGGTTTCATTAGGGTCTCTCATAGTGTACTGCAGTTAAGGAGAAGGAAGGAGGCGATGCCCACCTCTCTGCAGGCTGTGCAGACCTTGTGAGGTCACTTCCCTAAATGACAAGCCTAAGCTGGGACCCCAGTCAAAAGCACAATGCCACCGCATCCAGAAAGGCTCTAGGCTTTTGGGAGTGGGGGCAAAAGATCCCACCCTCACGGTGGATTTTGCAACACCATGACTCCTACCACTCTGTGACAACACCAAATACAAACTGCACACACCTTTCTCTGACCTTTCCAATAGCTGCACTTGGCAGCTAGTCTTTGTTCTAGTACACAGCTCATTGTTTAGGGAGAGGACACCTGGGTTACATGGTTCCACAAAACACTGTATTCTAAACTTTAGCTCCTTAAGTATTTTTTGAGTGTGTGTGTGTGTGTACTGACACTATTCATGGAGAGGTGTGAACAATTGTCAACTCACCCCAGAGAGGGAACTAACAACAGAGCAAAGTAAACATACTATCAAAATCCAACTTTGTGAAGTAATGACTTACACTGCGGTAAATTAGAAGAATACGGATGAGGGGTTACTTACAGTAGCAGAATACAAAAGCATCAGAGTCACCAAAACCCAGGCAAGAATGTGTGTCAGCCCATGAAAGCTGTGAATATGGAGCTCAATCCAGCAACTTATAGGAGGTTCAACCGGGCAGGTCTTCTAAACAACTAAGATGATCTGAACCTCTTCCAGAGCACTCCAGTGGAACCGTGTCTCCTAGGAAACTCAGCTGGTAGCTTGACTTGTCAGAGTATGTCTCTCAGCTGTCTTTACTGCTTTACATAAGCTTAGGAAGGAGGGATCTTGCAAATCTGGTCAGTTTCAGGAGCTTTCTAAAGTTTTCCAGCTGTTTACCTCATGAGGAGAAAGTAACTAAGACAGTGAAAGACAGTCCCATCCTTGGCAGTGGGGATCTCTATGGGTGCCTGCAGATTAAAAATGGAAGCGACACCTTTAACTGTGGCATTTCATGTTGATTCAGGCATAGTGGGACAGCCCATATCTTGATGGTGGGGCATGTGGAGAAGCTATACTTCACTTCTCAATTGACAGTAACAGTGGACAAAACCCTTCATTTCTGGGGAATGGTTGGCCTAACTAACAGGGACACCATGTTGTACCTGGGAGCAATGACTGCTTTGGGTAGCACAGAATAGAAACCAAGGTTGTAAGATAGCTCAGTTGGTAAGTATTTCCATAAAAACTTGAGGACTTTAGTTTGAGCCCTAGAAACTATATAAAAAGCCAAACTGTTTGGAAACCCAGTCCTGTGGAAATAGAAACAGGCTGATCCCTGGAGATTTCTGGCCAGCCAGTATGACCTACTTATGCTCTAGATGGAGGTGGACAGCATCTAAAGAATCATAGCTAATGTTGTCCTCTGGCCTCCATACATGTATAAATACATGTATTTGTGCATGACAAACACATACATCTATATCCCTACAAACACACATACATATCTACACATATGTACACACATATACATATACACATACATATACATATACATATACACAAGCAGGAATCTGGGAATCAGCCCCAACAACTATGGTTCCTGTAGAAGCTACTCATCCTCTGTGGAAAGAGAAGAAATATTTGTTTTCAGCTCCTGGTGGGGAATAGGACGCAGGTTAAAGACTGCACAAGTGAACCAGCAGCATCTAGAAGCACACAGGCTGGGCTCACCTGTCTTGGAAAGACTCCCAGGTGTATGCTAATAGGTGGCATTTTCATCTAATGTTTACAAGCTCCTACAAGCAAGGCTCAGCTGTCATCCTAGGCAGAGGGAGCTGTGTGGCTAATTATGTATAAAGGGACAAAGTGCTAAACCCAGAGCCATGCAAGTGTGAAGAAAGGGAGAGGAGGCAGGCATCTTGGGGGCAGAAGAGTGACATCAGAATGGGGGCAGTGTTGAGGCTGGAGAGATGGCTCAGTGGTTAAGAGGAAGTACATGCTTCTCTTCCAAGGACCTGAGTTCTACTCCCACTGAGTGGCTCACAATTGCCTGTAACTCCAAGCTCTGGGGAATTTGATGCCCACTTCTGGCTTCTATGAGCACCCTTACACCTATCATATAAACACACACACACACACACACACACAAATAAAAACAAATCTTTAGAATGAATGAAAGTTTCTCTCTTTACCTTGAGGCCTGTTGTCTGCCTGGGTCTCCTGGGTCTCCTTTGCACATTTCCTCCTTAAAGAACAGCACCGTTAGCTGGTATTGCCAGGGATGCACTTCAGTTCAGTTTAGCAATCATGTTTTGGAAGTCTATTATGCACTTAAAGGATGAAAAGGCAGAGCTTAGGGATATATCTCAGCGGGTGGAGTTTGTCTATCATGCGCAAAGCCCTAGGTCCCGCTCCTAGCACTAATCAGGTCACTGTGGTACAACCTGTGCTTCAATTCTAGCTCTTGAATAGTAGACACAGAAGGGCCAGATGTTCAAGTTATCCTTGGCTACATAAGGCCTATTTATTGTCCATAGTCACTTCTTGGTTTTCCTGTGTTTCGCGGCTACCATGAAATGAAGAGCATTTTACCACCATTCTTGTCTGCAGTGATGGCCTGCATTGCCCACAAGTCTAAAACTCAATGTATCCAGTCACCATGGAAACCTCAGAAATCCTTACACCCTCCCATTTTTCCTTATTCACATCTCTGTTTCTGTCCCTGTCTCTGTCTCTTTCTCTCTCTCCCTCCCTCCCTCTCTCTCCCTCCCTCCCTCTCTCTCTCCCTCCCTCCCTCCCTCTCTCTCTCTCTCTCTCTCTCTCTCTCTGCTATTTGTCATAATAGGTCTTAGCAGCACAAGGTATACAAATCTCTTTATATGAGGCATACAGTAGGTGCTCAAGAATTGTACTAGATGTGTTTCAAGTATGCTAAAATAACATAACCAAAAGGAAATGACTAGTTTGGGCTTAGAGCTTCAGGAGGACAATATCTATCAGGGAAGAGAAGGCTTGGCAACATCCAGGGAAATCATGGCAGCAGAATCAGGAAGCTGGCTGATCTCATATTCACCAGAACATAGGAAGCAGAAATTGAAGACAGGGAGTAGAGCCAGGCTGTGAGATTTCAAACCCTTTCCCCAGTGATGTACTTGCTTCAGAAAAACAGCAGCACCAATTGGGAACCAAGTGTTCAAATACATGAACACCTGTGGGGGGGATGGGAATTGCTCCCTTTCTTCTCACTTCCTCTCTCTCTGGGGCTCATGAGGTGCCTCTACTAACTGAGATGACAATGATGTGGCCCTTGGTGGCTCATGCTCCAGGGATTGATGCTTCACTCGTTCGTAAAAGGTGCATGAAGTTGAGAGAGGGAGACATGGCGGTTTTGATGTCTGGAAGTGGTTGGAAATGGGGATGGGGTATATATGATCAGAATGCATTGTAATGCACAGGAAATGTTCTCAAAGCATGAAGTACAGTTTTAAAAGTAGGGCCTGAGGAGGTGGCTAAGGCAATAGAGTGCTTACTGAATACATGTGAAGACCTGGATTAAGGGCACCAAGAACCCATAGCCAGGATGGTGGCATATGCATGTCATTCTAGAGCTGATGAGAGGAGATGGAGACAGGAGAATCCCCAAGACTCACTGACTCGTCATTCTAACCTACTTGGTGAGCTTCAGATCAGCAAAAAACCTTGTCTAAACAAATAAGATGAAAGGTGCTTGAGGAATGACCACCAAGGTTTACTTTTAGCCTCCATACACACATGTATACGTATGAACTTGTACACACACACACACACACACACACACACACACACACTTTTAAAAATGATGTGGCCCAAGAGATGGCTCAATGGAGGACTCAAGTTCTGGTCTCAGCTCCCATGTTAGACCACTCACAATCACCTGTAACTCTATCTTCAGGAGATCCAGTGACCTCTTCTGGCCTCCATGAGCAATGCACTCTCATGTACAGATGTACAAAGAAATTGCTCGACATCCTTAGCTATCAGGGAAATGCAAATCAAAACAACTCTGAGATATCATCTTACTCCTGTCAGAATGGCTAAAATCAAAAACACCAATGACAATTTATGCTGGAGAGGATGTGGTAAAAGGGGAACACTCCTCCATTGATGGTGGGAGTGCCAACTCGTACAGCCACTTTGGAAATCAGTATGGAGATTCCTCAGGAAAATGGGACTCAGTCTACCACAAGAACCAGCAATTCCACTCTTAGGCATTTACCCAAAAGATTCACATTCATACAACAAGGACATCTGTTCCACTATGTTCATAGAAACATTATTTGTAATAGCTAGATCCTGGAAGCAACCTAGATGCCCCACAACTGAAGAGTGGATAGAGAAAATGTGGTACATTTACACAATGGAGTACTTCTCAGTGGAACAAAACAACGGAATCTTGAAATTTGCAGGCAAATGGATGGCACTAGAAGAAACCATCCTGAGTGAGGTAACCCAGTCACAAAAAGAGACACATGGTATGTACTCACTCATATATGTATTTTAGATATGGATCAGGGGAGTGTCAGCCTACAATCCCTGTGCTAGTGAGTCTGGGAAAACAGGGAGATTGCCAAGAGAGATGCATGATACCCAGAGAAGTGGAATGAGGCAGGATCTTCTGAGTGGATTGGGAACATTGGGGGAGGGGAGAGGGAACCAGGAAAAAGAGAGGGGGATAAGAGGAGGGGAGAAGAAGGCATGGGGGAGCAGGAAGGTTGAGTCGAAGTAAGACTAGAGGAGAGCAGGATGAGAGATACCATAATAGATGGAATCATTATAGGCTTGAGGAGAGAGATGACACTAGTGAGATCTCCAGAGATCTCCAAGAATAACACCAAATGGCAAACTAAATAATAGTAGGGAGACTACATTAATAGCCCCTCCTTGATGATAAGGTTGATGACTACCTTACATGCCATCCTAGAACCTTCATCCAGAGACTGATGGAAGCAGAGACAGATACCCACAGCTAAAACACTGAACTGAACTCCTGGAACCCAGTGACAGAGATGGAGGAGTGACAAGCAAAGGTTCAAGACCATGCTGGTGAAAACCACAAAGACAGCTGACTTGACAAGGGGGAGCTCTTGAACCCCAGAATTATGGCTCAGAGGCCAGCAGGGGACTGATCCAGACTCCATGAATGTAATGTCAGTGAGGAGGCCACAGAAATCACTGGGGCCTTGGGTAGTAGATCAGTGTTTACCATGGCGTATGGATGAACTTTGGGAGCGCATTCCACATGGAGGGATGCTCTGTCAGCCTGGACACATGGGGAAGGTCCTAGGTCCTGCCCTGGATGAAATGACAGACTCTGGAGATCCCCAACAAGGGCCTCACCCTCCCTGGGGAATGATGTGGGGATTGGGTGGGAGGCTGGAGGGGTGCTGGTGGAGGGACAAGGGAGGAGGGGTCAGAGAGGGAGCTGGGATTGACATGGGAAGCATTAATGTTTCTGATTTAAATAAAAACATATGTTGAGGAAAAATAACATTTCAAAAAAATAACAAATAAGACAACTGAAATTAATTACTTATTTTAATTATATTAGTTATTTCATGGCTTTGTCCTAAATCCAGAGCTGGTTACTTGCCAGAATGTTCAACCATCAATTGGGGGAACAAAAGAACTTAGCCTTTACATTTTTTAATAGATCAGGCTACATGATTATCATCATCATGAAGGTCTTTGTTTAACTTGAGAAATCTGAGTCAACTGTTCATGTAAATCAGAGATGCTCAACGGAGACAAATATGTGAATATAACCTTTATTCTTAGATGCATTAATTGCTTGCCTGACTCACTAAATTCTAATTAAAACCATTCCACCAGATGATTTTATTTTATCCTTTTCAACTTACAATTAGAACATTTACTGGCTGACTATCCCAAAGAAATGAAGAGATTTTGCCTGGTGTTTGTAGAAGATAATGAGATAGAGGGCCCTGAGGAAGTAGCTTGGATGTTTGTGGTTTAACTGAATCAACTCCTTGTTGACTAGAGGTGATTACGGACGATGCATTGATGTAGCTTTGAGACATTCAAGTCAGACGTTGGGTTAGTTCAAACATTCTGTTCTTGCTCATCCTGGTGGCACAAGTTTATAAACCCAGCTACTAGGGAATCTGAGGCAGGAGGATGACAAATTAAAGCCAGTTTAGGCAACTTACTGAGACCCTGTCACAAAATGAAATGTAAAAAGGGGGCTAGGGATGTAGCTCATTAACAGACTGCTTGCCTACAGTCCTCTAGTGAGGGGCTGAGGTGTCACTCAGCAGTAGATTGCCTGCCTAGAATCCCCCAGTAAGGAGTCAAGGGCTTGGCTCAGTGGTAGAGCCCCTACCTAGGATCCTCCAGTGAGGGGCCAAGGCCTTGGCTCAGTGGTAGAGCTCTGGTGGAATCTCCCAGTGAGGAGCTCATGGCATGGCTAGAGCACTTGCTTAGTATTAAGACCCTCTTCACCATTTCGCCTCCACCCTCCCTATCCCTGTCCTCTACCCATGCCTTTTTCTGAAGTCTCACTGTGTAGCACAGTCTGGTCCCTTTGATCTTCCTGTCTCAGAATCCTGAGTGTTGGCCTTTCAGATATGTACTGTCAACACCAGACGCCCAGGAGTTGGTGCTTCTCTTGGTATTCTGGGGAAAGCAAAACCTGGCAGGGTTTTCCCCACCCTTGCTTTTCTTAGCTCTACCAAAATTATGAGGGGCTTTCTCATGGACATCCCATTGATGCTGTTAAAGTGCCCACCTAAACCAAAGCTAGGCCCATGTCTGTGTACAGTATAGGTAAACTCAGACCTTGGGAAATGGATCTAGGGGAGAAACTCTAAAAAGAAATAGATATCATGTCATCTCATACCATATACCTAATCATTAATATTAGGGAGCCAGACACGCCCATCAATGTATAGGACAAAGATCAGGTATGTGTCAAAATTGGTGATCACAGGAACAACATCACCCAGAAACAATTTGACACTATGTTGTGAATTGTAAATATTAATTAGGGCCTGTGAGATGATTACTTAGGTAAAGGTAGTTTCCATCAAACCTGATGACTTACCCTTGACCCCCAGGACCTATATAGTAGAAGGAAAGATCCAAGTCCTCCAACTTGTCCTCTGAGCTCCACAAGCTTGCTGTGTATGGCTAAGGACCTCCCCTGAATAAAAGGGCACGCATGCACAACACATAAAATAAATGAATTGATTAAAATGCTAACAAGCACCACAAAGCAGATGTTCATTCAATCTCTAAGAATTACAACTCTGCATAGAAAACTCATCTACGGGTCCGCAATGGGCTGGCTAGGCAGGTAAAGTCATGTTGTCATGAAACCTAATGACCTGAGTTTGATTCCCAGAACCCCCATGAAGGAGAGAACTGGCTTCTGCAAGTTGTCCTCTGACCTCCAAACATACTGTCGCAAGGATTGTGTGGGCACATGCACACATGCACACACACTAAATAATAAGAAAGTAAGAGAAAAAGCTAAACATGCTCATCTAAAACATGAAATAATACTCTTCTAAAATATGAAATAACACTTACGTGTAAACACTGTTTGGTAATGGTCATTTTTCATATGCCCCTCTACCATTCCTACAACCACACATGGCTTAAATTTCTGAATCACCTCTGATTATAAGCCACAGAGATGGTTTATGATGTTCAATGTTAAAAGTAAGAGCCAAACGTACCATGTCAAGCAAAATATTTAAGCAAAGTGTTTAATGCATAATGACAAGTTCAAAAACAGAGTATGTGAAAGTTGCCATATGCTATAACTTAAAACAGTACAAAATATTTAAATGTAAGTATTGCAGAATAGGATATCAGCTTATGTTGATGTAGTGGCTATGGAGGACGGTGTGCATTACGAGTAGCAGCAGTCTTACTTTTATAGTAGCTTGTACTCTGTGTGTGTATGTATTCACGTGTGTAAGTACATATTGTGCACATCTGTATACATATGCATGTAGAATACAGAAGACAGTCATCAATTGAGAAAAACGCCTCCAGAAGATAGGACTGTAAGGAAACAAGCCTACAGGGCATTTTTTAATTGGTGGTTGATGGTGGATGGCCCCGCCCACTGTGGGGGGTGTCATCCCAGGGCTGGTGGTCCTGGGTTTGATAAGAAATCAGGCTGAGCAAGCCATGAGGAGTAAGCCAGTAAGAGCACCCCTCCATGGCCTCTATATTAGCGGCTGCCTCCTGTTTCGATTCCTGTCCTGACTTCCTTTGATGATGAACGGCGATGCGGAGGCGGAGCGGAGTAAACCCTTTCCTCTTCAAGTTGCTTTTGGTCTTGGTGTTCGTCAAAGCAATAGAAACCCTGATTAAAGCAAGTGTTATCCTGTAGGTGTGTGTGTGTGTGTGTGTGTGTGTGTGTGTGTGCGTGCGTGCGTGCGTGCGTGCGTGCGTGCGTGCGTGTGTGTGTGTGTGTGTGTGTGTGTGTGTGTGTGTAGGCAGGTACCCAAGAAGGACTGCCAGAAGAAGACATCAGATTTCCTGGATTCCTGGAGCTGGAGTTACGGGTACTTGTGAACTTACAAATGTGGATGCTGGGTGCTGAACTTGGGTCTTCCATAAGAATTGTACTGGGTTTTAGTTGCTGAGTCATCATTCCAGTCCACAGTTTTGTTTTGTTTAAAAAAAAAAAAGCAAAATTTCTCACTGGTCTATGTTCACTAAGTAGGCTAGGCTGACTGGCCAGCAAGCCCAGGAATCCCCATCTCTACCTCAACAATGCTGGTATTAAAATCACATGCTACTGCACCCCACTTTTCCATGTGAGTTTTAGGGATCTAGTTCAAGTCCACATGCTTGTACAACAAGAACTCTGCTGTACAAGCTCTTAGTTTGTGCCTTGGATCCTTTGATCTTTTGAATCTTTTGGATCCTTGGATCCTTTGAAACAATTTCATATTACCCAGTCTGGCCTCAAACCTACCATGTAGCCCAGGATGGCCTTGGACTCCTTTTGAACCTCCTGCCCTCACCATCCAAGTTCTGGGATCACAGGTATAGACCGATAGGCTCAGATTTTTGAAAGAAGTTTTTGAAACAGGTTCATGCTCTGCTGCCTAGGCTGGCCTTGAATTCCCGAAACTCTAATGATCCACCTGTCTCTTTTTTCCATAGTAGGACTATAGCTCTTGATGGCCAGACCTGGGTACACTAAGAAAAGTAGAAAGCATAAACTCTTGAAGACGTTTTGAAATAGAGAATAGGTGGATAACCTACTATGACAGGGCTCTAGTTTGAGAGTGAGCCCATGGGTCCTTATTTCTCTGCTATGAAATAAATTATAGAATAATGAACAAGTAAGGAAAAATCACAAGAAACACAACAGCTCTTGGGAAGCAAAGATGAGGACGTCAGGAGCCAGAACCTTGATTAAAGTTATTCTGTGTGTCTGCACTCCAATTTCAAAACTAAATAAGGTGACACTAGAGTTATTAAACAAAGTTGAAAGTCACCTTCCCTAATCCTAAGGTTTTTTTCTTGTGGGTTTTATTTTCTGTGAAACCTACAAAAATATTAAAAGGGAATCCCATAAATGTAAGATACTTTTAAGAATATAGTGTTCTAATTATTCTAGCCTATCACTAGTTATTGTTGTCAATGTTACTTCTTTTGGTCTCTTGAGACAAAGTATCATGTAGTCCAAGCTAGCCTCAAACTTGCTATATATGGGAGGATGACCTTGGATTCCTGATCTTCCTGACTCCACCTACCTGCGGTGGTATGTACCACCACACCCAGTATACTGTACCTAGACTGATAATAAAGCTTTATTATAGCTGTATGTATACAGGGGGAAAAGTGCATGGAGGGCCCCATGCCATCTATGATTTCAGAATTCTTGGACGTAAGGGAGGGTTACTGTTAGTAGAAATGTAGAGACAAAAGTGGGGGGAGGTAAAGAAAGCCTACTGTGGAGTGACAGGTTTGGCTCAGTGGTGAAGAGACATTGCACGTAACTCCACTTCCAGGAGATCTGACTCCTCCTGGTCTCCAATGGACAGCTCAGGGATTCTGAAGCTGTCTTCTGGCCTCTTCAGATACCTACACTCACATGCACAAAACCATACAAACACACCCACATCCACCCACACCCACCCAAACACCCCCCTGCCACATATACACATACAGAGAGTGGGATGCAGGCAGGGAGGGAAGGAGGAAGGGAGGGAGGAAAAGAGGGAGGAAGGGAAGGAGGGAGGAAGAATTAAAAGCAACTCTTTAAAAAGAAACTGCTGGCTTTGAAAGCAAATGGAAAGGTAGTATTTTTATTTTTGATTTTGTGTATATCTGTGTGTTGGGGATGGGGCATGGATATGTGCAAATGAGTGCAGGTAGCCAAAGAGACCAGAAGAAGGGCAGGTGTTCTGGGAATGGAGGTAAAAGTGGTTGTGGGCCACCTGATGTGGGTTCTGGGAATCAAACCCCACTCCTCTGCAAGAGCAGCAAATACTCTCCACACTGAGCAGCTCTCCAGTCCCATGAGTGTGAATTTTATTCAAGCCGACTGCCTGGTGCAGGGAAGAAAGACAGCAGTGAGTTTCTCTTTCTGTTTGTGACCAGCACCAAGGGGGTCAGCCTTGCCACACCATTCCCTGGCTCTGTCTTTTTCACTGCCGGGTGTTTGCGGAAGGCTGCCCTTCCTATCTTGGCATTTCTGGTTGATGGGACCAACACGATAAAAATAGGTTGTGCTGTGCTGTTTCTGACCTTTAATATAGCTTGTGTCTAAGCTTGAATCAAGACATTTCTCTGATTTCTCAGGTCCCCAGAAGATTAAAAGGTGACCCTGGAGGCTGGGGAGATGTATAGTCTGCAAAGCGCTCCCTCCATGAGCATGAGGGCCTGAGTTTGGATCTTCAGCACCCATGTAAAAGATGGGCACAACAGCTGGCATCTGTAGCCCTAGTGCAGGGGACACATCACAGACAGGCACCTGCATCTCTTGGCCACTCACTTTAGCTGAATCAGTGAGACCCAGGTTCAGTGAAATACCCTGCCTAAAAAATAAAGTGGAGAGCAACACCGAACATTACCTCCAGCCTCCACATGGACACACACACATACACACACACACACACTCATGTGCACTGTTATATGTATATATCCACATGCACTAGCATGCACACACACATACACATACTCTAAACTCTTGGAGGAGCTGCTACTGTTATCCATATTTTAGATGTTAATATTTTAGGCACAGGCAGTATAGTCAAGCTGTGTGCTCATCTGATTTTTTTTAGCTTGCGCTAATCCAGAAAGAAATAACTTCAGTGACACACGGATGTGGGTATCAGATTCTCCTTGATGGCTGTATGCCTCTGGATGGACTATTTAATCTTTCAGAGCTACTATTTTCTCATTAATACAATAGGCTAAGAATAGTATCCACCTCATTGGAATTTGATGAAGCAAATTGAAAACTCATGTGAGGCACTTTTACAGTTGGATTCATTTCTGTCATGAATGATGCTGTTGTCACCATTATTGCCCCCATCATTACTGTCATCGCTGTCACTGTTGTCATCATATTACATTGTCAACATCATCCTCATTATTGTCACCACCATCACTGTCATCAGTGTTTAAGACAGACATTGTTGTAATCACCATTGTTTCTCATATTATTGTCACTATAATTGTCATCATCACCACTGCCATAAATAACACAATTTAAGTCATTGCTATTGACAGAACCACGTAATTTTTATCGGCATCATTGTCATCATCACTCCAATATGACTGCGTTGTTGCTGTCATCACCATCACCATTGTCACCGTCTTTACCAGTATCATTGCTACCAATCATCAATATTGTCATTGTATTTTTCATCATCACCACCAGTATCATTATCAGTATCATTGGTATCTTCATGATCACCATCCTCATCATCTTTATTGTTGTTGTTGCTGTCATTGGACACCATTATTATTGTTGTCATCATTAGTATCATTACTGTCATCATTATCATTGATGTTGTTGGCAACAACATCACCATCACCATCATTATTGTTACATTGTTGTTGTCATCACCATGATCATCTTTGTCTTTATCATGGCCATCAATCATCATCAGTTTTACTCGTCATCATTATTCATTGCTATCATTATTATCATTGTCACTGTCATCATTATCACCATCAATGGCATTGCTATTGTCATCACCATTGTCATCATCATCATTAAAGGACCTGACAGTGACTCGGTCAGGTGTCATCAGGATGAAAATGGTGCTGACAGCTACTTCTAACCACAGAACTGATTTTTTTCAGGCTCCCTAACCATGAAACCTGTGATTCATAGTCAGTTCTCTTTGAACCCATTGGAAATTGATAGCCCAGACTAAGTACATTCCTAGGATAGTTAACTTGAAGGTGGCTTTCTGCTCGAGTTGTGGTTGCTGTGGAAACAAGTGCTCCTTGGGGGTCCAAGAAAATGCTGGCAGAGACTTGGCTGCTTACAATCTGGAAAAGAATTCAGTACTAGTTGGGTTTGCAGAAGGGTCCACATACTCACGATCGTCTCTGCACTGGTGCTATTGGTTGGAGCTGTCTTCTGACTTGTCTGTCTTCCAAGTCACTGCCAGTAGCAGAGTGTGGGAGTGGAGCAGACTTTGGGGTTTGATTGCGTGTGGACTCACCCAGGTACTCACTCTTACCTGCATGTTGAGGCAAGATGTTTCCATCCAGCATCTTCCTCAATTGCTCTCCATTTTGAGTCTTGATCTCTCACATAACCTGGGACTTACCAATTCAGAGCTAGACTGGCTAACCAGTAGGTCCCAGGGTCTTCCTGTCCCTCACTGGCATTAGGATTACAAGTACATACTGTCACACCCTGCTTCTACATGGTTGCTGGAGAGCAAACTCAAGTCTTCATGCTAGTACAGCGAGAACTTCACTGATTGAGCCATCTCCCCAGCCCTGAGGTTGATTGTATATTTCTTTGTATCTTTTTCAGACAGGATGTCATATATCTCACACTGGCCTCACATTCACTGTGTGGTTGGGTGTGATGCTAAACTACTGCTCCTCCTAGGACTGAGATTATAAAAGCAAGCTATTAGGCAGTTTATATGGCACTGGGGACAGAACCCAGTGCTCCAAGTGGGCAATTCAAACACCCTACCCACTTTGCTTCATTTTCAGCCTCCACTGAATTTTCTGAAGGATAGTATCCATGCAGGCATGTCACACCAAGCTGCCAATAGCCACACCATCTGATAGTTACATTTGTATGACTTTTCAGCTCCCCAAGTGCAATCTCTCTTTCCCCACTCTTTGTAATTGTGAGTTCTGCATTCTTAATCCAAAGAGTCACAATTTTCAAGGCTTTAGGAGAATCTTGAGGGAGTGAATACCTACTCCCTAGATAGAGCTGTCCACCATGAGGCATGTCTACTGTCTGGGTTGAGAGGACCTTTGGGATTATTCTGGTGTGGCCACAGTCCCACATTGGGTAGCTGTGTACATGTTTTTATGAATATCAGTTTCCTCACTTTCCTTGGAATAGTTTGGAAATATAGAAAGTTAAAAATAAAAAATAGGCTAGGGATATAACTCTGTCACTGATGTTCTTGCCCTGGAGGCACAAGGATCTGAATTTGATCTACAAAACCCATGTAAAAAGCCTTGCATAACAACATGTGCTTGCAATCTCAGCAGTGGGGAGGTGGAGATTGGTGGATCCCTAGGGTTCACAGTCAAACCAACCTAGTTTAATCAGCCAGCCAAGGGTCCCAGTGAGAGACCCTGTCTCAGAATACAAGGACTGGAGAAAAAGTTCATCAGCTAAAGGCTTTTTACAGAGGATGTGGGTTTTATTCCTAGCACCCACATGGTGGCTCTCAACTGTCAATAACTCAAGTTCCAGGAGATCTGGCATTGTGTTCTGGCCTGTATAGATACTGCATACACATAATTCACAGACTTACAGGCAGACAAAGCACATAAACGCAGAAAAAACAAACAAACAAAGAAGGTGCATGGCATCTGAAGAATGGTTAATCTCTGGCTTCCACATGTGTGTCTACATATACACATGCTTCTGCACACACAAATATGAACATACACATACTTCCACTCATGCAAATGCACACACAATATAAATAACTAAGAAGAACCAGACCAAAGTGCAAGAAAAAATAGAAGAGAAAGAGTAAAAACTAACATAGAGATGTCTTTTTCCTCAGAGATCTGGTCCAGCTCAACTTCTGGGTCCTTCATGTGTCGGCCCAGTGTCCTCCTTGTTTAAACACTTGATTCCTGTGTTACTCAGACTTTGGTCACTGTGACCAGGCAGTGGTCACAGACCAGACCTGGGAGAACCCACGCAAAGCAGGAGAGCCTTGTTGTGGCTCTCCCATTCAGATGCTTCAGACCACAGTCATCTGGCTGTATTGCTTGCTGGCGTGTGGCAAAGCAGAGCATCAGGGTGGAATAGTATTCATCTCATTGTGTCTAGGTAGCATAAGGAGTGCCAGGGAGAGGATATCTCTCAAGGCTCTGACTCCAAGGACATATTTCCCACAGCCAAGTCCCTTGTTTCAGAGTTCCATTCCCTGCTAACAGGCTATTCAAATTTTGCGGATATTTCTCTTAAAGATTTGTGTGTGTGAATATGCGTGCAGATGCATTTGTGTGAGTGCCAGAACAATAAATTCCCTGGAGTTACAACACTTTTAAACACCCTGATGTGGGTGCTGTGAACCAAATGTGGGTCTTCTGAAAGAACAATAAATGACCTTAGCTGCTGAGACAATTTTCAATCAATCTTCCTACCTTTAAAATATTTTTATTTGAGAAATCTGTCCCGACTTTAGCTTCCATCACGCATTAAACAGAAACAGAAAAATCTAATAGAAATATCATGTAGACCCAGGAGCTTGAAGCTGTGAAGTCTGCACACTAGCCATGCCAGGAAAGAGGTTTCTTTTGTTTCCTTTTAAAACAAGTAATTTTTTCTCCTAACTCCAAGGAAGGCCTGCACGGAAGGACTAAATCTCTAAATATAAGACATTTCTATTTATGCGAAATATTTCATTTAAAGCATGGAGAAATCATTACAATGACTATATATTTCTTTCACCTACTACTCAACACTTCTCCCAAATATTGAAAAAGCACAAATGCATATATATGTATCAGTCTATCAGTCATCATCTATCTAATCTATCATCCATTCACCCACTTGTCTATGACTCTATCATGTAAGAGCTTTCTGTCTAATTTATCATTCTTTTATCTATCATTCCATTCATTTACTCATGTATCTGTGTCTGTTCATCATCCATTCCTCTGTCTCTAATCCATCCCTCTGTCTAATCTATCCATCTTTCTGCCTATCTATCTATATCCTATCTATCCATTCATCCATCTACCATCTATACATTTGCAGTAAGAATTAAGTATCAGACTTTACTCTAATCTCTAAACATCTAACATTAACCACATCAATTTTCTGTGGCAAGAACCATTATTCCCAAGTCTATGTGATGAAACCAAGGCAAAGGCAGTGCTATTTTTAAAATCAAGTATTTAAGAGGACCAGCCATTGACACAAAAAAAATCTTTAAATATATGATCATGATCCTTTTTTGCAAATCGAGGAAATTCCATTTTTCTCTGTAAAAAGGGTAATTAGGAGACTAAATTGCTACTGCTAAACATATATACCTGAAGGTATGAAAACCAGAGGAGCTAGGCCTGCTGTCTGCACTGGGCATCCTGTTCTTAGCACACAGCGAAGGTAGGTGTGGTTGTTCAGCTCTATAATGCCCTGTGATAAGAAAACAAGGAATTTATGGAGTTCTAGGTCATCCTATGCTACGTTCGTCAGCCTGGGCTGTAGAGATAGACCCAGTTCCAGAAAAATAAAAAGGATTGATGGAGTAGAAGAAAAAGATAAAGAGGGGAAAAGAAGAGGAGAAGAGGAAGAGAGTGGGAATAAGTGAAGGAAGAGAAGGATGTGTGACAAGAAGGATGAAGAAGAGAAGGAAGAAAAAGATGCATCTTCCACTCATGTGAATCTCATTGTGGATCTACATAGGTTTCTACAGCCAATGCCCAGCAGCCTACAGCGCATAACCACAGTGGACATACCATAAAACGCGTACTCATTCTCCTTATTGAGCTAATGTGTCTTAAATTAAATATCAATATTAAATTCTGTGATGCACACTCTTGGGTGTAATAGCATAGGTAATTTGGAGGAATGAGTAAGAACTCACCCATGGATGGTTTGTTTTAAGAACACATTCACAGACATGTATATTTATAATTATATATAGGTTTCCTTTCATGGAATCCACATCACTACTTGGAAAATGATAGGGTATGATGACCAGTTTCCAGAGGTTGGCGGCTGCTGCTTCTCTGCTTTTCTTATCAATCTACTATTTCCAGCTTCCAGGAGGGAATGAATGTCATCTCTACACTAGGGTCACAGATGGCCCATCTGAGAGGTCTTTGGCTTGGGGTGGTTTTGGTTTGGCTCCGTTATACAGTAGCTGTGAAAACAACTTATGGTTTTCCTTCATTCTTTCATTCCTTCCTCTCTCCCTTCTCTCTCCATTCCCCTGAGGTGAAGTTCATTTTCCAGCAGTGCTCAGTATGATGGTTGAGCCTCATTGCCAACATGACTAGATTTACAATCATCTAGGAGACATGATTCTGAGCACATCTGTGAGAGAGCTTCACTGGCATGGGATTAGCTGAAATGGAAAGGAGAATTCTGAATGTGGGTGGCACTAGCCAATGGTCTGGGGTCTCAGGCTGAATTTAACAAAAAATGGAAGAGCCAGTCGAGCATTAGCAACTATCTCTATCTGCTTCCTGAGTGTGGGTGCAATGCAACCATGGTAACAGAAATGAAGCTAGGATTCACTTATTTGCCCTCTTACTGTAGTTCCCTCTCCTACTCCCTCCTATGCATCCCCCACCAAATCATTTTTCCTACCTTCCCAAAGGACTCTTTCTATTCCTGCATTGTCCACTTTTTCTGCTTTCAGAAATCAGCATGGAAGTTCCTCAAGAAGGTACTATATGCGTCAACATATGCCCAAAGGACTCAAAGTCAACATACGACTCAGATATTTGTACATCCATGTTCATCACTGCAACACTCACAATTTCCAGGAAATGGAAGTAGCTTAAATGTTCATCAACTGGCAACTACATTTCAAAAAACGTGTAGACACGACGGTATTTTATTCCACCACAAAGAAGAATAAAATGACCGCTTTAGGAATTGGAGGAGCCAGAATTCATTGTGTTTAGCAGTGTTTAGTGAGACAGGCTGGTCATCTTTTAGCCTCCAGCACCCTGGGAATTGCAGTCTATCTAGTCCACAAGACTCTGCTTTCCCTGGCTCTCTCACCACATCGCTCCTGTTAGCTCCACTCCATGAGCAGCTTTGTGAAGTATTCCCACAGGTCTTCTTCTGCTCATTGGCAGTCATCTCATCAGGGTCACAGATAAGCACTCAGCTCATTAGGCACTGACCCCTTACCAGAGCAATCACCATAAACCACCGTGAGCTCTCCCCAGTTCAATGGATGTGTAAACTATTTAAGACAAGATGAAATGAACAGGAAAGATTTCCTGGTTTAGTTTAATTGCTTCTCAGGTGGCCTCTCATTTACCAAGCTCTGCTACAAGGAAAAGCCATGCTACCCCAGTGAAACAAATACAAAAAGGGACCAATCCTTTGGGGGGAATATAGCTCAATTTCATGGATCCCGGGTAGCTGGTGCTTCTAGAACGAGAAGGTCCTCTCTATGTACGGCAGTGGCTCTCAGCCTTCCCAATGCTATAACTTTAGTACTGTCCTTTTGTTGTGGTGACGCCCAACCATAAAATTATTTTCATTGCTACTTCATAACTGTCATTTTGCTACTGTTATGAGTCACAGTGCAAATATTTTTGGACATAGAGGTTTGTCAAAGGGATCACACCACACAGGTTGAGAACTTCTAATCCTGGGAATAATCTGCTGGAAGTCCTTCCTTCCTTCCTGTGCATGTACATAACATTTTGAGGTGAGGTCTTCCTCAAGATGTTCTAGGACATTTTATTCTTCTGCCTTGGCATACCTAATTCTAGGATTATAGGTGTACATCTCCAAATCCAGGCATATGTGTGTGTGTGTACAATGAGTTGTACTGTCCACAGAACTGTTGCTTTTTAAACAACAAATAGTGATGAGTACATACAAATCACACACATGAATATGCACACACACATATACACACGTACATATATCATTCCCTCTAACACACACACACACACACACACACACACACACACACAAAGTGGATGTATGTGTGTGATATCTCAAGGTGGCACTTCATAATTTTTCAAGTTGCAAGCTGTTCAAAGGCCGTGGGCTAGTGATGAAGTTCTAAGTCTGTGCTATCCAAGGAGCTGCAACCAGGACCGTGAAATATGGTGTGGTAATTTATATACTCAGAGCAGGCACCTTCATTCTGCAAAGACCCTGGGTGTACTATATATATAGCCCTGCTTTCTTTTCTCCACCTTCCTTTTGGTCCCTGTTCTTTCAGTGAACATGGGTCATAAAATCTACCATGCTGAGCCACTTGTACTGCTGTACTGGGCTGTTTAGCCCCACTGGAATGAGCTACAGCTGCTTCTAAGCAAATGAGAAGAGGAAGATTTCTTGTTACCTCCAGGGGCCTTAACAAGCATTGGTTCTGTATCTAAATGGAATACCATTTAAATTGCCCTGAAATTGCATTGCTTGTCTCCATTAAATGGAATCCTATGGACTATAAATCTGACTCAGAAGGGCTCAGTGTAAATTTGACTAAGATGTTACGAAGAGTATACTAAAATGTAAGACATTTGTCTATGGAAAATCAATTATGGACCAACCCATCTGACAAAGGACTGAAGCATTCTCATTTTCAAACTGTATGTGTACCTAGTCAAACTCATGTTTACATATGCCATTGGGAGGTTAGTGGCTGAAGTGTCACATTGTAGGAATTAGATGAATGTTAAGCTTAGCGTGCTGTCTAATGATAAAAAAGGTTTAACTAAAGAGGAGATAGCCATCCTGAATGTGGACAGTTCTACGCCATGGTCTGGAGCCCACACCTGAACAAAAAGGAGAAGGCATATTCTCTGCTTCTTGACTGTGGATGCAATGTGACCAGCTGTCTCACACTCCTGCTGCCATGACTTCACAACCCTAGTGGACTATGTTCCCCAAAAACCGTGAGGCACAACAAAATTTTCATTCCCTAACAATGATAGGAATTTTCACACATCTTACTCAATAGGAGCCTTGTGGTCATTTGACCCATGACATCTGCAAGCTTCTCATAGTATTGGTAAAAGGAAGAAAGGTGTTTTCTACCCTTAATACTCAGATTCCATACCATTCAGGGTCATGGAAGAAGCCACAAAATTGACTGGAAAAAAATCTCAGTTCCCAGTTGCTCAGGCTTTTTACTATCAAACTTACAACTTAAATTAACCCTTAATTCTTACCTATGTTTAGCCTTGTGGCTTGGTACCTTTTCTCAGTAAGGCCTTCTCATCTTGCTTCCCCTGTGTCTAGTTGGCAACCGAGTCTCCTTCTTTCCTCTCCCCAGAATTCTCTTATTCTGGTAGCCCTGCCTATACTTCTTGCCTAGCCGCTGCCCAGTCAGCATTTTATTAAACCAATATGAGTGACAAATCTTTACGGTGTACGAGGGCATTATCCCACACCACTCCGGCCTTACCTTTCACCGAAAACTGCACTGTTGGTTCTATAATAGTGATGGTAAGCTCTGGGAGACCTGGGAGAAGAAGACCAGGAGTGGGTTGTAGACGCCACAAAAGCAGTGCTCCTAAAACTTCCCAAGGTGGTGAGCTTTAAAGAAGACAATATGTAAGTCTGAAGTGATAGGCTGCTGTGCACAGTTGTTGGGGTTGTGACCTGCTCTTGGGAGCCTGTCCAGGGGACAATGATTGGGGATGTTCTCCTTGGGAACTGGGATGGTTAATACTCATAGTCATCTTGACAGGACTTAGAATCATCATGAAAACACATCCTCAGGTGTGACCACTCAGCTGTTTCTCAAAATTTTTGACTAAGGAAGGAAGATTTATCTTGAATGGACAGCACTATCCCATGGTGTGGGAAACAATGGGGTGAGCACCAATATTCATCTCTCTGTTCTTCCTGGTTGTGGGTGAAATGTGAACGACCATCTCACACTTCTGCTCTCGTGCCTTCCCTGCCACAAGGAACAATACCCTTGAACTGCAAACCAAAATAAAATAACGAGGGTGCAGGAGACGATGAGGGAATATTAATATGGAGAATCTCAGAGACAGATCTGACCACCTGGTGGCAAGGGCAACATGTAGCTTTAGAATAATGGACTTTCTTTGTCCCCTCTCCCTATAAAATGCACTGGCTGGGAATGAGATGAAGGGCAAATCTGTTCCAGTCACCCGCTGTCTTCTCAGATTGCCAGCTCTCTAATGAAAGCACATTTTAAAGATTCAGGGTCTTTTCCTGATGACTCACTGGCTTCATGACGACCAGTATTCCAGTGCAAGAAGAGTTCTTTAGATCATGGTTTCAGGGATTTCAGTCCACCATGGCAGAAAAAAACCATGGTGGACCAGAGTAGCTCATAGCACGGTTGAGTGGAGGAAGAACAGAATAGCAACAGGAAAGGACATGGAAAGACATCACCTCTGATGATACTCGTATAGAGTCGTCTAAACAAGACTCACCTTCCACAGTTCCATCATCTGGGAAGGAGATATAGAAAGCAGGAATCCTGAAACATTGAAGGGAGAATGTGGGATGTGTATATGACCAAAATACATTGTATCCAAGTATAAAACTCTGAAAGGATGCAAAAGAACATTATATTATAAAAAAGGGGGGTGGTATATGGACTGTTTGCCTAACATGCAGAAAGCTTTGGGTCCTTTAAAATGTGTGACTTGTTTATTTATGTAATTTCCTATTTAGTACCTCTAGAACATGGTGGGCCACTGGTAACTGCAAATTCAGCAAGTAAAACCATGGGTAAGGGGGACAACTACATTTGGGATGGAATAATATTTCTGCCCACAGTATTTCCTGGTTTGATTTCCCTTATGTGAGACAGCGCTTTTCACTTCATAGTAAGAGCACCCTGTTTCACAATAAGAGCCCCCTGAGACTTAGAGACGTGGTATCAATGCAGTTTATTTTAGGATGTTGCAAAGCTGGGGTGCCAGCCTAGAATAGCAGCACACTGATTTGAGTGCAGAGAAGAGTTTCAAGCCCTGAATGTAAAACCCCTCCTCCTTTTATTTTAGTGATCGCCCATGTCTTATCGTCTCCTCTGTCACTTCTATTTAGCTTTTTTTCCACAAACAGGGTGCGGGTTATTCTCTTCATTTTACACTTTGTTTATTGTTAGAGCTTATCATAACCATGATCTTGCAGGCAAGCTTAGTTGTAAGTAGTTTTCTACTTTAAACTTCTAGTGAGGAGTTAGCAGAGTTTGGGTGCGTGTAGTGGGGAGATAGCTGTACTAGAGGACATTAGCAGGGATCTAGCTTTTTCTGTTAATTTGTATCTTCAACTCAAGTGGACTCAAGGCGCCTTTGAAAATGAACCACTAGACATAGATGTTAGACTTGGCAGTATCGTGTTTCTGTGACACTGAGGTTGGGGGCTTGAGGTGAGTCCTTCTGTCCTCAGGGATGGCCATGAGCCCATGCAGGCCCAGTCAGCATAGTTTCCACTCTCTACTACTGATTGCTTCTATGGTCAACATGATTTCCACACTGTTCCAATAAGACTCAACTAAGACATTGTTGGAAATCTTACGAAAAAGAAATCTGGGCTGATAAGATTACTCAGCACATAAGAAAATAGGCTGGTCTTGCAGAAGACCTGAGTTCCATTCCCAGACCCACATCTGCATTTAACTCCAGATCAAGGTCTGATGCCTTCTTCTGTGGACAACTGCACTTACACACACACACACACACACACACACACACACACACACACACGTATACACATAATTAAAAATAAAAATAAATATCAAAGAGCTATTCTTGTGAAGCCATGGAGGGAAGTGGTGGAAGGAAAGTTTCATTAGTTCACAACCATAGTGGTCTAATAACTCCTGGAAGCTTTCTCACAGACACAACCAGACAAATCTCCTAGGTGTCTCTTAATCCAATCAAGTTGTCAATCGAGATCAAACACTCCAGAAGGGTGAGTGTTCAGAGGGAGACAGGAAGTGGGCTGGTTGCTTAGAGGTCTTCAGGACTTCAGGGGTTTTTGCTTGGAGAAGTAAGGAGAGCCTTCAGACTTTCTCTGAATGTGGGTAAGGGTCAGCCGTCAAGGGGGAAGTGGCTCAGTCAGTGTGATATCACAGACTCCAGAATGCCTTGTCATGATAGCACATTTCCCAGATTTGAGAAGGTAGAGGAGGCACATAGGCAAAGAGGGGCAGGTACCTTGTACTTCAGCTACCTTAGGACAGAATATTGCAGCAGATTAGGAAGGCATCTGAAAATTCTGGAGTCCTTTATACTGCCTAAGTGGCATATCTTGTAGACAGGAGCACTGTCCTTTTACAGCTTAAGATTGTGTGAATGTTATGATTCTGACCCTTTCTTAAAACATCCTGCAGTAGGAGACCATGATTTGGGAAATCCCAGGTGCCCTCGGGCTCCAAGTTATCATTATTTAAACAGGAAATTATGGAGATGCTGAGGTCAGAGCAGAAGGTAGGCTAATGGTCAGCCTCAAGACCACTACCCCATCCCAGAGCAGACCTGTAACCTTCAGGAGCACTCTTCCTCATTTGCTCTTACAACTCTCATGACTATAGGCTCTGATCTCCCACTGGGGCCAAACAAATTCATAGCTCTGGAGAAAATTTAGAAAAAGAAAAGATAAAACCTTTCTTAAATCCAGACTGGGTTGGCCCAGTGGTTCTCAGGGTCCCAGGTTTGGTAAGTCTCAGAGATTTCAAATGTTTTTTTTCTCAAATTCCAAGCTGCAGACCTGGAAGGTAGCTCAATTGTAGAATATCTGCTGCCTTAGTTAGAATTTCTATTACTGTGATAAACACCATGACCGAAAACAACATGGACGCTTACACTTTCACAGTTATCACCAAAGGAACGCTGATGCCTTATGACTTGCTCCCCTGTGGCTTGTGCGGTTTGCTTTTATTACAGCACCCGGGACCACCAGCCCAGGGATGGCACCTCCCACAGTGAACTGTGCTCTCTGACATCAATCACCAACCAAGAAAATGCACCGAGGCTCCTCTACAGGATCATCCTGCAAAGGCATTTTTCCCTATTAAGATTCTTCCTTCTCACATGACCCTGACTTGTGTCCAGTTGACATAACTGCCCAGCAAACTTGCTTGGCATGCACGAAGTCAGCACTATAAAAACCAAAGCATCAACAATAACTGTTCGGGTTGCATTTTATTGCCAACTTGACACAACCTAGAGCCACCTGCAAGGAAAGAACCTCAATGAAGGTAGTGCCTAGATCAGATTACCCTTAGCCTGTGGATGAGTCTGTGGGGTGTTATCTTGTTTGATAATTGATGGAGGAAGTCCCAGCCCACTGTGGGTGGCATCATCCCCTGGGCATGTTGTGCCGAGCTATAGCAGAACACTAGCTGAGCCAAAGCTAGTGAGTGAGCCAACGAGCTGTTCTTCCGTGGTGTCTCCTCCAGGTTCATCCCTTGAGTCCCCATCCTGACTTCTCTTAGTGATGGACTTTGTAAACCAAATAAACTCTTTAAACAGATTAAAACCAGAACAACAACTCAATAAAATTCCAAGCTCTAAAACTTAAGATGAGCAAATGATGTTGACAACATTCAGGCAAAAATGGATGGCCTAAACCAGAAAAAGGCCAAGCTTATATATGTCAAATCCTCACAGGGTGTCTAAATCTTTTATTTGAATAGAATCTCTTTTATTTATTCTCTGACAGTTTTATATAAGTAAACAGTGTGTCTTGATCATATCCACTCCAACCCCCTCTTCCTACTCACCCCAGGGATTTCCAACCTTTGGATGTTGCGACATGACAATGTTGTCTGTGACACTGGCATCAATAAATGTTTTTGCCAAATTCCTAACCATCCTGGGATCCACGTAGCCAAAGGTTGACAGTTTGGACATGCCTGGAAGGGTTATAGATACCCCCTCACTTGACTCTCTTCTCCTGAGGCCCCATAGTTGCAAAGAGCTAACAGCATGCCTGGGAGATCAAAAGGAACCAGAAGCAAAATTATGGAGGTGAATACTCCAATTGTTTCTCCTTTCAAAGAAAGGATTGGACCAAACAAGCGACGGAACACTGAGAGTGTGCCCCTCGTTGGCCACCCAAGTTCTGGCTTCCTAGTACCGCCTGGCAGCCATAATTCCGGCTGCACAGTGAAATCAAGGAAGCTGAAAAGCCTGATCTGAAAGGTTTCACAAGCGGTTGCTCCTTCCATTTGACTCAGGTCTCCACAGTCCTGCCATCCTCCGAGTCCCCACAGTGCCCCCTCCTAAAATGCCCCCCTCCACCTCAGAACACTGAAAAGATCAAGGTCTTTAACTCGACAGAGAGGGAGAAGTCCTCATCGAGGCGGCTCAGAGCGTTTGAGTGACACCTTGTTTTTTAACATTAGAAGAGACGGTTCTTAATGGCATGAAAATGTCTTTAATCACAGGAGCTGCGCTGCACTCCGCGCAGGTTCAAGGTGAGAGGGATGCTCTTGTTCAGCGTCTGCATTTTCATCTCACTTAGATTAATTCATATTTTAATTGCTTCTCTCCCTGATTGAAGTACCAGAAAAGAGCACTCTCCTCCCTTTGATCTCCCGTTCTCCCGAGCACTGCCAAGGTCAGGCACCAGGCACGTGAGTGCTGCTTGGTGTTTCCACGAAGGGCATGCAGGGGCTGGTGTCCCCGTGTGAGCACAGCCACTCTTCAGTCCAGAGAGCTCCATTTACCAAGTCAGACCAGACAGCTCCACAGTTTTCCTTTCAATACACGTGCACATGTCTAATTTTTGGTTAACACATGATAGACTGTACAAGTTTATGTGATATGGTGTGATATTTCACTATAAGAATATGATACATAGTTTTGAATCATGATAATGAGTACCATCATTTATTAAGCCAACGAGGACACTGGAAATACCTGGTACTATATTAGTCAGGGTCCTATAGAGCAGTGATTCTCAGCCTTCCTAATGCTGTGACTCTTTAATACAGTTCTGCTTGTGTGGTAACCCCAACCATAAAATTATTCCGTCAATACTTCATAACTGTAATTTTGTTACTGCAATGGACTGAAAAGTAAATACCAGATATGGGACCACCGAAGGGGACATGACCCAGTCTCAGAACCACTGCACTAGGGGAGCAGCACCAACAGAATGAACTATTATGTTGACTTATATGATATGGGCTGGGTAGTCCAACAATAGCTGTCTCACACCAGAGAAGCAGAAAATCCTGGAGTTGTTCAGTCCATGAGGTTAGATGTTTCAGCAGACCCAATTAGGCACTGATGGTCTGGGGGACTCTTAGAGAACTTAGCAATCTTCAGTCTACATTAGAAGCAGAAAGAAACTGTTTCTAGCATCAGTGAAGCAGAGGCAGGAACAGGCTAGATATTCATATTTCAAAGAAAATTCCTTTATAAAATGATACACATCATTCTATTGTTTTACAAGAGGACCCTATTTGCAATGAGGATAATAATAACAGATACTGGGGATGAGAGCCTGAATATGTATTTTTGTGGAACATGGTCAAATGCAGAACATTGCCTCAATTTTAAAAATTTAAGCTCTGGTTTTATTATGAGTTGAGAAGTTCCTTTACCTTGTTTTAAGCTAATCATTTGGATTCATACAGGGTATTATATGACATTTCTGGGGAGACTAGGGTTCTTTTATTTCTAGTTCTTAGTTTTGATAACCAAAGAATTTAAAAATAGATTCAGAAGGAAGCTCACTTATAATTCTATTAGAGTTTGGGACAAAAAGAAACCTGCAAGCAAGTGAAAATCCTGGCAGCCACCAGGAGGAGAGGAGGAGACAACGCTAAGTCATTGGAGTTAGGCAGGAGGTCAGAGACACACAGAGAGAGCCAAGTGTATGGGAAAACATGCTGACTGCTTAGTACTAGTAAAGAACCTTGAATCAAAGTTCAAAGGACATTTGATCCCAGGCTCCCGTGTACCAGGGCAGAAGGTTGTACCAGAGACACACGATGAGAATGAAGAGTCATAGTTAAGAAAGGAAATGCAGTCCTAAAGATGGAAGTGAGCTAATTATCCTAGGAAAGAGTTCCAAAGGCTGTGTGGTACATGGACAGTTACAATCTCCTCTTTCACCATTGGTATTTCAGAGGCTCTTTCCTAAACCAGCCCCACCCACAACTCCCCCACAACCTGTTCCTTATATGAAGCCCAGGCAAGGAAGGACTTCCAGACTTCCTCTGTAGACTTCTTTCTAGTGTTCTTCATGATACTTCAGTTCAGTCAAGAGAAAAAGAGATGGCCTCCTTGGTGACATCCTAAAGGAAGATTAAAGCATACTTCTGAGCAGCCGCCTTCTCTTAAAATGAATTCTACCCTCGTGTTTTTTTTTAAATAAGTCTATTTTCCTGTGTATACCTGGTAAAGAGGGAGAACTGAAATGTTAAGTTAGGGCATTTTAAAGTCTTTGTTGTAGAGACCACGGAGGAAACCTGGTATCCAGGAACTCTTCTTCCAGGAAAGACTGGTTACTCTGTCTCACAAATACATTTTCTTATATGCTACCCTTTCCTCACAACTTTCTATAAATTACTAGAGCACCACTGGCTCAGCAGGGAGGAAATTAGTCTTCTCTTCCCAACCTAGTTTGGCAAAACTGTAAATAAATCCATTTTCTTTATTCATTTCTCTTTTCTAATATCTTCAAAATGCAGGGGAAACTAGGTGGTTAGTTTATGGAGCAAAGTGCACAGTAACAATAATTGCTCATTATGTGTGTGATATTTTTCATGATATTAACTCTTAAGTTTCTCAAGACAATCCTAAGTGCTTCAGTCTTGAGAATCATGCTGAGACACGCCTAGCATGGCATAGGCTAGCAAAGCCAGTCTGTCTGACATGACACGTGAATCCAGTTCCCTGACCTCATGGTTGCCTATCTTTTCCAAGTAAGGAGAACAGGATGAAGGGAGAGATGGGAGAGACATCAAGGTCAGTATATGCTGCAGCAGAGACTTGCAACTGGCCAGTGTTCAGAGGATAAGAGATGGCAGAGAACTCAGCCCTAAGGGGGAATCTATGCTACATCCCTCCCCATAAGGCTCAGGGACCATCGTCAAAAGGGGGAATGCAATCATAAAAACCAGAGGTTGGAGAGGAGCAAGGCAAGACAACATCTGGACATGGCAAGGCCTTGCACTCACAAACTCATAGCAGCTCTAGTTGCCTACACAAGACCAGGCTGGTCAATATTTCCACATGGAGGATGGAGAGAATCATAGCTCCCACTCCTACATGGTCTCTTGAAAGTTGATGGATGATGGAGAAGAGAGAAGCAGTTCTCTCCAAGCATGTAGCCCTTGGAAGGTTGCCCATGCTTCAGTGGATGGTCTCATATCCATGTGTACATGGGAATCACTAATCAGATTCAGTGGATTTGTTTGTTTGTTTTGAAGAAGAGAACATGAAGTTGGGAGGGGCATAGTGAAGGATGTGTGTGAGGAGTTGAGGTAAGTGGAGGGTAGATGCATAAAAATATATTGTATAACATGTGTAAAATTTATTTTAAAATTATGGAATTAGCAAATAAAAATATGAGCTGAGCTGAGGTGGCACTTAGGAGGCAGAGGCAGGTGGACCTCTGTGAGTTCAATATCAGCCTGGTCTACAAGAGCTAGTTCCAGGGAAGGCTCCAAAGCTACATGGAGAACCCTTTTCACAAAACAACCCCCTGCAAAAAACAAAAAAGAACATAGGAAACAGACAGACTAACACAACAAATGGTTTACTAGGGTTTTCTATGATGGTGACATAGACCAGAGACAGCAGGGGAAAGTCACCATGCTGCCCCAGAAGTAAGCCTCAGCCTTGTGGCAATACATAGATTAATAGAAGTGGGTTAATAATTAAGACAGAGCTGGCCAATAAGAAGCTCTATTTATTGGCCAACAGTTTTACAATTAATATAGTGTCCATGTGTTTATTTGTGGCAAAGTGACTGAGGGACCAGGTGAAACAGAAACCTCCATCTTTACTGCATGTAATGTATGTAACACAACAGATAAACAGAACATATGCACCAAACATGTGTGCTATGTAAATATCACATAGAAAAGTCACAAAGTACCCTGCATGGGTTCCAATGAGCCTGTGAATGGTCTCCAGCTCTAGTTCCAGCCTTCAAAGGGCTTTTCTATATTAATAAACTGTCTAGCAGATGTTCCTGTTCAAGTATTTGTTCAGGGAGCAAGAACCTGGGAAGCCCACCAGTGTCCCCTGGACTCACACCCACACCTGGTTCTCTTAATTTTGCATGGTGTTCCCCCAGCAGGACTACAGCATGTAAAAGTCACTTTGTTCTAGTCACTCTTTTGCTGCTTTGATAAAATGCTCTGACAAGATATTTCTTTATGTACTGGGTGGCAGTAAATACATAAACTCATAACTGCTCAATGTACTAAGACTAAGTGGAGCACTCAGCCAGAGAAGGGACATCTTATCACATGTCCTCCCAACTCAGGCACACAATGCCCAGGAACCTTCTGCAAAGGGAAACAGAAAGGTTGAAGGAGCCAGAAGTTGAGACCATGACAGAGTCATTATACTCATGAACCCAAGCAGCTGCGATTGCCTACATTAAGTCTTGTACAAGATAAATCCAATCAACATTCCAGCAGAGAGGAACATAGAGCTCATGAATCCTCACCACTAGCCAATGGACTGTTGACAGCTGGTGGCATCCAATGGAGGGATAGTCAGTTTTCTTTGAGGGTATGGTCAGGCAGGCTGGGATATATAGGTAGCACAAATTAGACCCATTGTGTTATTGTAAAATAATAGTTCACAAACTTTGGAAGAAGAGTCAGGTATGGTGGCTTTAATCCCAGTACTCAAGAGACAGAGTCAGACAAACCTCTGTGAGTTTAAGGTCATCCTGGTCTACAAAGTAAGTTCCAGGACAGCCAGGGCTGTTACACAGAGAAACCCTCTCTTGAAACTCCTCTTCCAAAAACACCAACAAAATATGGAATAGTAGGGATATGGTGATAAATCTTGTAAAAATTATGGAAAGGAGTGAGTCAATATGATCAAATATATTGTATGAAATTCTTAAGAAACTAACAAAATTATCATACAAAAACACCACTCTAACCCAAAGCAACTTGGGAAGAGAGAAATTGTTTATTTTGGTTTATATTTTTAGGTCACATTACATTAATGAGAGAAGTCGAGGCAGAAACTCAAACAGGAACCTGGAGGCAGAAACCATGGAGGGACACTGCCTGTTCACTGTCTCACTGGCATATGTTTTAACTACCTTCCTTAAATAGCGTGGGACCACCCACCTAGAGAATGGTGCTGCCCACAGTGGGCTGGTACCTTATACTTTAATTAATAGTCAAGATAACCCCTCACAGACAAACTACATTTAAAGTCACTCAGTTGAGACTCCGTTTATCCGGTCATTCTAGTCTTTGTCAAGCTAGTGGTTAATACTGAGACAGTCCTAACACTTCTGTAACAAATTGCCACAAGCTAGAAGATTTAGAAACAGATTTACTTAATAGTTTTTGCCCCATGATTCCACAGCAAGCTGCACTGTGTTGCTATCTAGCAAGGCTGAACTCCCTCTACTGGTATTCAGAAGAATTTGCTCCCTGTAATATCCTAGTTTATGGGAACTACCATCACTCCTGGACTTGAGGTCTGATGGGTCACATTACCAGCTCCTCTCTTTGTATACATTATAATACAACTCTTGAGGCACTCTCTCAATAGGTGGAGAGTGACAGAGCAGGCCATCAGCATCCTCTTCTGGCCTCACAGGCACATGTACCAGACTCCCCCACTACACACACACACACACACACACACACACACACACACACACACACTTTTATTTACTCTTTGAGAATTTTGCATATATATAAACGTGATCATGTCTACCCCATATTTCCTCTCTCCAACTCCCCCAATTCCCCCACAACATGTTCCCTCCCAGCTTTACACCCTCTGCATTAAAAAAATAACTTGCTGCTCTAATTTCACTTCTGTTGCTGAGATAAACACCCAGACCAATGGCAGCTTATGAGAGAAAGGGGTCTATTTGGTTCACAATTCTAGCTGATAGCCCATTTTTGTGGGAAAAGTCAAGGGAGGGACTCACGCGGCTAGTCATATCATATCCAAAGTCAAGAACGATGGAAAAATAAATTCATGGAACTTGCTTGTTTACATGCTCTGAGCCAGTCTTCTCCTCTCTTTATACTGATCAGGGTACCCTGCCTAGGGAATGGTGCTGCCTACTAAGGGTCTGGGTCTTCCCATATCAATGAACAATCAAGACAGTATCCCACAGACTTGGCCACAGGCCAACCTGATCCAAATAATTCCTCAATTGAAATGCTCTTCCTGGGTAATTCTAGGCTAGGACAAGTTGACATTTAAAACTAACCAGCATGCTCACTAAGTCTAATTAATGAGGCCCACTATGTACACAGGTGTAGGGCCGTCGACTGGAGCATGGCCAGCACATTACTCGCAAAGGAGAATGATTCTCCCTCCCATGGGAGCTACGCAGAATCAACAACTCCTCTATAAAGCCTGGGGCCTTCTGAGCCCCTTCTTTACCTCTTTTGGAATTCTAGCTTTTTCTCCTTTAAAAATAAATGTGACTGTGTGGTCAGTTCCATCTGATTATCCCAGGAGCATCTTCCCATTCCAAGACTCTTAGCTTGGTCATATTTACACCTCCATCCCAATGTAAGGGAACAGCTATGAATTGTGCTTGTATCTCAGAGAATCATTTGTTAGCCTATCATCTCAGTCCCTACTCTGGTTACAATTCATGGGCACAGGGGTCTTTGTCCTTCTAATACCCTGACTCTTTTCATGAGTTGGCAATCAATAGGGAAGAAGGCAAGAAAATTCTATGTGGCCTGGTGACAAGAATGCCACATCAGGCCACTACAAAGAGGCATCAGGGAGCTCTTTCTGTCTGAGCTTTATAAAATGGTTGTAATAATGCTTGTTTGAAAGGGGGTTGGGGATCCTCCACTGAAGACAAAAGTGCAAGCCGTTTTGGATAGTAGATAGCTGCTGTGAGCCCCCAAGATCCAATAAAATAGAGGTCTTGCAGAGCTGAAATGAGGAGTTTATTGTCCTACTGGGGGAACGTATTCTTTAGAGTGAAGAGGAGGGAAGAAACCTGTCCATTGGCCAATGACAAGGCTGAATATGATGTCACTCACTGTCAGGAAAGGACCTGGCACCTGTTCACTACAACCTAACAAATGACAGTAATCATTGTAGAGTGTTCACTAGTGCCTGACTTTAAAAAAATCCACAAATATTTGTCAATATTTTGCACAGTGATACTTGGTGCCAGAAGCCTTCTCAACACTCTTCATTTTAAATAGAGTGTAGAGGGGGGCGGAGTGTGTATGTGTGTGTGTGGTATGTGTATGTATGTGTGTGTGCACGTGTGTATGTGTGTGTAGTGTGTGTGTTTGTGTGTGGTGTGTGTGTATGTGTGTGTTGTTCACTTGTGTATGCAGGTACATGCGCATTTCTGTGTATGTTCATGTGGAGGCCAGAGGTCTATTTCAGGTGTCTTCCTTGATCATTTACTAATTTTAATTTTTAAAAGACTTATTCTTATTTATCTGTGCAGGTGCTTGCTGTAGAGGCTTAAAAATGGCATCAGATTCCCCTGGAGTTAAAGGTAGCATTGAGCTGCCTGATACTAGGGCTGAGAACAGAACCATTGGCAACTGTAAGAGTGGCAAGTACTCTTAATCAATGAGCCATCTCTGCAATCCCAAACTCCATATTTTACTTTTTGACGCAGGGTTTCTCACTGAATCTGAAACTCACCATCTAAGTTAGAATACTCGTCTAGTGAACTCTAAGAAAGCACTCATCTTCACTTTCCCAATGTGTGGATTATTGACACTCCTACTCCCAGATTTTTATGGGAGTACTGCAGATTGAACCCAGGTCCTTCTGCTAGTGAAGCATCAGAGTTATCCAAATCATGCCTGATCCTCAATGAAAGGCAAAGCCTGAAACTGGGGAGATGGCAGAGTGGGCAGTGTGCTTGCTACACAAGCACGAGGGCCTGAGTTTGGATCCCCACCACTCACATAGAGCGGGATATGATGGCAATGTACACTGAAGAAATGGAGGCAGGTGGATCTCTGGAGTTCATTGGTCAATCAGTCTAGTCAATTTGTGAACCCTGAACTCAGTGAGAGACCTTGTCTCATGACATGAACACACACACACACACACACACACACACACACACACACACACACCATAACTAACTACACACCAAACCAAAAACAGAAGGTTTTGAAACACAAGAGAACACAAACCAAGAAGATCACCCTTGAGCACTTCTAGAATATTCCAGACCACCCAGTTCATTGCTAACTGTCACAATCTTATGTCTAACACACCATGACAATGAATGATATAAGAACTCTGCAAGAAAATAACATACTTTTTACATTGTTTTTGTAGGATTTTCCCTCAATGTAATTATGCTTTTGTTTGAAAAGACAGGCATTCTTTTACTTCATCCCTGCCCATGGTCCTCCTTTCAGAGTATGGATCCATTTAACTTCATTTCATGCCTTAAGAGAAGACAGGTTTCTTGTGACATTTTCATTTAATTCTGCCCCAAAGAGAAAAGATCCAGAAGGTCAAAGGTCTCTGAATTCCTGGAGGCTTCTCCTTTACCTTTGTCTTCACAGCTATCTTTCAACCAACCCTCTTCTTTTTCTTCATTTTCCAGATATAGTCTTATTTTTCCTTTTCCCTCTCCCTCTTTCTGTTCCATGTCTTTTTTGTAAACCCCCCACTTCCCAATAAATAATAACGTTCATCATAGTCGTTAGTGGTTTAAATAAAGAAATATTCTCCACCAGTTCATTCATTTGAATGAGGTGGCACTGTCTTGGAAGGTAAAAGAACATTTAGGAGGTAGAGCTTGCTCTGGAAAGTATATCACTGGTGACAGAATTTGAAGATTTACAGTAGGATTCCACTTCCTGTTCAATCTCTTTCTTCCCTGTATGTGGATATCTCTTTGCTTCCAGACTTCCAGGTTGACCATCTGCCCCTGCAACCATACCTTCCTTGCCATGATAGACTTTATCCCCTCTGTAATGTTAGCCCAAGTAAACCCTTTCTTAAGTTGTTTTGGGGCACACTATAGAAAACTAAGTAATACATAGTCTCTCCCATGATCATTCCAAACAGTCCTTCTAATGAACAGCTGCCTAGTAATCTTCCTAAAACCCCAATCCTCCTCTCTTCAATTCTTGTGTCTTTTTGCTGGTTCTGTTTGTATTCTAGTTTCATTTTTGTTGCTGTGAATGAAATTGTCCTGACAAAAAGCAATTTGTGGGAGGAAAGTGTTTATTTAAGCTTAAATTTCTGACGTACAGTCCATCATTGTGGGGAAGTCTCGACAGTAACCTAAAACAACTAGTCACATCATGTCCACTGTCAAAAACAGAGAGAAATGAATACATGCATGATTTTTTTTGCTCATACTTAACTGGATTCTCCACTCTTACACAGTTCAGAACTCCTGCCTAGAGAATGATGCTACCCATAGTGGGCTGGACCTTTCCACATTAATGAATTTAATTAAGACTATCCTCCATGGAGATGCCCACAGTATAATCCAAGGTAACCAACTGAAACTCTTTTCCCAGGAGATTCTAGTTTTTTATCAAGTTGGCCATTCAACCTAATCATCACAATTCTGATTCTTAATTTTTTTTCTCTAGCCATTTCTCTTCTATTGGTGTGACTGTTGCAGAATTATTCCTAGAGAGACAAATATGTGTTCTTCTACAGATGAAACATCAACAACAAAGAAAGGAAATTATTACACTCAATTCTGTCATGAGAGACCAATGAGTTTAATTAAAGTAACTTACAAGATCATGGATGAAGGGTTATTTAGAGGAATGTGGACAACATACCAGAAGGTACAGGCTTGAAGACAATGTCTCTCCCAACAACTATTAGCTGCTTAGAAATCCCTTGGGAGGGATAGGACATCACTAACTCCCCCAGAAATTGCTAGCTGCCTATAGACTCCTAGAAATGGGTTGGGTTTTGTGAGTTCTTATTTCTTGGAAGAGATGGGGCTTCATGAGCACTGCCTCCACCCTAACAGCTGATAATTATTTATGTATCCTCAAGGATGGGCAGGGTCTCATAAACCCATCTCCTCTCCAAAAAGGGCCTTATTGAGCCTAATCTTGTGCAGGTCTTATCTGGTCAATCACAGCTACTGAGAGATCAAAAACACAATAGTCATGCCATGTATAAAAGATAAGAGTTCTACAGCAGCTACTCAAAATATGATCCATTGCTAGAATTACAATTCTGTGAAAAAAACACTTGTATAACATTTGCAAAATCCTGGATTTTGTCTCCAACATTACTGTTTGTAAACCAGTCAACCAGTCAATTAATCAATCAACCAAATACAAACAAAAGCCAGTGTTTAGCAGCATCTGGGAGCTGTTTAGTCAAAGTCATTGATGGTATTCCTCCCATATGAAGTCACAATGATTGGGCAAGATTGTGAAGTCTATTTTTCCAGGTCATTCTTTGTACATTTATGTTTGGAAAATTATTTTGTAGACCCATAATTCAACATACTTCTGAAATTATTTCATTTGCCAAGATTTAATTATTAATTCATTATTTTGAAGAGTAGATCAGGGTGTATAAACCAAGCATTAATTTTTTTCTTTCATTTATTTAGTAATATAGGCTATCTCACTGTCTGGCAAATATTCCATTAGTGGAAAAGTGAAACATATGTCTGTCTCTAATTTGAACCATCAGAAATTATCTCTATCTTATATACTACATGTCCAATACTGACCTATTGTCTTTACTACACTGAAATAATTAATTTTAACTGTCAACAAAATCTTGAATCCTCTAGAAAATGGGCCTCAGAGTACTTCTGTGGGGGAAGACCTTTCCACTGTGGGTGGCACCATCCCATAGGCTGGGATCCTGAAGAATATAAGTAGAGAAAGAGAGCCTACGCAGCATACAAGTGTTACTCTTTCTCTGTTCCTGATTATAGATGCGCCATGATGCAACCAGCTGTTTGAAGCTCTTGCTGACTTAACTTCCCCACTGTGAGGGAAAAGCAAATCCTTTCTCCCTTAATTTCTAGTGTATTTTATTGCAGTAGTAGAAAGAAAACTAGAATACCCACAACACTGCACACCATCAGTGCGACTGTAATATCTAACCATTGTTGACTGTGTGCCTGGAGCCCTAAGCAAAGAGACTTGGTTTATGAACCTGAGAAAACTACTGACCTTTCCTGAAATATCTGTTTCTTCCATACCTTCTAACTTCCATTCATTTTTTAAACTTCTTGCTCCCTGGTGTGGATCCATTTTTAATTGCCATTTAGAGCTGTCTATTTTTGTTTCTTTCCCCCATTCTTCTGAGCAATCCTTCAAAACTAATGTTGCAAATGTTTACTACTTTATCCACCAATGTCTCAGGACTCCTTAGGTCCTTTTTCACGCCCTGTCTTCAGCTCAGTCACAAGACATGGAAAAGACAAAGACAGGCCTTGGTGTTGCCACCCAGATGCCAAGATTTTCTACAGAAGGAAACCATCGCCATGACAACCATTACCATGGTAACTATCACTGTGGTAACTGTCACCATGCTGCTTGCAGTTCATTTCCTTTCATACCCCTATTTTGGCACCATTGGGTCTGCCATCATGCTGACTAGTCCACTTTCCTGTCACACCTCTAGTCACATGCTGCTCCATCCTGGTGTGGCTCTGCATTTACTTCTTTACATCACTGTTCCGCATGCATGCTTAAGAGCCCTGTTACTTCCCTCTCCCACCAACCCAATGTGCCTCGGGGAGGAACTCAACCTTCATGCCTATCAGTCACATACAGCTGTTGATGGCCACACAGCAGTGTCAACGGGCTCAGTCTAAATTGACTTTGGCAAGTGGAACCTCAGCGGTGTTTGGCAACCCATTTTGTCTCCACACTCAATACTCTACTGTCCTCCAACCTCTGATGTTCATTCCCATCTCCTCAGACTTATTGGACTTCATTTTTTCCTGAGAAAATAGAGAGACCAGAAACCCATTATCACATCTTGCCAACTACTCGTCTACCAACCTGGCTGTGATGTGCACACCATTTCTACCTTTCCTCCTCACACAGTGAACAAAATAGTCCAGCACACGCTCTCCGCCATGGCGCTTGCATCTCCTCCACTGGTTTTCTCTCTCTTTGAAGAGTCAATCCTATCATCATTTGTCAGTGCTAGCACAGAGCACCCACTAGAAAATGCCCCTCACTGGATCCTGTCCTCTCCTTCATTTGCCACCCCATATACCCACCTATTATTCTCCCTTCCATGACTAAATTACTCTACAACCAATGCATTTTCTGACTCTACTTATATATGCCACAGCTTTCTGTCAACCCACAACACTCAGGTTTTTGTTTCCAAGTTCTGTGAAGACTTTTCTTCATTAAGTATTCCTCTTCCTGCCAAGTCCAATGATCAGTTTTCTTTGCTCGTTTGAGCCCAAGGTCTAATCTAGCATCCTGTGTGCCAGTCACTTTCTCCTCGTCATTAGCAACTCTTCTCAAAGGCCCTGGTCCTTATACTCCCTTGGTTTCTCAGAGATGTGATGGTTAATCTTGACTGTCAACTTGATTGAAACTGGCAGATACTTAGGATATTAGTAATGCAGACTTCTGGGTGTCCCGGTGAGGGTGTCACCAAAAAGGATAAACCAAAAAGATAGACTTTCCCTAAATATGAATGACAACTCCCATAAACCAGGGGCTAGAGAGACTAAAAGTGGGGGAAAGAAAGAAGTCTGCTAATGTAAATGTATTGTAGTCTCCTTTCCCCTTTGTATGCCCCTTTCCCCTCCCCTATTTCCTCCCCCTCCCCTACTTTCACCTCTTTGTTCTCTCTCCTCACTTCTCCCTCTCCTCTCCCTCCCTTCCCCACTCTTCTTCATCATCCCTCCTCAGCACCTCTCCCTACCTCTATTTCCTTTTCCTAGTCTCTGTGATGTGAGCACCTCTCTCCATTGTATTCTCCCTTCCATGATGGACTTAGAACTCTGAAACCATGAGCCAAAACAAATATCTCCACTTATAAAAATGCTATCCTCTGGGATATATGACTAGCAAAACTGACTTCCATAAGATGGCTCCAGGAAGGTGTGGTGGATACCATTCCACTCTATAAGGCCAGAATGTCTTGGCTTTTATCAAGTTTCGGGGTCTTCCTGATGATTTTTATAGACATTGTATCTCAACCCCTTCCTCGAGTTGGTCTCTTCTTCTTAAGTATAACAGGCTCCGGTACACCCACACTTTTTCCATCTTTTCACCATTCTTCTGATTGTCATTTAAGGAAACTTCCTGCCTGATGCTGGGGGAACTGTTTCCAAACTGCTATGTTTATAATTAGCAACCAGCAGAGTTTCTGGCCCTTAGCCCTTACTCAAAGAATAAGTAACTGGATTGTGTGAGGTGGCAACTCGGGGGACATACAGAGGCAGACATGTGTATGCTCCCACCTCCTATGGTATTGAGAAAGAGAATTTCTGATGCCCTCCCTGTGTTTTTATTCTAGCTCTATTTCTCTAGAGTCTGGCACAAGAAAATGGAGTGGGATCTTGGTCAATGTGTGAATTTATTTTCTTTTTGATGTGACAAAATACATGACAGGATTGAGAGAGGAAAGGTATATTTGGGTTCACGGTTACATAGAGATTATGGTTCATCATAGTGGGTGTCTTAGTTGAGGTTTGTATGGCTGAGAAGAGATACCATGACCATGGCGACTCTTACAAAGTAGAAACATTTAGTTGCGATGGCTTACATTTTTCAGACGTTTAGTTCAATATCATCATGGTACAACATGGTGGCGTGCAGACAGACATGGTGCTGGAGAAGTAACTGAGAGACCTACATCTTGACTTGCAAGCAACAGGAAGTGAACTGGGACACTGGGCATGGCTTGAAGATATATGCGACCTCAAAGCCCACCCACACAATGACACACTTCATCCAACAAGGTCATACCTAATCCAAAAGGCCACTTCTCCTTACAGTGCCACTTGCTATGAGCTTATGGGGCCAATTACATTCAAACCACCACAGTGGGAGTTAATGGCAGTGGGATCATAAGGGGGATGATTGTCCACTGCATGATGGTAGAGTAACAGACAGAAAGGTGTGGTCAGGTAATGCTATACAGCCTTCAAAGGCCTACCTCCAGTCATACTTCTGCCATCCAGGCCTTCTGTTCTACTCTACTTAACATTAATTGCCAACCTGACACCACCTAGGGTCATATTAGAGAAAAGCCTCAATTAAGGAAATGCCTAGATTAGATTGGCCTGTGGGCATGTCTTTGAAGGAGTATCTTCATGGTTAATTGACGTAAGAGGGTTCTTCAAGATAGAGCAAACAGAGGAGAACTGAACACTCAAAGCAGGAGCCTATGGAGGGCATCTCAGATTCAAACCGTAACAGTGAACATTAATTACATTCATACATGTATCTATGAGTGCACACATGCATGCATGCAAGAATGAATGAATGAATGAATGAATTCATTGCTCGGTTTAAGACATGCTGGGAATGGAACCCAACACTCTGTGCATGCTGGGCAAGCAGTCTGACAACTGAGCCACATGCTCAGCCCCACTAGACACACATTACCCTTCTTTTTCACAAACTGCTCCCTTGCCATTCCTCAGTACACAGAAGAAACAGACTTACTGATAGACGCTTGCTGCTGAATGTTCCCTGCTCCAGTTTGTTTTTATGTTGCTCTAAGTTCTTCAAGTACTTTGAGGTATGGTAAGAATATTTAATCAACTCTACATCAAAACAAGTGTTCTGACCAATGGGACGGCAGTCTTCTCGGGGGGTGGGGGGGACTAAAGCAAAATTCCTTAAATATAGACAGCCTCATACATGAAGGCTGTGGGGTTGGGCTTTTAAGCCCCCCACCACCTCATCCAGCCCAAGCTTGTCCGGCCTTAGATACATTTACACATCCTGCCTTAATTTGATTAGCGACAGATGCTATTATCTGAGGAAATCTAAATTGCCTCTTCCTGTGCTAATGAACTACTGTACCAAGTACATGGGGATTTGAGAGCAAGATAGATTTATTAATGAGTGCCTAATTAAAGGGACACAGTTACAGAGTTCTGGGGGAGAGGGAGAGAATGTTTCCATTTCTTATAAAGACTGATCCCTTTTTCTTGACAAAATGAAAATGTTTTACATCTGGTTAAGATTCTTAAATGTCACAATTTAGAAGCTGAATGAAGAGTTGGGTTTAATCAGATGAATTGGAATGTGCCACTCTCCTCCTGGTTAAGTGTGGGGACCATCAGCCTTTCTATCACAAGTCGCCCAGCCTCCCCCACGAGAAGCCCTGCTGCTATATCTTTTCATCTAATGATGCTCTGATCACACAGCCCTGGAACTCGTGACTTTCCCCATGCTATAACAGAAGTGAGCGTCTGAGAGTCTGGCCACCTTTGGTAGGTGATGTGAACACAAGGTATTTATTTCTGTTGTTCCTGGTGTTGGCATTTATTTGTTTTGTTGACACAGAGTCTCATGTAGCCCAGGCTAACTTTCAACTTACCATACAGTCAAAGATTAACTTGAACTTCTGATCCTTTTGTCTCCACCTCCCAAGTGCTGTGATTGCAAGAAGAGACAAACCATGCTCAGTTTAAGCTGTACTGGGGATGGAACACAAGGCTTTGTGCATGCTGAGTAAGCATTTTGCCAACTGAGCCATATCCTCAGCACCACTAGACACACATTACCCTTCTATTTTACAAGCTGCCCTCTTGCCATTCTTCAGTACACAGTAGAAATAGATTTACTGATGGATACTTGCTGCGGTTTGGATATTAGGTGTTCCCTGTTCCAGTTTGTTTTTATGTTGCTATAATAAATATCATGATCAAAAACATTTTGGGAGCAAAGGATTTATTTTGCTTGTACTTCAGAGTTATAGTCTACCACAAAAGGAAGTAGGGGCAGGAAATCAAGACTGAAATCTGGAGGCAAAAACCATAAAGGAATGCTTCTTAGTTACTTGCTCTGTCTGGCTAGTGCTAAGCAAATTATCTTCTGCAAGTCAGGATAACCTATCTGTACAGGGGCAGTACTACCCACCCGCATTGGTCTGAGCACTCCCACGTCAATCAACAATCAAGACAATTCCTTTTAGACATGGTTTCAGACCCATCTGATCCATCCTGTACATCAGCTGATACTTTCTTTTCCCAAGTGACTCTGGCTTGTGTCAAGTTGACAAAATAAACCAACAAATCTAACCAGTACGTTCCCCAGAGGCTTGGTAGCTAAGTTGTGCTATTAAGAGATGGTAGAGACTTCAAGAGATGAGATATGGGAAGAGATCTTTTGATTGACATGGGCATGCCTTCAAAGGGATAGGAGAACTCTGAACTCTTTGTCCTCCTCTCATCTGTTCTTGTCCATGACTGAACAGTTTTCTCTATCAGAAACTCCCACCACAATGTGCTATTTCATCACAGACCCTCAAACAATGGAACCAATTAATCATGGACTTCAATGCATGAATGATGAGCCAAATAATCCCTTTTCCTTTATGCATGTAATAGCCCAGGTATTTCTGTGATACCACGGGAAAGGTGGCAATGACAATATTTTTTATCAATACCAGAACAATATACTCTTTAGTGTGAGAATACAAATTGACTGGAGTGGTTGTGTGGACTGGGCAGTAACTATGTTTAGGCTTCCTTAAACAAAATGCTATGTCTTAGTTACTTTTTCGGTAACTGACAAAATACCCCCAATAAAAGCAACATATGGGGAAAAGTGGTTTATTTTAGCTCACATTTTGATGGCGCAGTCCATCATGTCAGGGATGTCACAGTGGCAGGAGCATGGGGCAATGCTCACACTGCTTCAATGATCAGGAAACAGAAAGATGAATTCTGATACTCAGTTGGCTAATTAACTAGTTATTCCCAGACCCTCAGGCCTGGGAGTGCAGCTGCCCACAAGTTAGGCAGATCTCACTACTCCAATTAACCTAACCTAAGAACTCCCTCACAGGTATGCCCTGAGGCGTGTCCCTCTACATGATTCCAGACATTTTATCAGGTTGTCAATCACTATGAAGCACACAGATTATTAGTCATGTTCATGAGTGAGCAGTTTGGCCTGCAGATGCCAGTTGATTTCATTATCTCTGTATGTCTCTGATGGAGTGATTCTGTCACCCATTATGCATGGAACAGGAAGACAGGAGTGCTTTCTGTAGGAGAAGATAGTAGAAATAGATGGGTGTCTTAGTTTTGTTTCCTTTTGCCATAATAAAATACTCTGGTAAAAGCAACTTAAGGGAGAAAGGGTTCATTTGGCTCACAACTCCAGGCTATATAGCCCATCACTGCCAGGAAATCACAAAGGCAGAATCTTGAAACACAGTCACATTACCTCCACAATTAAGAGCACAAAGCAGGGAATTAATGCACGCAAGTTGGTGTTCAGCTAGCTTTCTCTTTTCTCATAAGTCCATATCCACAGCCTAGGCTATAGTGCCACCCACAGTGGGCATGTCTTCCCACTCATGCAAGGTGATACCCTACAGGCCAAACTAATGTAGGAAATCCCTTATTGAGATTGCCCAGGTGATTCTAGATTTTGTCAGCCAAACAATTAAAATTTTCCTACGTGATCTCTCTAGCTCCAATATCTGCCTTCTTGATCACCATGTTTTAGACACCGAGATCAAAGCTCTGTGCTGGAATTGACATACCCCAGAAAGAAAGAGAGAGAGAGAGAGAGAGAGAGAGAGAGAGAGAGAGAGAGAGAGAGAGAGAGAGAGAGAGAGAGAAAGAATTAAACTAGATCCATCTCCCTTTTCTTTTAAGTCCATAGATGGAAGCTTCTGGACTTTCCTCCACCTGGCTCCCACCAGCTACAATTGTGTTGTGTAGATTAATATTGAGCTCTAAACTACTTTGTGGATTGCTTTCTTCTCCTGGCCTTTTGTCAGCTAGGGAATTTTGCCTTATTTGATACTATAAAACACAGAGATTCTGTGTTCCCACTTGCCAGCTAAAGGGACTCTTGCAAATGGGTATATTTTCCCAGAGCTACACAATAGGCTTAATTGCATGGGTTTGCAGTCTAAACAGAGGTCGTTTGATGACTAGCTGTTTTGTATCATGAAAGTGCACATTAATTATTTAAAAGATGGACTTATAATTATTGTAAGCCTTAAGTAATTACCTATAATTTTGGCAAGGGTTAGAAAAACTGATAGTCTAGCAAATTCAGGTTTTAGTCATTAGTAAGATCATAATTACATTTAAATTGCAAAATGAAAATTATGCAATTTATCTTCCCAATAATGCATAAACATTAGAGTGATTGTGGGTTTTAATGGACGATAAAAACTGGAGCCACGATGGGCAGTCAGGGGCAATTTAAGTCCCTGGCTATTATTTTATATTTTAACTGCCTCTTCCATTGCATGGCCCTGTCCACGTCTATTCAGATTATCCCTGGGGCTATAGCATTGCTCTCAACAGGAAAGCAATAAGTTCGTTGAAAGAGAGGAAGGAGCTGCAATGAAATGGATGAAACGTGATATATCCAAAGAGACAGGAAGATATTTGTATGGCAGTGAAAGGAGGAAAGAGCTTCATGGAAGAGCTACAAGAGAGTGTCAAATATTCCCATCCTTCAATATTTATCTAAATGGGACTGTCCCACCCATTCTATAGATGAGGAAACTGAAACTCAGAGTAGATGGGGCTTGCTTGTAGCATCTGATGGTTTGCGTTTCGATTTCCATGCATTTAGAGACAAGACATATTCAGTAACACATAAGAACTTAGACAGTTTAGTGGGTAAAGAACTTGCTATGATGATCTAACTGTGGATTCTCCAGGACTCACATAAAAGGGTCAGACATGGTAGCAAGAATGTACATAATGCCACCGTTCCCACAGTAGGATAGGGGTAGAGGCAAGAGACTCTGGGAGGTCACAGACCACTTAGCATGGAGACTGTCAACAAACAAGAAGAAAACTTGTTCCAAACATGCTAGAAGGTGAGGAGCAACATGAGAAGTTGCCCTCTGACCTCCATGCGTGCATAAATGGTACACATGGAGCCATTTCCTCCACTCTTATTCCATCATTTATAAAGCACCCACTTCATTGTTATTATCCTGTTCCAAAGGAAACAGATAACACAGATAACACAGGCCTGGAGACATGGCTCCGTGGGTAAGAGCATTTGCTGCCCAAGTAAAGGGACCTGAGTTTGAATCTCCTTCACTCACATAGAAAATGTGAGGCATGACAATTCATACATAAAACCTCAGCTCTGTGTCAAGACACAAGAGGATCCCTAGGGCTTGCTGACTACCTGCCTAGCTCAAGGCTCAGTGAATGATGCTGTCTCAAGACAATTAAGGAGGGACTTGACAGAGCAGGAAACTCAGTAACTCCTCTGGCTTCTGTGTGCACATGGGGACATGCAGCAGTCTACACATGCACATACACCACATATTTGCTCCCTCCCTGTGCCATCTCTCTCTGAGTCAAATAACCACAGGTAATAGCGTCTCTCTGCTCAAGGATTTTATAGTCCAGCAAAGGGATTCAGCAAAAGAAATTCCAAACTAACCAGACAAACCTATCCATAATCACTGAACAAGCCCCGTAGTTCAGAGTGTTGCTGTGATGTCATGACTTCCTCTGTTGGCATGTCATAAGAGAAATCTAGGTACAGAAACAGAGATCAATATTTCCTCTTACCATTATCTAATTATGGGATAATTCCAACTACAAATATTGACTGAGTAACTAGTCTGTGCAAGATGCCATGCTGCGCGGCAGGGCATGCTGAAGAGCAAACCCAGTGTGTGCATTGGTCAAGAGAATTTGAGTAATCTGTACAGAAGCAAATCACTGAGAAAATCTCCAAGAGAGGAGCAAAGTGAGTCGATTAGAGAGACTCAGAACATGAGGGATAGAAAAAGGAGTCTTTCATTTTTAAGAAATGCCCTTGTGATGGTAAATCTTTGCGTGGATTTTATTATTTATTTGTGTATGTGCACATAAGTTTAGTACCTGTAGAGGCCTGAAGGGGGAGTCTGATTACTTACAGGTAGACTTAGGGGTGGTTGTGAACTGCTGGATTTAGGTTCTGAGAGCTAAATTTACAGTGAGCACTCTTAACTGATGAACTGTCTCCCCAGACCCAGGGATGATTCTTGCTGGTCAAATTAATTTGGATCTCGAATCAGCTAAGACATGACTCTGGGCAGCTCTGTAAGGTTATTTCCAGAAGGGATTGACTAAAAGGCAAAGAGTTCTCCCTCAGAGCGTGTGGTACCTTCTGACAGGTGGCTAGATACAAAGGCGTCCAAGGGATAAGTTGCTTGCCTTGCTACCTTTTACTTCTTGCTGGTAAACACATCTACCTGCTGCTGCTGCAGCAGCTGTCACTGCAGCCATCCTTCCAACACGGGATAAAGACCAGATAATTCTCTGGGAATCTTCCAGGCCATCAGCACCATATCGGGATTGCTGGGACACCCTTCTTCACGACCTGAGTAGCTCACAGATTCTCAGCCCCTCCAGAACCTAGATGCCCATTGTTGACTATTAGGTCTGTATCTTGGAAGACATTCTAGTCAACTTCCCAACTTCTTTCTATTTTTATGTATGTTTGTACTGGTTATTTTGCTGTTGTATGCTTGTAGGTGCATGTGTATGGGTGCATGTGTGTGTGTGTGTGCCTGAGGGTGATGTTGGAAGTCATCCTCTATCAGTCAGTCATAGACAGATGCAAACCCAGAGCTAGAAGACATGGCTTGTCTTGCTAATCAGCTCGGTTCACAAATCTCCTGACTCCCTCTCCCGGGGTTGGACTCCCAGTGGGCAACCACTTCCATGCATCATTTACAGGGACCATGGGACCCAAACTTCAGCCCTCATGCTTGGATTGGCAAGTACCCCAACTGCTGAGCCATATCCATAGCCCTTCAACTCCTAATCTCTCTCTCTCACACACACACGTACACACACACACACACACACACACACACACACACACACTATTCCATTCTTCTAGGGAATCATTTCTAATACAACCCCCGAAAGAACTAAGAGCTAGAGAAGAAGGGGCAGATTGGCTGTTCTGAATGTAAGTAAGAACACGGCTAAATATTGAGATGTATTAAATTAGCATGTGATTTTAGACTGTGGAGTATTGGCTTCTCGGAAGACACCACCATTTAGGCGGTCCTCTAGAAACATGATTTCCCTGATGTCATAGTGGCTCAGGGTAAGAGGGGGATCTCCGTAGGTATTGCTGCTCTACAGACCATTTCATCTTTCCAGTTTGCCATTTTTATTCCCATAATACAGCCTCCCCTGACAGCAAATCAGGAACTCACTTTGCTGTTATCACCCCCTTGTGATTTCCACCAAAAAGAAACTTAGGTTCTGTTACTGTGCAGGAATAATACAGAGCCCAAATCAGAGTCCATTAGGGCAGCAGTGAGCATGGGCAGAGTCAGGGTGACGAGTGGACACACAGAATTTAGAAGAACACAGAAGACAGTTTTATGTCTGTGTGTTCATGGGTGGAGTGTGGACCAGGCATGTCACGGTGTGTGTGTGTGTGTGGTCAGAAGACAGTCTTGGGTATCAGTTCTCCTCCTCATCTTCCTAGTTTGAGGCAAAGTCATCCTCCCTTTCTTCTCCCTCCCTCCCTTTTCCTCTCTTTCCTCCTCTCTCTCTTACTGATGGGCACAGCAACCTACCTGGCTTAGAAGCCTTTAGAGTAGTGGTCCTCAACCTTCCCAATGCTGAGACCCTTTAATACAATTCCTCATGTTGTGATGACCCCAACCATAAAATTATTTTGTTGCTTTTTCTTAACTATAATTTTGCTGCTGCTATGAATTGTTTTTTACAGTTAATTTTTTATTGATTAACTTTTTCATTAATTTTACATGCTGACCACAGTTTCCCCTCCTTCCTCTCATCCATTTCCTGCCCCTGGCCTCCTATCTACCCTTTCCATCCACTCCTCCTCTATCTCCATTCAGAACTTTTTAATTTGTATTTATTTTTTATTTTTGAGGCAGAGATTCTCTGTGTAGCCTTTGCTGTCCTGGATCTTGCTCTGCAGACCCAGATGACCTCAAACTCACAGAGATTCTCCTGTCTCTGCCTCCAGAGTGCTGTGATTAAAGGGGTGCACCGCCATAGCTTGGTATGAATTGCAATGTAAATATCTGATATTTCTGATAGTATTAGGTAACCCCTGTGAAATGATCCTTTGACCTTCAAAGGGGTCTCGACCCACATATTGAGAGCTACTGCTCTAGAGATTATTTTTGTCCCCATCTCACATTAGAAAAACTGTTATTACACAGGTACATTTCAGAGTCTAGCTTTTTACGTGAATTCCAAGCATTCAAACTAAGATCATGCTTGCACAGCAAGCCACTGAGCTCCATGCCTGTCGTCAAAATCAGTTTTCTTTCTTTTTAAAGATGTAACTTTTTTCTTAAGTGTATCTGACTGTCTGTGTGTGTACATGTACATGTGTGTGTGAACACCTGGAGGAGGCCCCAAGAGTATTTCAGATCCGGATGTCCCGGAACTAGAGTTACAGGGGATTGTGGGTCACCTGATATTGGTGCTGGTAATTGAGGTCAAAAAGAGCAGACACCTGATAGAGATGCTGGTAAATGGAAGCCATTACCTACACACACACACACACACACACACACACACACACACACACACACAACTTCCTGGTTTCATGAGCCTCCCCTTCCTTCCAGGAGAAAATGTCTCAAGTTTAGAGGGGATGATAGCTCTTGACTAGTGAGACATCTTTCTATCCACTCAATGTCATTTCTTAGCATGACTTTTCAGGAAGCAAAGTACCAATCCTAGGACCTGAACTAAATTTGAAATACATGTTCAGAACACAGCATTTGTCTGCTGGAGATGGCTTGATTAGGACACTCAAATACTTCAAGAACTTTGTTTCTAATGCTTAGAACACTCAAGATAAATGTGAATGAGTGTTTATAAATGGCAGTTTAGATGCTAGATATAATTGGAAGTAGCAAACAAATGATTATGCAACGCCTGCTCTTAGATGTAATTAATTCATTAAGGACATAATTCAAAGGTCTTCAACATATGGCAGTGTTATGCACTGATAAATCCATCAAATATAACAACTATTAAAGCTGAAAGTTTTTTTTAAAAATCTAACTTTTCAAGATGCTCACAGCACTGCCAAGAACCTACAGCAGGGCAAAATCATCTAGCACAAGGAGAACTCTATGATGAAGAGTTGAACATCTCAGGTAGCTTACTGGACACTTAAATGACGATGATAAAGAGCATCGATGTAATGTTAAAAAGTCGTGAATTGAATTTTTGTGTCTCAGGGGTTATCTGTGTGCTTAACAATGAAGAATACGATAGTCATGAAAAATACAGAAGAGCCGGGCGGTGGTGGTGCACACCTTTAATCCCAGCACTCAGGAGGCAGAGGCAGGCGGATCTCTGTGAGTTCGAGGCCGGGCTGGACCGACAGCCTCCAAAACAATACAGAGAAACCCTGTCTCGTAAAAACCAAAAAAAAAAAAAAAAAAAAAACAGAAGAAAGTACTGAGAGAATTGGTTAGTGGTGGGACACCTGCCTAGAATCCCCTAAGTGGCAAAGGACTTGCTTAACAGGTGCAAGGGCCTGGCTTTATCCTCCCCACAAAGTAAAAATAGCACAACAGAATAAAAGAGGCTGTAAGCACTTGAGCTAGAAATATTGATCACTATTTTTAATTAAGGCTTTGGACTTTAAGCTCAGAGCCAATGGGTTGAAGCTGTAGCTCAATGGACCATCCTTGTTTTGGCATGGGAAAGGCACTGAGTTTGATCTCCAGCAACTGCAAAAACAAAACAAAATTTCATTCTGTTCAAGTGCAAAGCCAAGGTTAGTGCCCATGGACCAGCAGCTCCATGAGTGAAAAGAAAACATATCAAAACATGAAGCTGGAAGACTGTGGATGCATGCTACTTCTGAACCACATATCTGAGCAAGGAGGAGGGAAATGGTTATGTGAGATTTCTCCTAGGAAGCCATAACACACTTCCTCTCACCCTAAATAGTGAGCCCAGGACAGACCAAAATAACAATCTCACTAAAGTCCAACTTATTGAAACAGTGGAGTTTTTAGTCGGGGTTAATAATGTGAGTATAGGTGAGGGGTTGCTTACCAGTGCGGCTGTGACGCAAATGCACCTGTGTCACTGAAAAGCCCACCACGATACAGATCATGACTCGGGAAAGTGGCATCCGTGGCCCTCTCTCCGTGACTTGCAGACAGTGCAGCTGATCAAAGGAACATCCTCAACAGCTTGGCCCGGTTCACCTCCTGTCCCACCAGTTTACTGCTTCTACGCCTTGATGAGGGGCCCTCATGAATCTTGCATGTTCCAGCTTCCCCGGACGTGTGATGTTTGTTTATTTCCTGAGTCTCATGAGCCCCCCCCCTTCCAAGGGGTCCTCAGCCGCAGACATTCCCGGGAAGATGGGAGCGATGGCAAAATAAAGCCTATTTCCCAGAAGGAAAGAAGGAGAGGGTGGGTCAATGAAATAGCAGATGCTTCAGAATTGAAGTCATCTCGAATGACTGGAAAAGCCTACTGTCAGATTGCAGAGCCTGGTGTAGGCTAGCCCTCTACTAGCCTAGTGCTGGAGACTGTAATTGGCACTGTCAAATTTCGAGTGGGTGTTTCTATCTGGTCATTTTATCTGCCTTTTCATCAGTTCCCCATTAAATCAACTCACTGTTGATAAGAATAAAGGGAACCCATTCGAGACAAGGAAAGGTCATGATTTAATCACAAATAGAGACCACGGTAGATATGATAGAGATAAAAATCATAAGGTGCTCCCTTCAAAGGCGTTTTACTGGTAAGATAATGGCTAATTTTAATTGTGAACTTATGCACACACACATGCAGTCAAGAAACTGATGTTAGGAACAAGTGGCTTCCTTTCCCCAAAATATGTCCTGATGACCTTCTGACCCACACGGGGTAGTTCAATAGGGGCGTCTTGGCAAATCTGACCTCCCCCGGCCTGAGTATCAACTCAACTAACAGATAACTAACATATATTTTCTCCCCCCCCCCCCCTCTCCCCACTCCTCTCCCTCCCCTCTTCCCTTCCTCCATTTCTCCCTCCCTCAATATTAAGGATAAATCTCAGGGCTTTTCTGCATGATGCACAAGGCTTCTCACTGAGCTACACACCAACCCTCCTAATTCTCCTTTAATAAAATATAACTTCCTCCTCTCCTCTCTTCTCTGCTCTCCTCTCCTCTCCTCCCCTCTCCTCTGCTCTGTTCTGCTCTCCTCTCCTCTTTTCTCTCTTTCCTTCCCTTCTTTTCCTTCCCTTCTAGTTTCTATATATCCCAGGACAGCCTAGAACCCACTATGTATGTCATACTGGCCTTGAAGCCCAATCCTCCAGCCTAGGCCTCTCAAAAGCTGTGCACCACCACATTCCACCGGTCATTCCCTTGACTACACTTGACCTTAGCTCACCTCTCTATGGTTCCCTCGTCAGGAGACTAGAGAAGAACAGCATAGGGATTTCTGTGCAAGGGCCCGAGAAGGAAGAGATTTCTAATCAGATTCACGTGTCTGGAACAGGAATATAGATACTTCTCTAATATGACCACTGGAGTTTTCATCATTAAGACTCTCAGAGAGATTCTTGGGTATGTGGTAGCCTTTGACAACATAGAATGTTACTTCCAAGACCAAGGTCACATACAAATGTCCCAGGGATAGTTAAGGTGTTGTTGCTAAGCTGGATGGCATGCGTTCAAACCCCCAGGTACCACATGATGAAAGGAGAGACTTATGCACGCACACACACACACACATACACACACACACACACACACACTTTCCCTCTCTCGCTACCTAAATAAGCAAAAAAAAAAAACATTCCATTCACAAAACTGAGATCTATGAAATGTTATTAAAAGTATCTTATGGTTTGATTATGCATATATTGCATGCTTATCAGAGAACCCCTAAAACTACATTCATTGAAATATGCATTCCCTAAACTATGGATAGCTAAAATGAGTAAATAAATAACACAATAAAAGTGTCACACTAGGTGGCTAGATAAACGGCTTTGTCAGTGAAGTATTTCCTGCAAGCCTCAGGACTTAAGTTCCATCCCCACAGTGTGCGCACATGCACACACACACACACACACACACACACACACACACACCACATTCACAGTAATTTTTCCCTGGCCTTTGATGGTATTTGGTGTCTAGGGCTACACAGAAGTGATTTTCCCATTAACAAATTCAAGGCAGACAAGCAGGAGACGAGCACACAAAATGGGAGGCCACGACAACCTCTTCTTTTTTATTTTCAGCATGTATTTCCCAACTTCCATTTGAGTGCAGACTTGCCTGGCTTATTCGAAAGCTCACTTCAAAGGAAATCGTAAGAACTTGTTGCAAGAGAAATTGAGAGGCTTTCCAATTTCCCAACTTCAATAAATTGCTTCTTGGCCGCATCTCTGAGAGTCACTCTGGACAGGAAATTGACAGCTATGGTTCATTTTGGGGAGCAAGGGCCATGAAAATATCACTGAGCTGGGGCAAGGATATCACCGGGACAGAGAGATACTGCTCCCTACAGCAATAGGTACTAAGATCCAAAGCTTGCATCTAGGAACCAGTCCTTGAGATGCCTGAGCAAGGGGTATACAGCTTCCTAGCTCCCACTAAAGACTGCGCTTTTTTTTGGACACTTTATTTCACTTGTTATTATTATTTCTCTGTGCACATGATGTGCGCATATGTGTGTTTGTGTATACATGCCGTGGCATATATGTGTGGATCAAAGGACATCTTTGTGAAGTTTAGTTCTCTTCTTCCACCTTTTTGTGAGTCCTGGGAATCAAATTCATGTTGTCAGGCTTGGCCACAAGCTGCTTTACAAACTGAGTCACCTCACTGGCCCAGAACAACCCAGACAGTGCTGTATGATGTACAGTATTATAATGACTGATACTATATTTGTTACTGTTTTCATTGCTATGACAAAATGCATGACAAACACAGCTTGAGGAAGGAAGGGTGCTGTGCAATAATCCTTCTGTACACTGTGAATATATATTATTCTCGATGGTTAATAAAGAACTGGTTGGTTGGTAGCCAGGCAGGAAGTATAGGCAGGACAGCCAACCTAAGGATGCTGATAGGAAGAAGAGCAGAATCAGTGTAGTCACCAGGAGACACAGAGGGAGGAAGACATGCTGGAGGACAGTTAAACCCACAAACCGTGTGGCAATACATAGATTAATAGAAATCTGTTCATTTAAGTTGTGAGAGCAAGTTAACAATAAGCCTGAGCTATCACCCGAGCATTTGTAACTAATATTCAGCCTTTGTGTTGGTTATTTGCAAACTGGTAGATGGGACAGAAACATCTGCCTACAGAAGGGTTTCTTTTGCCTCATGGTTTAAGAAAGGATAGAGCCCACTGTGATGGGGAGGACAATGCAGGACTGGGGGGGGCTGGTAACATCACATCAAGCAAGAGGCAGACAGCAGAGCGGGTAGGGACTTCTATCAAACCTCAAGGCCCAACTCCAGGGATCCAGGTTCAGTCCCCAGCTCCATTGTGGGCCAGTATGATTTATTGTGTCGCAACATCCCGCAGAAGAAATATATGTATGCTACTGCAACCTGTAGGCACAGGTTTGGGATCTCCTAGATTTAATGTACAACGCAGGATAATTCCTCAACCAGAGAAGCCCAGTAGGCAACTCTGCACCCAAAGGTTTTACAATTTTCTAAACAAACATTACAGGTTGGGAACCATGTGTTTGAATTTATAAGCCTATGGGAGGTATTTCACACTCAAACCACAACAGATACCTCCCTGTTTCTGTCATTCATAAGCTTGTGCACTGAGGGTGTACCCTGGGTATCTTCTCCTAAGGCCACTATCTGGGGGAATTCCTAATAAGTTCTCTCAAGATCTCTTATGTCTGGCTGTTCTTTTGACTCTTGATTCCCATCTCAAGCTCATGTTCCTATCAGGACAGATCTGGCTTTTTGTTTGTTTGTTTGGTTGATTGGTTGGTTGTATTTTTTAAGCATCTGACTATCTGTGTCCTCAGTCGGCTTTTTTTGTCTATGTTTTTCATTCTACAACTCCACTTGCCCTGATAATTACCTTTTGAAATCATTCTAATAAACAAAACTGCAGCATAAGCAGGAGTCCATTTGACTGCTGAATTTTTTTAGTACTGTGCAAAATATTGAGTTCCTTTACTACATTTTGATACACATATGGCAGTGTGCTCTGTGACTACCCATCCCAACTACCCTCTTGTCTGAGGGAAATGAATAACAGAGTACCTCACTATCATCTGAGCTCCCAGTTCTCTAACCAAAAGCATCGGAACCATGGTGGGAGGAAGGAAGGTACCGGGAAAATACCTTTCCCAGATACTGCATCCTCGGTACCGGATCCATGTCTTCCTGCTGTGGGAACACAGGCAAGTCTTGGATGCTGAGACACAGCTTCCTGGCAGGCGGCACCACATCTGAGAGTTTGTCTTCCAGTTGGCACTGTAATTGAGCCATCCCAGGCCTGGTTCACCAATCTGTGAAGTCAGATGCTGTTAGATGGGGAGATCTGTGGTAAGAGTGGACACATGGGCATCGGCTTATTACCTTTTTGCTTTGCCTGGGGACTGCATCCTTTGGTCAGAAGCAATGTCGTACGAGACAGTGAATAATGCATTCACTTGACAGATGACAGGGCCAGTAGAGCCCGGGGCCAGGAAGCAAAAGTGAAAATCAAACTTAAAACAAAGGTCTGTTCCAGTGAGAATAAATGGCAGAGCTCTGTTAGGGGGAACAGACCAGTGTAATCAAGCTACCTCCAGGTGTCTGGATGGATTTCTTCTGTGCTGTGCTGTGCTGTGTGTGTGAGTGTACATAGCAGTCAAAGGTCAACGTTGGGCATCTTCCTCCATGCCTGTCCATCTTATGTATTGAAGCAGCATCTCTCCGTACACCTACAGAGTTCCTATTTGGCTAGACTGGGTGACTGGTGAACCCCAGGGGCTCTACCTGTCTCTATATCCCAAGTGCTGGGACTATAGGTTTGTACCTTCACACTCAGGCATTTTATGCTGGTTCTGGGAGAACGAACTGTTTTTATTCATCTGTTTATTTTACATCCTGGACACAGCCTCCTGCCATACTCCCCTCCCAGCCCCTCCCCCACCTCACACCCTCCTCCAATCCCCCAATATCCTCCTCTTTTATCTTCTCTGCCCCCTCAGTCTCTGTGATGAACACGACTCTCCAAACTTAACAGTCACCATCTTCATCAGATAGTCTGTGCCTATTTGCAAGAGACCAACATGGCCAATCAGGTTGCTGACATTCCCTCAAACAAGGAACCTGTGGGAAAAGTCATGGGACCCTTATCTGTGTTTCGAGCCATTCTCTATTTTATATGTAGTGCTGCCATAATTGCATGTGGTCTCTGGGTCTAGGAAGGGCTATCAGATATAGTCTTGGGAGGTTACTTGAAAAGGGCTCCATCTATGAGACTATGGGAATGGCATAATACATGGCAGGCAAAGATTTTTCAGTGTGTTGGCTTTGAGGTCCACCATATTCCTTTTAGGAATCCCTTAACCACACTCTGAAAGAAAGCCCAATACACTCATTGGTTCACCAGGATGAATTGTCTGGAATCGTACTTTGATTTGTCACTGAGGGTTTGTAAGGAGGGAATAGATGGAGTCGGTGGGGGTTTGGGGGAGGTAGTTTAAACCCCCAGCAACAAGTAGCCTGAACTGGCCATCTCCTGTGACCAGATTGGTGCATGGTCTAATTGTCATCAGAAAGGCATCATCCAGCAACTGATGGAGGCAGATGCAGAGATCCACAGCCAAACATTAGGCAGAGTTCAAGAATCCTATGGAGGATGAGGAGAAAGGAGTATAGGAACCAGGGGTTTCAAGAACACCACAGGAAGCTCACACAATCAGCTAACGTAGACTCATAGGACTCTCAGAGACTGAACCAGCAACCGGGGAGCCTGCGTGGGATTAACCTAAGCACCATGTATGTATGTATGTATGTATGTATGTTACAGTTGTGTAGCTTGGTCCTCTTGTGGGATTCCTAAGAGTGGGAGCAGGGGCTGTCTCTGACTCTTTTACTGAATTTTGGGACCCTACTTCTCATACTTGGTTGCCTTGTCCAGACTTAATACATGGGAGGTGCTTAGACTTACTGCAACTTGACATACCATGGTTTATTAATACTCAGGGGAGATCTGTCCTTTCGTGAATGGAGACAGAAGAGGAGAGGATTGGGGAATTGGAGCAGGGGGTGAGATGGGGGAAGGCTGGAAGGGAAGGATGGTGGGAGGCTGTGTCTGGGATGTAAAATAAATAGATGAATTTAAAGAAAACAAGTAGTGCTTCCTCAGATACAGGCTGATTAGCAATGTCAGCATGCTGGTCACTTGAAAGCAATGGTTCTCAACCTGTGGATTGTGACCCCTTGGGAGGGTCAAACAACGCTTTCACTGGGATTGCCTAAGACTCATCTACATATCAGATATTTACACTATGATTCATAACAGTAACAAAGTTGCAGATATGAATTAGCAGCAAAATAATGTTATGATTGGAGGATCACAACATGAGGAACTGTACAGAGGGGCTGCAGAGCTAGGAAGGTTGAGAACCGCCACTCTAGAGTGACAGCAGGTGTCAAGACCTTATCAGTCATGTCTCTGAGACTGCTCTTTCACTGTGTCACTGTATATGGACGTATGTACCTGGAGTTTGGGGGTGATGATATTGAGGCGCGGTGAGACTGCTCTGTCCACCCGTTAAGAGATTCTTAAACTATGAGCGTTTGCACCGGATGCAAATATTCACAAAGCCAACCTGAGGGCTTGCAAGAAGGTTCAGCAAGTATAGAGACGTTTTCCACTAAGCCTGATGACCTGAGTCCTGTCAGCTTACCCCTGTGAGTTGCCCTCTAGCCTCTACACATGCATCACGGCATGTGCATGCCTACGCACATAAACACGGACAGCGAATAAAGAGCCACAATGAAATATTGAAAGCTGATGTGAAGCTCCCAGCCTACATGGTCATTTACTGAAGTCCTTGCTACCAACATCTAGCTCTTGCTCCTTCCATCTGGGGACCCCTTTCCATGGGTGCCACACTAGCCCACCTTTGCAGATTTCTCTGCCTGCTTGGAAGTCTCGTGTCTCAGCAGCCTGGCTGGCCCACAGTGACGACATCATCCTCCACTGTTATGGCTTAAATATGGAGTCTCTCCCATCGGCTCCTTTATTCAATGCTAGGTCCCAGGTGCTGCTGCTTTGAGGAGGTGGGAAGAACACAATGTGTGCAGGGATGTGCACCTGTTTGCCCACAGGTAGAGTGCAGAAGAGGATGTCAGGAGTTCTTCTCTGTCTCTTGCTGCCTTATTCTTTTGAGATGGAGTCTCTCGCTGAAACTGGAGCCAGGCTGACACCCACCAAGTCCCAGTGATTCTCCCACTGCAATAAAGGAGTTTCAGGCACACATGGCGCCATGTTTGGCCTCTGGTGGATGTGCTGCTGGGGATTTGAACTCAGGTCCTCATGCTTGAACAACAATCATTCTCACCCACTGAGTCATCTCTTCAGTTCCACTCGCCTCTTTAAGGATTTTCCCCCCATCAACAGCATTACATTAGACCCCAGAAACCCAATTTTAGATTAGGAAGAAATCTGCCATCCCCCTTCTGCAGCCTCTGCCTCAAGATATTGAATTTCCAGACACAGTAGAATCATATCAAGGGCTGCCACAAAAGAAAAAAAAAGGAAAAAAGCTCATAAATGCTTGTGCTCGGCCCGTGGCAGGTTTTCATTAGGTCTTAATGAAGCCTGGGTCTGCAATCCCTGGGGCCCTTTTTAATTTCCACTTGATCGGGGCTCAGCCAGTTCCTTAGCCCCGAGGATCCCCAGAGGACACTAATAACTCCTGGCCTCACATATCAGAACCAGAACTCAAGGCTTGAGCTGAGGACAGGAAGAGGGCATTGATGGATTGTAGAAGGACCTAGAATGACTCCAAAGAACTGTTGTGGAAGAGTGTGTGTGAATACTCACCTGCATGCACCAAACATACCACGCACACATACAGCACATGCACACAACACACACACAAACACAGCACACACCATATGTACCACACACAACACACAGCACCCATACAACACACAACGCACGTACGTAAAAATGTATCACAACATACAAAAAATACACACACCACACCAACATACACACAATGCACACACCACACCACACATATATACGCACAACAACACATGCAAGGCCATGCAAAAATAATTTACTCTTAAAGGGCATGTTCCCAATGATCTACATCCTTCAACTAGGTCCCACCTCCAGAAGGTTCTACTGTCTCCATATAGCCCACTTAGCTACAAATCCATTGGCGCTTAAAGCACTGATGACATCAGAGCTCCCATGAGCCAATCACCTGACTGAATCCCCCACCTCTGTACACTGCTCCACTGAAAGGCCAAGCTTTTAGCTATGAGTGTTCTGGGAGAGAAGGCATTTAAGGCTCCATTGTGATAACAACTTATGTTCATCTCTGTCTACAAGTGTGGCATGTGTGCACATGCATGTGAGCGCGGACACTCACACTTGGTGAGGCCAGAGGAGGATGGATGTTAGATGTTCTGCTTACTCCCTTGAGACAGGGTCTCTTACCGAACTTAAGGTTGGCTGGCAGCCAACGAAGCTCAACGGTTCTTGCTCCTCTCCATAACACTGGGGTCACAATTGTACAGGGGGTATTTAAAGTTCAGTTAGGAGCAGTGCAGGACCACCGTTGTGTATTGTGCATTCATGCTTGCTAGGCTGGGTAAGTGCTCTGCAATTCCTGTTCACGGTGCTTCTCCACGTTGCTCCACAACATGGGGCATCCATCCTGGGTCTGAGGCAGTGCGGCCACTCTAACCACTGCTGGCTGTTCTAGTTGGACATATGTTTGCCTTCATTGCACATAAGCCTCACTGGCCGCACACACATGGGTCTGGCTGCCACTAGCAATATCGCAGGCTGGCTTGCCGTTGACAGCATTTTCATATGCTAATAAGAATTAATAATTCATGTGCAGTAATCTGCCCTGTGGTTTTTTTCCCTCCTCTTTACTGGTCCTTGGGGGACACAGTAGACCATGAGCAATGCATCTTGAGGCCAAGGGCTGGCATCTCAGAGCCTCTGGACCCACTGAACGTGGAGAAGGTGACTGAGGTGGACATCACAAGTTTCTCATTCTGGAAGTCTTTCATGTTCCGTGCTGGCAGCTGAGGACCTGCTGTGGGGAGCCACCTGTGTCAGCACTGAGAATGAGTCCTTGTCTCTGAGTGTTTCTGTCTTTTCTGACCTTCTGTGGCAATTATTTAAAAGCAGGTACCCTGTGATTGCTTCTGGACTTTGCCAACCCTGAGCAGCTCTCCCTGGGTGATGAGACCCAGCAGGACCACAAGGGCCTTTTCTATTTAGGTTAATGTCGGCGTCACCCTGGAACCAGGAGGAATTTTCCAAGCGGCTAATTTGTACTCTGCTAGGAGACATGAGTGATGAGTGGCGCTATTTTAAGCTTTCTAATGGGAGCACTGCTTTGGGGTACTGGATGCTCTCAAGTTCTTATCTGGCATTACTTCCGCGTGTGCTAAGTGATAACTTCGGGTGCTCCCATTTAATTCAACAAGTATTTATCATGTACCTGCTGCATGCCGGGCTCTGAGCTAAGTGCCTCAGAGGGGCGGGTATAAAGATGAATGGTTCATTTACTCATTCATGTTTCCATTTAATCACTCACTCAGCAAGCACTTCCGAGGCCCTGGTATTAACTGGGTCCTTCCAAGTGTTGTAGATGGACCTGCATGCCAATGATGACTTACATGAGTTACTTTTCTCATTGCTGTGAGCAAACACTCACACACTGGAACTTGAAGGAGATTGTGTGTGTGTGTGTGTGTGTGTGTGTGTGTTTTGCACATACATGTTTGAATGTGTGTGGGCACATGTATGTGGAGATGTTCTGCACTTGTGTGAGTGTGCATGAGGAGGCTGGAGACTGGTATCAGAAATCATCATCCTCTAACTTACCCAGTGAGAGAGGAACTGTCAGTCAGAGCTCATCTATACTGGGTACTTCCTCTAACTTGAAACAAACTACAGTTACCTGGGAAGAGGTTATCCCAGCCCAGGAATTGCACCCATTAAGCTAGTCCATGGGCATTTTCTTGATTAATGATTGGTGTGGGATACAGCTCATTGAGGGCAGTGCCATTCCTGGGCAGACAGCCCTGGGCTATATAAGAAATGTGGCTGAGCAAACCAGAGGGGAGAGACCCAGTAAGCACCATTCCTTCCCAAGGTGTTTTTTGACAATGTTATCCTTAGGAAACAAGGGCATAACCAATACAGCTAGTCTCACTAGCCGGCTTACTTTGGGGATGCCCTGTCTCCACCTTCCCAGACTGCAACTACAGATATCTAAGCAAACTATGAAGATTAAACCAGCAAGCAATGTCCCTCCATGGTCTCCTCTTCAGTTCCTGCATCCAGATTCCTGCCTTGGCTTCCATTCATTAAATAAGCCCTTTCCTCTCTAAGTTGCTTTTGTAGGTGTTTTATTACAGCACAACAAAAAAGCAAACTAGGTATGCTGGCTAGTTTTATGTCAGCTTGATACAAGATATAGTCATCTGAGAGGAGGGAACCTTAAATGAGAAAACACCTCTATAAGAGTGTGTTGTAGTCAAACCTGTAGGACATTTTCATAATTAGTGATCAATAGAAAAGGGCCCATCCCAGTGTGGGTTCTGATTTCCATCTCTATAACAACATCAACAAGAAATGATCAAGGGAAAGAAGGAAGGGAAGCACTGGGGAAAAAAGGGAAGAAAAGGGGTAGGGAGGAGAGGGAAGGAAAAGATTACAGAATGGCATGCCCAAGGAAGCCAGCAGATAAGAAACCCTACTCCTAAATGTCTAAATGCATTGTGTGTGTGCCTAGAAGACAGGGAGATCTCGGGGCTTGCTAGTCATCCAGCTTCACCAAAATCCAGTTTCAGATTCAGTGAGAGACCCTATTTCAAGGGAATAATGCAGATCATGATAGACTAGAATGTTTGTCATCTTCTTCTGGCCTCTGTATATGCATAGCTTCTACACACACACACACACACACACACACACACACACAGAGGGGGGGAGAGGGAGGGAGACAGAGACAGAGAGATACAGTGAGAGAGAGAATCCCATAACGGTTCCTTCCAAGAGATTAAGGCACCATTTACCATCTCACTCATTAGTCTCCTGAAACACATACAAGTGGATGTCAGATGACAGAGGAGGCATTCATGCTTGCCCAAGAAAAGGGCTTTCCCCCCAATTAAGAGACTATCTAGTTATGTCATTGTGCCCATCACAAAGTAGATGCTCATAAATATTTATGTAACAAATACATGGCACACGGCCCATACCATTTCTCAGACTCTGAAGGCTGGAATGAAAGAGTGAATGAACTTAAGAGCCACAAGCTGGTGTGATCTTAGAGTTTCCAGAGTCTGGGGCTTCAATAGACAAGTGTCTCAAATTATACACGCTCTAAAGGCTGACGCCACGGAGAGGCACTCATCCCCACCTGCACTTCACAAGTTCGAAATGGGGGCAATCTCTCTCTGACTAATGTAGGTGAGACGCCTAAGTCAGCGTGGCTGCTCCTCGTGTGTGTTGATTTTATAATTGCATGGGTGATTGGGAAAATGAGCCCTCCGTCGTTAATTGCCAGCATCAAATAAAAATGTAAAATACACAAAATATTCGTTCCTTGAATCCCGGCCCGACTCCATTCAGATCGCTTCCTTCACCTTCTGCAAATCATTGACTAATGAAAGATTGAGAGGGTGGGAGGTGATGAAGAGATATGGAATTATCTGGAAGGATCCAGCTGTAGGAAGCAGCAGCAGGGGTTATTGAAGAGAGTTTTACACTGAATGACTGCTCCACCATTTATTACTTTCACAACCCCAGTCGAGGAATTAAATGTGTGTGAGACTCATTTGGTGAAAGTTAATAATGTCTTCCCCACTGGGCTGTGGTAAGGATCCTATCAAATCTTTTTTTTTTAATCCAGCACCTATCACCATGCCTGAAATGTAATAAGCTACATATAAATATTAGTTCTCTCTGAATATGAAATAACACAAATCATTTGGCATAGTTTGTGGAACATGACCATCCAGGGGATACAAATTGGGATGCTGAGAGGGCAATTCGTTCATAAGCAGATCAGTTGGAACACTGGTCCTCAAATGTATTATTTTGAAATAAATCAGTAACTTTCAATCTATTTCAGCGATATGGTTATCTGCAGGTTTACTCTCATGATTTTTAGCCAGAGATACAGAGACTGCTGTAGATATTGTCATCCAGACGGGGTTCCACAGAAGGAATTATAAAGACTTCTGCTTTTTAAAAACAATTATCTATGAGCATAGTGTATATGTATGGGGGTCTGTGCACATGTGTGCAAGGGCCCACGGATGCCAGAAGAGGCTTCAGATCCCCTTAAACTACACTTAGAAGCCATTGTGGGCTGCCCTACACGGACTGTGGGAATCAAACCTGTGTCCTCGGCAAGGGTAGCAAGTGCTTGTATCCGCTGAGCCATCTCTCCAGCCTCTTATGTAGGGAACTAGATGCTCCTGAACTTGACCGTGAAGATTATGGCACAAGCAAAGGGCGTCATGGGTGAATCAGAAAGGCAAGCAGCTGGTAATTTAGTATCTGTAGCATACTGCAGAGTGTCACATAGCCCAGGTTGAAACCTTATATTCACATGCTCGCATCTGCCACCCAAAATCACTCCTATTTCCTCTGCCTTCCCAATCTGTCTGGATAAAAAGTCTTATTGAGAGAAAGGACTAGATAAAACTACGTAAGCTTTAGCAGTAAAGTATTTACCTTGCTAGCACAAGGTCCTGCGTTTGATCCTTAGAAATCACATATTAAAAAGCTTGATGTGTCAATGTTCACTTGAAATCCCAGCACTAGGGGAGTAGATGGATCCCTGCAGCTCCTGGTCTACTTACCGAACTCCAGGCCGGCAGGAGATGCTGTCTCAAACAAACAAGGTTGTTGGCTCCTGAAGCATGGTATTCCAAGGTTGTCCATTGGCCTCCATGTGGGCAAACACATGGAAGTGACCTGAACACATATAAGCACACACACAATCACATACATAGATGGAAAACTCAAACTGAAAGGGAGAGTCTGAGAAACGTAAATTTCATGTTCCAGGAAGTTGCAAAGCAGAGAAGACCCTGTAAGGATATAGAATACCAAGCAATAGAATCAACCACTATTTTATGCTTTTTATTTATCTTTTATACTTGCAAATACACCTCCTTGCTGGCATTTCTTCGTAACTTCAAAATCAACACTGGGGGTTCTGTCTTGGATACTTGAGGACACCTGAAGAACGGTGTATAATTTGAGTCAACTCAAACATATTATTAAATCATGCTTTTGTTCTGTTTGTTTTTCTGAGGCAGAGTTTTATATGGCCCAAACTGGCCTTGTATTCATTGTATCAGCAGGCTGGTCTTGAACATTTTATTCTCCTGCCTCAGCCTCCCAAATGCTCACAATTGTTTTTATTGGCCTTTCTCTCACTGTGACTATATTACTTAAGGGAGGAAAGATTTCTCTGGAGTCATGGCTTCAGGAGATTCAGTTTATTATGGGAGGAAGACATGGTGGCGGGGCAGTTTACATTATGTCCAACTAGGAAGACGAGGGAGAGAGAGAGAAGGCAGGGAGGGAAGGGGGAAGGAGAGAGGGAAAGAGGAGGGGAGGAAGGAAAGGACAGCAGAGAGACACAGACAGAGGAAGAAGAAAGGAAGAGAAGAAAAGAAAGAGAAAGGGACAGCTAGGAATAACAGAAATGTGCCCTATAGAGTCTCCCTCCGAGGAAGAAGAAGGGAGAAAGGATGAAGTGGGAGGAGGAAAGGGAGGGAAACAGGGAAGAGGAGGATGAGGAGGATTTGAATAATCAGCTAGGGATAATGATTGGGACCCTACAGAACCTCCCCCACAGCCTCTCAAACAATTCCACCAACTGGGCAACAAGCATATAACATAGGAGCCTGTGGGGGAGTTATCACAGTCAACCTACAACAATAATGTGCCTGCATCCAGCATCCAGCAGATGTTGAACAAGACTAGTTTTCTTTCTGTTGCTGTGGTAAATAAAGCACTCTGACCAAGAGCAATGTAGGTTAAGAAAACATCTATTTCAGCTTACAGATTATGTGAACAGTGGAAGTCAGGGCAGGGATTCATGCACAAACTTGAAATGGAAGCCACAGACAAGCACTGTTCATCCTCAACTAGCTTTATTATATAGCCCAGGGCAATTGCCCCAGTGTCTTAACTTCAAGCTACTTCTATAGTTGTAGACCTGACTTACATGTGATACTAGTTGTACTGACTGCCTTTGTGTCAACTTGACACAAGCTAGAGTCATCAGAGGAAGGAGCCCCAGTAGACTAAAAGTCCCAACAAGATACAGCTGTAAGGCATTTTCTCATTTAGTGATCAATGGGGCAGAGCCAATACCATGGTGTGTAATGCCATCCCTGGGCTGCCCATCCTGATTCTGTAAGAAGATGGACTAAGAAAGCCAGGGGAAGAAAGTTAGTAAGCAGCACTCCTCCATCAACCTCTGCATCAGCTCTTTACTCTGTGATCTTTCCCTGTTTGAGTTCCTGTCTTGACTTCCTTCAGTGATGAACAGCAATGCTTTAAACTCCTTCCTCTCCAACTGGCTTATTGGTCATGGTGTTTTGTCACAGCAATAGTAACCCAAACTAAAACACTAGCTTTCCTTTGGTTTGTATTACCTAGAATCTCCTAGTTTTGTTGTTGTCTGTTTTACCTTAACTCTTTATTATTTAAGGTATTTAAATTTTGATATGAGCATCTCTACAGAAGTAAGAATAGCATGAGTTTCCAAGATTTAAGTTATGACTTTCTTAAATGTTGGTCTATGAATTTACTTAGGAAATCAATACAGATGATGCACACATTCATTATCTTGCTTTCTTTTCCTACTTGTGTGATACCCTGGCAAAAGCAACTTAAGGAAGAAAGAGTTTACTTGGCTCATAATTTGAGGTTACCATCCATCATTGCAAGAAGGCATCAGGAACTTGAGGGGGTTGGTCCCATCAAATCCACATTCAGAAACAGAAAGCAATGGATTCATATATGGTAGTCCTCAGCTCTCTGTCTCCACTTTTATTCCGTGTTTCAAATCCCCTCTACAGGGAATGGTGCCACCCACAGTGGGCTGGGTCTTCCCTCACAGACATGTCCACAGGCTAACCTAATCTAGACAATAACTCCCTGAGAAGTTCTTCCCACATGAGTTTATGTCAAATTGACAACCAAAGTTAACCATTATATTTGTCATCTGTACAACTTGAGTATATGAGTGTGTGTGACTGTGTTCTTGTATTATATTACTACAAACACACACACACACACAGAAGAGAGAGAGAGAGAGAGAGAGAGAGAGAGAGAGAGAGAGAGAGAGATTACTTTTCTGCTTTTTGTTACTGATTGAAGAGGTGCTTTGCATTTTCTGGAAAGTTATTTAAACAGACTTTCATAAGTATGCATTTTGTTGTCCTTTGTTTATCAGTTGGTTGTTGGTTTGCTTATGTTCTTGTGACAGGGTCTAACTGTGTATCATTGGATGGCCTGTAACTCAGTGTAGACCATGTTGGACTTGAACTATCAAGAGATCCATCTTCCCTTGCCTCCTGAGTGCTGGAATTAAAAGCATGTGCCATCATACCCAGCTTAGTATGTTCTCATCCCCTCCACCTCTTTTCACTCAGTACAGAAATTTTGAGATCCATCTTTATTGTGTCTGTCAGTCAATTTATTTTAATAGTAACTTTTAAAGAGCATAACGTGATTCTTTGGAAGTTCAATTTTCAGGTATTTCTATAGATGGTATTTTCAGTATCATAGCTAAATGTGTTTTTGTTAACCCATGTTCACCATGAATTTCTTCTATTTTCCTTTAGGTGTTTTGTGGAATTTTTGGGCTTGACAGTGGTTGCAAGATCCATGCATGGACAGATGTATGGACAGAGAGAGGGAGAGAGAGAATCAGTGTATGTATCAGTGTGCGTGTGTGTGTGTGTGTGTGTGTGCAGGTGCATGTGGAAGCCAAAAGGTGGCATCAGATTCCCTAGAGCTGGAATTATGACAAATGGGAGCTGCCATGGGTGCTGAGAACTAAGCTTTAGTCTTCTGCAAGAACAGTGCACGTTCATAACTACTGAGCCCTCTTGCCATCCCTTCCAGGATTATTTTTGTTGAAGAATGCCATTTCTCCACTATTTGCTTAATCTAACCGACTATTTTGCATTAGTTCCCCATATCTTGATTACTGTAACTTTAAGTCTTTAATAAAAAGTGTTCATGCTCTAACTCTGTTTCTTTTTTTCAGAATGATTTGGCAATTCGAGCTATTTTGAGTTTCCAGGTGAATTTCATAATGAGTCAATTTCTAAGAAAAAGAATCACAGGCATTCAATTAGGATTGTATTGAATGTATAGATCAATTCAGAGAGAGTTGTCAGCTTAATTATGTCTAGTTGTGTGACATGTGAACACAGTGTATTTCATTTATTTAAGACTTTATCTCAACTCGTGATTCTTTTTTTGCCTTTCATATACAGATCTTCCCTTTGTCATATTTTGTCATATTTCCTTTAAGTAGTTCACATATTCTATAGTGGCTAAATGGTTTTGTAAAATCTTAGTTTCTGAGGCCGAGGAGATTGATCAGCTTGGGTTGAGTGCATACTGCTCTTTCAGAGGACCTGGGTTTGAATCTTAGCACGCACATCACAGGCTACTCCCAACCACCTGTAAGTGCATCTTCAGGGGATCCGATGCCATCTTCTAGACTTCATAGGCACTGCATTCACGGGAACACACACACACACTAAAATAAAATAATTTTTTAAATTTAAGTTTTTATTATTCCCTTGCAGTGTATAAATAATTTTTAGATGTTGGTGTTATGTCCTGAAACCATGCCAAACTCACTTGCTAACTGTTAGGTTTCGGTACTATTTGACCCTATTGTCCATATTAGCAATCATGTCACCTGTAGTAGTGTAATATATATTATATCAGTAAATTCTCATGTGCTGTTTGAGCTTACTGAGAAGTTGGCTCTGGAAGCAGGGTTATTTTCTGTTTGACCCTTCTGCCATAGGGACTGCTGACCAGCTTGTGACTAGGAGCCAGCATATCCTGTTCCCCTCCTTCCAATTAGGCCTGTATGCAAGTTCCTGTTTTCTGCCCGTCCTTATTGTCTGAATCCAAGTTCCTGCTATCTGCCCACCCTTATTGCCCTAGGCCCCTGGGAACAAGAGCTTCTGACCTTGGTAGTTTTCCACCATGCCTGCTGACTGGTATATAATGCTCCTCTCTCTTTACAATAAATGCCATTCTCCTTGCAAGAATGAGCCGCTGCCTTTTGTCTACATTTCAATCCTCAGGCCCTCGCTGGAATCCTTGAGAAGTGTTCTGCCCATACAGGCGCTACATTTCCCAACCCTTCATTTCACACCCACACAGGTTTGTCTCAAAGTGTCCTCCAACACCCCATGTGGCACCCAATCCCCACAAAATAACTGTGTAACAGGAACAAAACAGCCTGTCAGTTAAAACCATCATGCGCTTGGGGACAGCTGGAAGGTGACCTGTTTCCAACAGAGGTCACTAGTGCTCACCCCATGACATGAAAGTCTGTGCAGTGGCAGAGAGAAGCTGGACGCTCAGCCATGGAACAAATGCTCCATGGGGGACTCCAGCCAACTGCCTCAACCACCCCAGTCATTTCTGCTGAAAGTATGACACATGATTTGATGATGTCATCTCAGTATGTTTCTATTTGTTCTTTAACGTGGGTGATTAACCCTAAAGGACACTGCTTGGGATTCTCTTGATTGGAAACTCCAGTTGATTGCTTTAAAAGGGCTTTCCCAGTTGATTAAGGTTGTCAGATCTCTTGGGTTTGGAATTAAAGACAGTTGTGAGCTGCCTGGTGTAGATGCTGGAGCGCAAGCAACATACTAGTGGCTCCACCACTGAGTAAAATAACTCCTCCTCCCCCCACAACCATTGACTGGTGTGAGTTACCTCATCTGGATGCTGGGAAGCAAATTCCAGTGTTCTAAAAGAGCATCAATAGTCTATCAAGGTGGGATGAAACCTCATGGCTCCTCTCTGTTCATGAGGAAATGTTGAGGAACCCAATCAGTCCTGCACCAGGTAAAGCCAGCCTTACTCCTCAATTATGTAGTCCAAAGGACAGCCTCAAATGTGCTCAGTAGGCGTCGGGAATAAAAACTTCTTTCTTTGCCAAAGTAAGTCTGTTTGACTTGTCATCCTAAGACACGGAATCCCTCAGGTGTTCTTGTTTTGTCTTCAAGCAATGCTGGAACTCTGAGTGTAGGTTACCCAAGATGGTACCTCTAAACTGGAATGGTAGATTCTGCTAACTGATGTGAATGCACTTGACAGTCATCTTGAGATGCTGTGTTAACAGATCTGTCTTTTCAATCACTGCCATACCCTTTGCTCCAATTTCAGCCAATGCTGTGAATGTACACAATTGTAGATCAGAAACTCCACAGAGCTTGGTTAGCTGCAGATCAGAAGCATGAGGTGTTTGCATAGACCCAAGATAAATGATAAATGGCTGTTTTGTTGGGGAACAATTTACACAGAGAATAGTAAAGAACCACCGTGGCCTTCCTGCTCCAGGAGATGCAGTCTTTGCCATTCGTATCTGATTCATGACCCAAGAGAGAGAGCCTGCCCTCTACACTCCACCTTCCGGTCACATCCTCATCAGAAGCCACGCCCAAAGGGGCGTGGCCACTAACACAGTCACTGTCAGGGCAGGATGCCACTATATATGCATACTTGTAATTCAAATGCTGGAGTCTGTATTTCTCTATGGTACTTCACTTCAGTTCTTAGATCGTGTTATCTTGGAAAATGTTTTAACTTGAGCGTGGTATGGTATGTGTGTGTCCAAGTATTTATACCACAGCACAGGTACGGAGATCAGAAATCAACTTCATGTGTCAATCCTTGCCTTCCATTTTACTTGAGATGGGGCTTCTTATTCACTGCTGCATATGGCATGCTAGCTGGGCCTGTCTCCACCTCTCATTTCTTCACAGAAGCAGCAGGACTACGGAGGTATGTGTCCACATACTGCTAAAGGAATTTGGTAGATTTGAACTCAGGTTTTCATGAAAGACACATTAGTCACAATCCATCTCCCCAATCATATCCCAGAAAATACTTTGTTTATGTATGTGTGTTCGTACACACTCACATTGCGGGGGCAGGGAGTTCAGTGCCTACAGAGGCAGTAGGATTTCTGGAGCTGGAGTTTTAGGAAGTTGTAAGCCACCTGACCTGGATGCTAGGAGCCAAACTACAACATTCTGAAAGATCAGCAAGTGCTTTTAATCACTGTGCCATATCTTCACATACCCCCACCACAAATTTTAACCATATATCCTTCAGGCATCTGTTCACTTTTCATCAAGAGCAATTAAAGACTCATGGTGTGGTTAAATGGTAAACCATTTACTTGCCTACCAATTTTCAAGGCCTTGGGTTTAAGCCCAACTCTGCAAAATGTTAAGGATAATTTAGATCAAACTCTTTGCCAAGCTCTAAGTTATATCCTTCTATATTTATAAGTGCTACTATTATCTATTTCAGTCTCATTTCTGATAAAAGAGATAAGAAAGCTGTCTTGTAAGATAATGACATTATGTTCTGATACATATACATGTACATATGAATGCACACACACAGTGTGTGTGTGTGTGTGTTTACGAAAAATACTAAGGATGTTCAGAAAATGGAGATCTTAAACTGAGTAGGAGTAATCAAAGAGCTCTTCAGAAAAGTGGTATCATTTGAATCCAGCCCATGTGAAGAATGTACACAGGGGGAGAGTTGAAAAGATGGCTTGGCAGCCAAGAGCATTTGCTCTTCAAAGTTCTGTCCCCAGAATCTACACCAGGCAGCTCATAACCATGTGTAATTCCAGATCCAAGAGATCTAAACACCTTTCCTGGCCTTCACAGACAGCTGTAATCATGTGTGCAAACATATGTAAACAAACCGCCACATGCATGTGCGCATACACACAAAATACAATAAATCTGTAAATGAAGAATACATAGAAACATATTAAGTAAAGAAGGCAGGAGCAAAGGAGAAAAACAAGAAACGAATAGAGTAGAATTTTAAAGGCAAGGAGCCTATGACGGCATGTTCAAAGTCATGGTAACTCATTCCTATCGCACTGGGAGATTTAAAAAGCTAAGCAGTGTCAACTGTGTCTGAGAAGAGAGGATGTGGATCTGGAATACAATCTGCCAGTATTTGATGGAGTTGGGTTTGTCCATGCTTTCTGCCCAGTATTTAGAGTCTTGGTTTCTCCCCAGGGAAACTGTCACACAGCTCAGAGGAGCATCATATGAGATTCTGAGAGCCTGGAAGCAACGTTGAACAGATGATAGCATGCAGCGAACAGAAACTGAGAAAAGCATTCAATCTACACCTAGGACTGTAAAGGAGAGAGAGAGACGGAGAGAGGGAAAGGAAGAGAGAGCACGAATGGGCCAAGATATTGCAGAAAAAAAGACACCAGGGCTGGTAATGAATGATTTCCTTAATGTCAGCTGTTCATACTTGTTCATTCTTCTGTTAGTTACGTTGGGTGTTTAGGGAAAGTAATGGGAGATGAGGTGTGGTAGTGACTTGGATAAAGAACTTGATGGATCTTACTAAAGTGATGGATGCCCTTTTTCTGCAGGTGGAAGACAATCAAGTTGAGTTGATAAACTAGACTGTAACCTGGCCATGATTGTGTATTTATGGTTTATTTTTATTCTTAGCTCTCTCTCTCTCTCTCTCTCTCTCTCTCTCTCTCTCTCTCTCTCTCTCTCTCTCTCTCTCTGTGTGTGTGTGTGTGTGTGTGTGTGTGTGTGTGTGTTATACATGATGAAGGTGACCTTGGAGTTCAGAAGAAGATATCTGTATGCTTATATACAGTTATGAGTTGCCCAACATGGAAGTCTTGGAACTTAACTTGGGTCCTCTCCAAGAGCAGTAAGTGCTCTTAACTGCTGAGCCATAGCTCCAACCCACATACCTAGATTTTTTTAAAGACAGAAACAATATGTAGTTTTTTAAATTTATTCATGCATTCTTTTTGGATATGAGTGCTCTATTTGCATATACACCTGCATGATAGAAGAAGACATCAGTCAGAAAAGGGGATTAGATCTCATTATAGATGGCTGTGAGACACCATGTGATTACTGGGAATTGAACTCAGGTCCTCTGGAAGAGCAGCCAGTGCTCTTAACTGTTGAGCCATCTCTCCACCCCACATATCTAGATTTTAAGTTGATCAGGTGGATAAAAGCTTGAAGGGAAACCGGAAGGGTTGGCATAGACAGGGAAGTAGAGAATTGGGAGAAGAGTGGGATTCTTTAAAAGGCATTATAATACTAGCATTTCAGCAAGCGGTCTTCAGACTCATGCCCCTTTTTGGTTAAAATCAACCGTTAGAGTAGCTTGTGATACGGCTTAACTGTAAGAGGCTCTTTCCACCAAGTCTGAGCACCCAAGTTCAGTCTTCAGAAGCTGCGTGCTGTAAGGAGAAAACCAACTTCTTCAGGTTGTCCTCTGCCCTCCACACATGCGCTGTGGCATGTGAGCACACGTGCATACAAACACACGCTAAATAAAGAGAGGGGGGAAGGAAGGAGAGAGAGAAAGAAGGAAGGAAGGAAGGAAATGAAGGAAGGAAGGAAGGAAGAATGAAAGAAAGAAAGAAAGAAAGAAAGAAAGAAAGAAAGAAAGAAAGAAAGAAAGAGAAAACCAAAAATGAGAATGCCACATGGACTTCTCAAAGCACACGGAGGAAGCATTTGACAAGATCCAGCATCCAGCTGGGCACAGAGTTGCATGCTTGTAATCCCAACACACTTAGGAGGCAGATGCAGAAAGACCATGAATTCCCCTTTGGATATCATCATCCTAAATCCCGGTATACCTATCTTGTGACTGTGTAATGTTACATCCTGAGATGAGGGAAGAGCTGTGTGGCCTTGAATATGGTCAATATCCCTAACCTTGGTATATATGCTCTAGAACCAAACAGGTTCTGAGAAGCATTCTTTTCCATTTTGTGGGAAGTGAAGTAAGACCCCCATCCCCGCCCCCACCCCCACTCCCACCCTCCCTGAGCATGCTGGCTTGGACAGTGGTGCATGCTGGGAGGAAGACACAAGACATTTTTCTCACTGTGTGGAGTGAATGAAAGAAACCTCTTAGGGGTGTATAGTATATGTAACTGTACTCTAATGATCCCAGTAATAGAGCGTGTGTACTCAATAAGCTGTGTAGATCCCCTCATGGAGTCACCTGATGCCACATCTTTTCACGTGTCCCCAATGTCTCAGAGGAATCCTGGCTGCTTCTCAGAGCTGGAGTTGAGTTTCTTGGCTTGTAAACATCATGTCCTAGAAGGAATTAAAAATACTCTAAGAGACTCTTGAATTTCTCCCTTTGGCAATCAGATTATTGAAACAATAGACTCCAAGAAATTGAAATTTACCCAGAAATCTCATGCTGGGTGAATAAAATGACTTGTGTCTGCTACCAGCCAGAGGGGGAGATTATCTTTCCTGGAAAGAAATTTCACACAGCATTGACAATTTGTCAGACCACCATAAGGAAGGGAATGGAACTGAAACAATGATGAGTGAGATCATACCCTGACCAGGACTGCTGAGCCTTGCAAACCCCTTGCTCCCTATTTAAATCTAAACGTCATATTAAGACCACAAAGAGGGACATAGTTAATATCACTATAGCTAATGTTTTATGTTCCCAATGTAGCTACATTAAATAAATACCCCTTTTCTGCTTTACACTATTACTTGTTTGTTTAATTGATCTGTTACGGACAGGTACCTAAGCCAAATTTCTGAACACTACCAGAATCCAGGTTTTGATTCTGATCAATCTTAGTGTATGTTTTGAGAACTAAAAATATGAGAGGAGAGAATGCAGAGAGGTGAGGAAAGAGAGAGAGAGACAATCTAATGAAAGTGCAAGTTGAGAAAACAGACAATTGGTCAACCTCCTAAAACACCCGGATTGAGCAGACTAAGTCCTGATAATGCTGGTAACAGTAGAGCTAAATAATTAGATTGATAAGGCAGAGAAGGCTTCAATAAAGGAAGTGAAAGGTTGACCAAGCTCATGACAGAGAACTGGCTGAATTTTTTGGCTAAATGCATAAAAATGTGAATGGTTGACCATAACTATATATATATATATATATATATATATATATATATATATATATATATATATATATAACCTAGAACAGCGGGGAGCCAGAATTATTAGGGGGGATGAAACAGCCTGCTCAAATGCATCCAGAGAGAATATCTTTCAGAAAGTAGAGTACTCACAATTCACCCAGAATCAGTTTCTGGATAGGAAGTTGTAATGCTGGAAGTTTCAATTTTCAAAGTCAACACTGTTATGGTGATGAAGAGAGACTTACCTTCTAATTGCTTCTCTCCAAGGCTTTTGAGAGTATGCCAGGATGCACTGAGGGACCTATGAAAAGCCCCATTACTTAAGCAAAGTGTGACCATCACAGTCTGCACTCAGTACTGGGGCTGCTGCAGATTTCCTCTGTGGGAAACTGATGGCCTAAGTTCAAAAGCAGCCATCCTCTCCACCTGACATCCTGTCAAGATAGCAGGACATGAGGACCAAGAGGACAGGTTCCATGTTGTGCCCCATGAAAGCCACAGAAAAAAATAAGATTTTGGCCATGCATGTTCATGTATGTGTGAATACACATGGGCACACATGCACATGTGTGAACATGAGAGTACAGCTAAACTGGTAAGGATGAAGATGTTCTACACAGACAGTTGTGTCCCCCACTTGGGCTCACAGACCATTGAAAGAAGGGACCGAGAAATTGAAATTCCCCCAGGAATCTCATACTGGAACAAGTCTAAAGCCTGGGAACCTTTCTCCTAAAAGATATTTACAACTTACCATGCCATCTTGCAGGAGAGTAAAGCCAAAAGTGATACCTGCTTAGACATTTCTACCTCTGGCCCTCCACTTGAACAATAACTTCATGTCAGGACCAGGAAGACAGACCTGAGGTATTGCTGAATCTCTTTACCCCTCCTCTCAACGTGGCCACATTGACTAAAGCTGCTTTCTTGACCTTTTCTATTGATTTGGTTCTTTTAATTGGCTTCTTGAGGATGAAAGGCCCAACCTGGCTTCTTGGGTCTAAGTCCAATAACAAGAGATCAAACTTGGGTATTGTTTCTAAGGAGTTATTTAGATTATTTTTTTGAAACTGGATCTCTCAAAGGGATCTTGGACTTGCCATTTATGCTATATTCACAGGCCAGTGAATCTCACAGATTCTCCTATGGCTGAGTTCCCAGTGATGGAATTATAAATGCACTCCACTGTGCTTGGCTTTTATAAGAATGTCGTAAACTGAACTCAGACCATCATGCTTGCCCACCTGGAACTGTACCCCCTGAGCTACCTCTCCAGCCATAGGATATGAGAAGATTTACAATGACACTTCATTCTTGGGGGACAGGATGTTTCATTCAGTCTCTTGTGTGTGCATTCATTTGGCGATACCTGTGTGTGCTACTGTGAAACAGTTCAAGTCTGTGTCCTCACATAGATCCCATCCTCACAGAAAGTCTAGGAGACAAGAAAGGTGTGCAATATTTAGTTTATTTTGAGAAAAAGTATTCCTGTGTGGCCTTGGCTGGCCTTCAACACGTGATTTTTCTTGTCATACCTTCTTCAGTGCTGACGGGAGTATGCCGTTAAGCTTAGTGGAAACCTGTAATTCTGGCAGAGTGTGCTGAGAGCCTCAGCTCTCCTAAGGGACTGTCTATGATCACAGGCTCTATCCTGATGTGAGGGTGGGAAGAATTCCACAGGGGAGTGTTAGGGAAATAAAAGGAAGCTGATTCTGTTAATGCTTACAACTGAGAGTGTTAATTTCTAAACATGCACATTTGGATAACAAGAAGTGAAGTGGAGGATAAAATTGCCCAGCCCAGATTTCTACATTGCTTTTCATATCAATCTTGAGCCACGTCAGCTGACTTTGGAAGTTATATAGTATGGTATATAATTACACACGCACACACAAACACACACGCACACACACACACATGGACACACACACACGCACGCACACAATGCATACAGTATATTTTAATTAGCAACATTATGGTGCACAATTGACATATGGAGTAATAGGTTTCCTTATGGTATTGTCCTATAAGCTGTGTTTCAGTTGATCCTTCCCCTTACTCTTTTCCCCGTCTCCCCATTGCACCCTTCCCCCCTCGGTACTCTCCTTCCCACTTTCACGACATGTGCTCCGTGATCCTCCTCATCGCCCCCTCAAAGTCTCTTTTCATGACCTCCCTTCAGTACTGACCTCTACCCACATTCACCTTTACATAAGCACACACATATAAAAATCACAAGCTGTTAAGACGACCTGATGCTCTTGCAGTAGACCCAGTTTGGTTCCCAGCATTTTGCATGATAATGCCAGCTCCAGGGGCTCCAATGCCCTCTTCTAACTTGGGCAAACACTGTGTGCCTGCAGGACATATGCATCCCTACAGGCAAAACTCTCATATGATAAAATAAATACATCTATATTTTCAAATTAAAATTAGAATATGCATATGAGAAAGAACACACTTTGTCTTTCTGATGCCACGTAACCTCAATACAGTATTTTCCCATTCCATCTATTTTTCTGCAAATTTCATAATTTTGTCTCTCATTATAGTTGAATAAATCCCACTGTTTATGTGTAGCACATTTTCATTATCTATCCATCTAAGCCGTTTCTATTTCCTTGCTATTTTAAATAGAGCAGCAGTAAGTATGGAGGTGCATGTATCTCTGTAATGGGAGGTTTCTCTCTCTCTCTCTCTCTATATATATATATATATATATATATATATATATATATATATATATGATAATAACCAACATGCCAACTGGATGGAAATGTGCACTTGAAGAAATATACAGATGGCAGAGGTGGCCTTCCCTAGAGAAGAGAACACCAATTGGTTCTCTGGTGCCAAATTATCAGCCTTGAAAACATATGTAAAGGTAGCATTGTACAGATTTAACAGGTTATATTTAGGACTAGATATGCATATACATATATATGCATACAATAACAATAAGTGAAAAGTAAAAAAAGGCACCAAGAATTTGAAGGAGATTGGGGAGGGTTTGGGGGAAAAAAGGAAGGGAGAATTTTTGTAATTAAAGATAACACATCAAAATAAACTCAAAAATAATAGTGAATGAAAATGAATATTTATAAGAAGTGAAATGGTCATTTAGATGTTCATTGATGAGGAAAAACAATTAACCTTGAAGACAAGTAGTAAGAGTTTGACATTTGGCTGTCTGGGTCAAGTGGTTTATTGTGTGCATCCTAGCTGTTGTTTTAAGATGTATCACATTTTCATAAGTATAGCCCTAGGAGATCAGACAAAACTCTTGATTTTCAAGTAAAGGTTGTTGAAAATGGTAAGACCCTGGAGATACTTCACATGAATTTTCAAATCTGACGACTGTCATATTGAGTCAACATTGCTACCAGGTTTCCAGAGGCAAGTTTGCCTTTTGTGTGTATGCGTGTGTGTGTGTGTGTGTGTGTGTGTGTGTGTGTGTGTCCTGATCTAAAGTGATTCAATTCCCTGATGAGATCACATTTCCTCCCTCAAGTCCTAGTAGCCACCTGTGAAAATGTGAAAAAGAGGTTAAGCCCAGCTCTGTGTGCTACACTACCAGAATGCTGAATAACCGTTCAACCACATTTTTAAAAATGAAAGAACAAGGAAGGGTACCTGAACTCATGTGTTGTGGTATCTTAAGCTAGGCATTTTCAACTTGCTGCTTTCCTCTTTTTATTCTTTACCTTTAAAGGAGTCTCTTTTAATGCAACTCGTTTTTACGTTCCAGTTATGAGTATATGAGTTGGAGGAGAGGTAGGTAAGTCCACGTGAATATAGGGCCTATGAAGGACAAACGAGGGCATCAGATTCCCTGGAACTGAGCGCTACCAAAGCTGTGAGCTGCCATGGGTGTTGGGAAGTAAGCTCAGGTCTTCTGCAAGATCAGTAAGTGCTCTTAGCTGCTGAGCCGTTGCTCCATCTCCTTACCCTTTATGTTTGCCTGATCTGACTTAGGTGTACGGGTGAGATCCTCAGGCATGCCTCAGCTTCAGTGGTCTTCCCCTGCTCCCTTCCCCCACCCCTCAATGATTCCATTTTGCTTCATTCCCATGTCACGTGTATTCTGTGAGCCTATTTATTTCACCCTCCTTGTTTCTTTATACTTGCCTCATGATCTATCACCACCCAACATCCATTCTCTCTCTCTCTCTCTCTCTCTCTCTCTCTCTCTCTCTCTCTCTCTCTCTCTCTCTCTCTCTCTCTCACACACACACACACACACACACACACACACACACAAATCAAAATCTAAGACCTTAATACAGGGAAAATATGGCATGTGTCTGGGAGACTATGTTTAAAAGAATAATTTACAGTTCCATTCAGTTTTTCCTCCAAATGGCATGATTTTTCCTTATGGCTGAATGAAATCCCATTATGTATATATGCCACTTTTCATCAACTACTCATTCATTCATAGGCATCCAACTCTAGCTGTCCTTAGTGGTGTTCCAATCATTGCCCCTTGTCCAGTGTGTGACATGTGGCCTCCTCCAAGAAACCAAGCCATTGTTCCGTGAGCAGTTTCCACAGCTGCTGTGGGTCAGTCTGGCTTTAGGCATCTCTCTCTCTCTTTATTTGAAGCTAATGATAAACTTTGATTTATAAACATCTGTGGAATATAACATCTAAAATATTGTAACAGGCTTTTACTTTCACATGTTTCCATAAGTTAAAGTGTTTTCAAGTAGGTTATGTACATGAAAGTTAGATTTCTTTTCATATAATGAACAGAACATATTCTAAAACAAACAACATCCAACTACAGATAAACAAACTCATAGGTGTGAAAGGATGTGTAAATGCCCACTATTATTAACATAAATATAAACACGGTGCATCATTTCCAACATTCATAGCAGTGTTTTTGTTTTGTTTTGTTTTTCTTCCTTTTTTTTCATTTAAGTTAGAAACAAGCTTGTTTCACATGTCAATCCCAGCTCCCTCTCCATCCCCTCCTCCCCCGCCCTCCCCACCCAATCTCCACTCTGACCCCCTGGGAGGGTGAGGCCCTCCATGGAGGGTCTCCAGAGTCTGTTATATCATTCAGGGCAGGGCCTAGGCTCTCCCACAAGAGTCCATGCTGAGAGAGCATCCCTCGTTGAGGAATGAGCACTCAAAGTCTATTTGTACACCAGGGATAAATACTGCCCAAGGCCTCGTAGATTACCTAGGCCTCCTCACTGATACTCACATTTAGGGGGCCTGGGTCAGTCCCATGCTTTCCATACAGCCATCAATCTGGGGTCCAAGAGCTCCCCTTTGTTCAGGTCAACTGTTTCTGTGGGTTAAACCAGCCCAGTCTTAACTCCTTTGCCCATTAGTTCTCCCTTTCTGTCACTGGATTCCAGGAGTTCAGTTCAGTGTTTAGCCGTGGGTGTCTGCCTCTGCTTCCATCAGTCGCTGGATGAAGGTTCTGTTTCCCAGACTCTCTGGCAGTAGGATTGTATACTGACACTCTTACAAACCATTTTCCATAGTGATTTATTATAGTGACCTTTCAAAACAGCCTTGACCTAGAATGCTCTGTTTCTGCCCTTTGTCCTTCATATCTAGTCAAAGATCCTCGGCAAAGCAAGTCAGTCCCTTCCCATTCAGACAGCAGCCCATTCATCTACTCTCATCTTCTACATCCTCGATCCCATCCCATATTATTTGCTGTAATTACAAGGATTGGCTTCTTTCTCCTCTCTTGACACCCGTTTCTACCTCTCTGGCTTTTACAGCTGTTTACAATGTTTTCCTCCTCCTTTTTCTTCAATGCATACCTCACACTCAGGACCAGGACTGAGCCAACATAAGGCAATGCCCTCGAATGTGGTCCTCTGAGCCAAGCAACCTCCATCCTCATCAGATCAGTAGTGACTGCTTGTAGAGTGTATCATAATCTGGTTTGTGGACTCTTGACATTCTCTAATAGAAGGATGGGTTGAGGAGAGCCATTGGTCCTTTCACTGGGATGGCAGGGGCACATTTTAGCTGTTGCATGTAATTCTGCCCTAACAACAAGTAGCCTCGGGTCTCAGGAAGTGCTTACAGTATACAGCCTGGGAGGATTAATTGATAATGGCTCTATCTGTGTGACTATGGGGGAGCTATTAATTATTCTGAGTGGAGACTTTCCAGTGTGGCTGCTCTGAATCCTCTATACTCTTGTTGGGAACCCCTTGTGCATGCTCTGTAAGTCAGCCCAATAAAGTCGGTAGTTATCCAGGATGCTGGTAGAATTTAACATTGGTTTTTCATTGGGATCAAGTCAAGAGTAGATATTGTTTACTTCTCCCAAGTGACAGAATTCTCTCAACAGTCACTTGTATTGACAAAGGAAGAGCATGCTTTCATTTTTGGAATGGTGCAAATAACCAATACTCATGAGCTCCTTATGTTTGCCCCCACCAAGTCTTTAATCAGCTCCAACCTTGGACCACGCCCTACTCACACTCTATACTTCCATCCAGCTAAATGCCTCCTCCTTAGAATCTCAGTTCTACTCCCTAACGCTACCCTGTTTGGACTTGTATGGTATGAAATGTAATTTCATATTGTACTCTGTGCATAATTCCATTCCAATATGTATTCAATCCAACCATCAAGCATTTTATGAGGATTTGATGTTCTATGTGAATAAATGGATAGCAAGGGGGCCATTTATTTTACATGCAAAACCTTCTAATACAATCTCTCTCTCTCTCTCTGCTTCTTCCCTTCATTCTTTCCTTTATTTCTCTTTATCCTTTTATTATAGTGCTATGAATGAAATCCAGAATCTTGTACATGTAAGTTGGGCAGTCTACCACTGAATCTTGTAACCAACCTCTCACTGAAGGATTCTAGGCAAGTTCTCAGCTGTTGATCCATGTCTCCACTTCTCATTAGAGGGTTCTAGGCACTCTATCACTGAGAAATACCTCCAGATCCTTACTGAGAGAGTCTAAGCAGACATTCTACTGCTAAACAGTACATGCAATACCTCATAGAGGAATTTTAGGAAAGCACTGTACTGCTGAATCCCGCCTCCCACCCTTCATTGGGGGATTCTAGGCAAGCACACTACCCATGTGTGGTATCCCAGTCACTAAGACAGCTTCTTGAATAGAGTGCAGGGTGAATGTTAAGCATCATACCTTCATTGGTGTTACTGTGTTAATCAGCTGACTCTACATGTCTTATCTGTCTCTGTGATGATGAACAATTATAGAAATCATACTTTTCCCTGACACAAAATTATGAGATCCATAGAAGACTGTAAAGCATAGGCAATTTCATTTTGCAGTCCTAAAAAGCACATATTTCATTACAAAAAATCAGACAAATGAGAAAAATCCTTTTTCTGATAAATGACATTTGAAGCTTAGGAGATTATTTTTTCATTATTGTTATGTACATTCTTAATTTTGTTAAATTCCTCAAAGCATCAATGACAAGCAGATGGGGATTGATTTGAAATCAAGCATGCTTTAGTTTCTATGTATATAAGTAACTATGATTTCCAAAAAAGTGAGAAAGAATGTGGTAAAAATCACTGCATATTGACCCAAAGAGATAGACATTGCCTTGTCTAGGACAAAAGCAAAGACTCTTTCTAAGGACAATAGTCAGTGGATAAAGAGATGGAAAAGTGTGTATTGTTCTTGCAGAGGACCAAAGGTTGGTTCCCAGAACCCACATTGGGTGACTCACAGCCATTTATATAACTCCAGCTCTAGGAAATTCAATGCCTTCTTCTGACCACTGTGGCTACTTGTACTCATGAGCATACACACAAACATAAATATCCATAATTTATCATAATTAAGAAGATACTATTAAGGATAATAGCTAGAAGGAAACTTTTAGGTTTTGAGTATATCCTCTGGGAGCTTCATAATAACTTATGTGAAAACTGGAGGGCACAGTGTTTTATGAAGGATATCCATCAATTGTAAATGTTAAAGCCATCTCTCTGTAATAATTTGTGGTTTATGAGTTTGCAAAGATTTCTCATGGATGAATGAAGTGGGCTCGAATTTATAAACAAGCTCATTCAATGGTTGTGTTGTGTTTCAGTTTTGGAAAATGATTTGTTTGCTGTGTGTCTAGCAGCTACAAATGATATAAACAAAATAGGGATATATATATTATGGATCTTGATATAGAAAGAAATCTTTTTGCTTGAATTACTGAAAAGACAACTCATAAAATGTCAAGCATGTTTGGATCCAGTTACTAAAAATCATGGTATTGAAACCATATTTTGGGGAGACAGCAAGATGGCTCAGTGAATAAAGACTTGAGGATACTCTAAACCTGAAGATATGAGTTTGATTTCTGGGACCCACATGGTAGAAAGAACTAAACAGCTCTCACAAGTTATTTAAACACACAGAGAGAGAGAGAGAGAGAGAGAGAGAGAGAGAGAGAGAGAGAGAGAGAGGGAGGGAGGGAGGGAGGGAGGGAGGGAGGGAGGGAGGGAGAGAGAGAGAGAGAGAGGGAGGGAGGGAGGGAGGGAGGGAGGGAGGGAGGGAGAGAGAGAGAGAGAAATGAATGAATAGAAAATGTAAGGGAAAAGGGAAATTTTTCAACAACACATTTTTTAAGTCTCAGTCCTGTTTTTGTTTTTGTTTTTTTATTCTCTTAACCATCAAACAGGCACTGACGGACACCAGCAAACCCAGGTTTATATTTGATCATCTCTGAAACATGAAAGCAAAGCGTTTGTTTCCCTTTTAAATTCCAGTGAAAAGTATATACCAGGCTCCACACTAACAAACTTAGGTCATGTGTTTGTATTTTAGACAATCATTATATATCAAGAGTAAGCATTGCAAGTACCACACCTGAGTGACATTCCCATCTTAAGAGCCAAGAGTGAGATTAGACCCACCAATACACAATTTGAATTGAAAATGGACCCCAAGATGAAAACACATGGCCCCCTGAAGAAGGGGAAAGGGACAACAACACCTGAGCAAATTGGAAGCAGGGTGGAGGGAGGTATCAAAAAGAGAAGGGGAGAAGAGAAGGGGGGAGGAGAACAAGAGGAATCAGGAAGACTGAGACAGGGGAGGGACAGAGGAGAGCAAGAAAGGAGATCCCATAATAAAGGGAGCCAATATAGGTTTAGAGAGAGATCTGGCACCAGGGAAATGTTCATGAATCCATAGGGATGAGCCCAACTAAGAATCTAGGCAGTAGTGGAGAGGCTGCCTTCAATGCCCTTCCCCTATAATGGAATTGATGACTACCTTAATTGCCATTCTAGAGCCTTCATCCAGTAACTGATGGAAGCAGAAGCAGGCACCCACAGACAAACACTGAGCCAAACTCCTGGAATCCAGTAGTAGAGAAGGAGGAGGGATGAGCAAAGGACACAGGACCGTGCTGGAGAAACACACATTAAACAGCTGACCTGACCTAGTGAGAGCATAGAGACTCTAGTAGTAAAGCTGGGGAACCAGCATTGGACTGCATCGAGCCCTCTGAGTGTGGGTGCCAGCTAGCAGGCCTGGGCAGTCTATGCAACCTCTAACAGAGGAGCCAGAGTTTATCCCTACTGCAGAAATGGACTTTGGGAGCCCATTCCCTATGAAGGGACACTATTTCAGCCCAAATACAGGAAAGAGGGCCTAGGCCCTTGCCCCAAATGATGTGACAGACTTCGATGACCCCCATGGAAGGCCTCACATCACTATGCTTGGGGAGTGAGTGGGGGTGGGTTGGGGGGAGTTAGTGGGGGGCATGGGAGGATGGAAGAGCTAGGGAATGGGGGATTGATATGTAAATAAGATTGTTTCTAAAATAAAAAAGAAAAAAATGGGAGGCATGATTCCTTATGTGTTTCTAGTAATGACAAAAAAATATTTACTTAACCCATTGCATGTAGGCCGGGCGATGGTGGTGCACGCCTTTAATCCCAGCACTTGGGAGGCAGAGGCAGGTGAATCTCTGTGAGTTCGAGACCAGCCTGGTCTACAAGAGCTAGTTCCAGGACAGGCTCCAAAACAATACAGAGAAACCCTGTCTCGAAAAACAAAAAAACAAACAAACAAAAAAAAACCCATTGCATGTAGCCCAGATGGTGTGCTAAGTACTTACCAAGTACCCAAAGACAACATGGGACTTTTGAGTCTTCTGCCTCCATCTCTTGGGTGCCGGGAGTAATGTGCAAACCACCATGTCTGTTTCACGTGGTACTGAAGAGGAAGCCCAGGGCGCTGTGCACACTAGCCAAGCACTGTAACAACTGAGCTACATCCCCATCCCACATTGGACCAATTTTTTTTCTGAAATAGTTAAGTCATTTATTTACTTACTCATCCTTTTGTTGTTGTAGTCGTTATGACTCATCTGTTTGTTCTTGTGGTTTGTATCTGAACTGTCTCCCACAGGTTCGTGCTCTAAACACCCAGTTCCCGTCTTGTAGAACTATGTTAAAGCCTGTGAGCCCTTAGTAAAGGGTCCTAGCTGGAAGAAGTAAATAACTAGAGACAGACATTTGAAGATTATAGTCACTCCTGATTCTAACTAGACTCTGTTGTTTGATTCTGCACAGCTGTGGCCTCAGGCTCCTACCATCATGGGCAGGGTTATTCTCCATCTTTCTCACTGTGGTGGACTCCACTCCAGTCTACTGAAACCATGAGCCAAAACTCATTCATCCGATCCCAGTTAGCTTTAATTGTCAACTTGAAACAACCCAGTGCCCTCTGAGAAAGGAGTCTCAATTGAAGGATTTTTCCAGACCAGATTAAGGTATGGGCATGTTCCTGAGGGATTGTCTTGATTTTTAATTGATGTAGAATGGCCCAGCCCACTGTTGGCTGGTGATGGTCTAAGACTTTGTAAGGAGGATGCTAGAGCATTAACAGTGATCAGTGTTTGCAGCAGTTTCCTTTCAGATTAAAATCTTCCCTCTTAGAAAGTAACTACTTCACAGAATGGTTATTAAAGGGGACAAAAGGATAGTTTAAGACAGGATTTCTGCAGGTGTGTAAAACAGTAGGATGTTCTAAGGGGAGGTGAAACATTCCATCACCCAGGAAAGCTCATTAGCTCAAGAAATAGACAACTAAAAATAGCTTCAGGAAGTTCCTGGAATTGACCAGATTCGTGGAGCCGGTCCCTTCCCAAGCCCAGATAAGCAGTAAGACCTTCTAAGAGAGACTCCTATACTAGGTGAGCTACTTAAAAGAGAGTTGAACCAGCTGAGTGAGTAGTCTAGAAGAGCACATTCTGCAACCTGTTGAACTGCCTGCATGTTGTGAAATGATCCCCAGGTTTCCAGCTTTCTTAAGCTGTTCTCCATGCCAGGCTGGGCTTTTAGTGGTACAATGATGCAGCTGCCTTTGAGACGCTCTGATAAGGACCCCCTCAAACATATTCCTGTAGGGAACCTCAGTAAAGCTCACCAGTTCACCGAGTTGTACATTGATACTACCTTTGTCACTGATTGTCTATCTAGACACAAAGACGATTCTTCACATCTCTGCAGGACTAGTATCGCACGACCATGAGCAACCCAGCAAGCCATGTTCCTCTGTGGTTTTTGCTTCCATTTCTTCAGTTTCTGTCCTCAAAGTATAAGTCAAATAAAACCTTTCCTGCCGTAAGTTGCTTTTGACCATAGTGTTTTATCATAGTAACAAAATGGAAATTAGAACACTCCTCTTAAAATTTTTCTATCAGATATTTGGTCACCTTTTTGGGTCAGCGAACAATAATTTATATCCTTTGCTACTCTATCTGACTAGAACTTCTTGTTTAGTATTTTTGTTAATCAGATTACAGACTTACAGAGCACACAGGTAAGGGGCTTTCCCCTGGAAAGCTGGTGGCCCCTAAACACCTTCATCACTACAAATCCCCCCTCCCAGATCAAGGATGATGACCTTGTGGAAGTGGTAACAAGTAGTTTTTGTTTATTTATTTATTTTACATTTAATGCACATTCCATTATTTTATAGGTGTTAGGTTAGTCCTACCTTCCCGCTCTTTGTTTGAAGTCTGTTTTTATTTCTCTGAAGTCTGTTTTTACTTCTCTTTACTTATTTTCAATTAGTCAAAGAATCCCTTTAATATTGTTTTAACCATCCTGAACTTTTTGTTTTGTTTTGAGATAGGATCTCACTATGTCACCATGACTGTCTCAGAACTCCCTCAAAAATCCACAACAGAATTCCAAATAGAAATCTACCTCTTCTTCCTCCCAAATGTTAGGATTAAATGTATGCAACACCAAATCTAGCCTGTTATTTTGTTTTGTTTTAGTTAGTTGGTTGGTTGGTTGTTTTGTTGGTTGGTTGGTTGGTCACCTTGACGTAGCTAGAGTTAGCTAAGAAGAGGAAATCACAATAGACAAAATGCTTCCATAAGACATTAGCCAAGCCTCTGGGGTGCTTTCTTGATTAGTGATTAATGTGGGTGGGCTCATCCCACAGTGGAGGATGGTGTTATCCCCAAAGTCGGTGGGCCTAAGTTGTATAAGAAAGCAGGCTGAGATAGCCATGAGGAGCAAGCTAGTAATAAGATTTCTGTTTTCAGTTCCTGCCTCCAAGGTCCTGTGTTGAGTCTCTGCCCCTACTTTCCTTCAAGATAGACTGTTGCCAGAAGGTATATGAAAAAATAAACCCTTTCTTCCCCATGTTACATTTGGTAATGAAGTTTTTTCACCACAATAGGAATCCTAACTAAAACCTTAACCCATCTGGTTTATTCATGATACACTTATTCCTTTTCATTTGTAGTGTGTGTTCTGGTAATTATTACAACATGCACCACCACAATATACTGAGATTTTTCTCTTGTATATCTTCATATGAAGCATTAGAATTATACAACTACTGCATCACTGCTCCAACATTTGGTCATTGTTGCTACTACATATTTTACTTCTGTACACTTTATAAAGCAGTATTCACATTTTAAAGCCCCAAATAAGAATCCTCACAGCAATCTGCCTACCTCTAAACCCGAGTGCTGGGATTAAGGGAATGCACCACCAATGCCTCGCTGAATTGCTTCTTCAGGATTCTTCCAATATCACATCTTCTTCCAAAGTCACAATTAGCTTCTTTCACAGCATCTAATGTTATTCAGCTCTTTCAGTAAATCAGATATTTCAGACACTATTTTTTTAAGTTCTAGGATTTAAATTTTATTTTTAGTAATTTCTTTTCTCTAAAACTAGTCCAATTCTGCTCAGTTACACTCATCTTTTACTTTATGTGGTTGATTGTATACTTACTTTTTGAAAGCCTTTGTTTACTGGTTATAACATTGAGGCTATCTTTGGTCTTCATCTATTGATTGATTTTTCTCTCAACTGTAGATTGCATTGTGCTGGTCTCTCTGTGTCCAGTAATTGTGTACTGACTAAACACTGTGGGTGTTACAATGCAGAAACTAAGTTCTGCTGTTTTCATTGATGAGTTGCTTTTTTTTGGTCTAATGAATGATTTAATTGCAGGCTAATTACTGTGAGCATATCAATGTTTTATTTTATCCTTTAGTAAGTAGGGTATGCCTGTTCGATTTCTTTTGGTCTCGGGTTATCCGAATTCCATTTCGACGCTGTTGTAAAATACCCTGACCGAAAGCTACTTTGAAGGAGAAAGGTTTTTTTTATTTGGCAGACAATTCCAGGTCACGGTCAGTAACTGAGGGAAGTCAAGTCAGGAACTTGAAGACTGACCAGCTTGCGACTCCACAGAGCAATGCCTCTAACCAAGGAACTCACTTCACAGCTGGAGCAGTATGGCTGGATCCATGGAGAGTGTGGCTCGCTGGCTAGCAGCTTAGCTCACTTTCCTATGCAGCTCAGGATCACCTGACCAGGGTACGGGGCCTCCACAGTGGGTTAGGCCTTCATAAGTCAATTAACAATCAAGAAAATCCATCTTTAGACATGCCCATGGGCCATTCTGAGCTAGCAAATTCTTCAATTCAGATTCTCTTTCCAGATAATTTTAGGTTATATCAAGCTGACAGTTAAAGCAAACTGGAACATAAAGTCAAACCTTAGTATTTGGAAAAATAAAATCTCACTCTCCTCTGGGCTTGTCACAACTGAGATTTTTGTTAGCTTAGTTTAATTTTTGAAAATATTTATTCTTACTTAATTTATGTGTATGTATACGCATTTGTATAATTGTATAGCATGTATGTACAGGTGCTCACAAAAGCCAGATGATGTCATGAGATCCACTGAAGCTGGACTTACAGGTGGTTGTGAGCGGCCTGACATAGGTACTGGGAACTTGAGTCCTCTCACAACTGCTCGTCAGTGCCAAGTCAGCTCTCCAGTTCCATGGCTGAGACTCTTGCTCAAGTTTTCCTTAAATGTGATTACCACAACTTACCAGCTGCTGCTTTCTGCTGAGGGTCTTTATATTTTCTCAACATAAGCAAAATGAATTTATCACCCAAGTATTTGAAGGAAAATTATATGGTGCCCTCATTAGCTTTAACTGTCAACTATTCACAACCTAAAGTCACCTGAGAAGATGGTCTCAGCTGAGAGGTTGTCCAGTTGAAACTGGTCTGTGGGCTGTTTATGAGGGCATGATCTTGATTATTGATTGATAGAGGAGGATCTGGCCTATTGTGAGTGGCAACAGTTCCCAGGCAGGTGGTCTTAGTTTGTGTAAGAAAAACAGCTAAAAGTGAGTTCATGAACAAGTCAGCAAGCACTGCTCTTCCGTGCATTATACCTCCCTGTTGTTGACTAAGTTCCTGCCCTGACCTCCCTCAGTGAGAGACGGTGACCTAGAAATGTAAACTGAATAACCTTTTGTCCCCTAGTTTTCTTTGTGGTCATAGTGTTTGTCACATCAAGGAAATGAAGCTTGACCATACAAAGGTTCGAGGACTTCACTTTCTATATAGCCTTCCTGTTTGGTGTCATCATTTCTCTTATATTTTGAGTTGTGAAGTCTCAAATTCTGACACCTCACTCTAACAAGGCTGGCTGTTTGTGTTGGAGTTCTGGGCAATGGGGAGCCTCGGAGAAAATGTTGTACAGGCACAAATCTTACCCACCGCAGTTTCTTTCACTCATGAGTTCAATAACGTCAAGAAAATTCAATATCTGCCAGCTTTGGGTCGTTCCCCTAGTGCCATCAGAAAGATTGATCTTTAATTTTTGTCCCCAAGTAAATTTTATTATTTGCATGCCATTTAATTAAAGTGTAAAGTACTTCCTAAGAACTTGAACTCTTTAATTACAAATTGACATTCTCATTGGTTCATTTTTAAACCCTTTAATCTTTTCTTGTTTTGTTTTGTTTGTTTGTGTGTTGATAATTGGACCTAAGACCTTGTGCATGCTAGCCAAGTGCCACACCACTGGGCCATGCCCCAGCCCCTCACTGGAGGATTCTAGGAAAGGGTTCTACGGCTAAGCCACACCTCTAGACCCTAACTGGAGGATTGTAGGTAAGGGATCTTTTGCAGAGTCATGTGTCCAGCTCCTTAATCTATTTATCAAGTATGAGAGTTCTAATGCATTTTTAATCCATTCATGTCAGCATTTTGGAAAATAAGGCAATAGAATGTCTAGGGAGAATAAATCCCTATAAATGGATAGGAAAGGAAATTAAATAGAAAATACTGGTGTCTGGAACAGAGATTTCCTCAGTGAAGTCAGTAAAGACTTTGATTATACTGTGTCTGAGCAGCTGCTCTTAGAGAAAAAACATGATCTTTCATAATTCCGGGGTCACCAGTGGGGACTGGGGAAGTTAAGTCCGAACATTTGTTTGCTTATTTGTTCTATCTTTTTTTTTCCTGTCTGTCTCTGTAGTGCTGATGATTGAATACAGGACTGTGCATACTAGGCAAGCATGCTACCACTGAACCACACCCCCAGGCTCCCATTTCCATTTTAATTTTGAGACATTGCCTCACTAAGTTGTGCAGACTAGCCTGAGCTCACTCCATAGCACAGGAAGGCCTTGAACGTAGAATCCTCTCCTCTCAGCCTCGCTCTCCAGAGCAGTGGGGATTAGGAAGCTAGGCCATCAGACCCAGTTGTTCCTCTTGGTTTTGAGTAGCTTTGCTATGAGGAAATTGTGTGTTTAAAATAAGAAAGTCAAACTTAGTTTAATGATCAGATTTTCCTCAGTTATTTCTATTGCTTTTGGCCTCCATTTACTATTTTACATTTATAATCAAAAGTTTAAAATATTTATTTATCTGCATGTGTATGAGAGAGAGAGAGAGAAAAACTAGAGAGAGAAAGAAAGAGTATAGCATTTGTGTGTACCATGTGTATGCCTGGTATCTAAGGAGTCCAGAAGGTGGATACCCTTCAAATGGTGGTGTGAGTCACCTGACCTGGGTGTTGGGAACCAGACCTGGGTAGTCTGTAAGAGCAGTAAGCACTCTTAACCCCTGAACCATCTCTCCATCCCCTCAACGAACACATTTGAGGATATTGCACAAGTGAATGTAGGTTAGGCACCAATAAATATCTTAAGTACAAACCGATTTAAGGAAATGTAAATTTATTCCTAACTCACACTGCAGTCTCATGCAATTCCTGGTCCTCAAGTTTGGTTCCATGTAGTCATCCAGCTATCCAGGATGACAAGATTCTGATGCCTTCCTTGTGTAACATCCAGTGTCACACAGGACACTACCATAGCACATAACAGGGAAGAAAACACGGTGTAGAGGAGCTGGGGAGATGACTCCGTATGTAAGAAATAACACTTGATACGTAATGACAAAGGCCTGAGTTTGAATCCCCAGCACCCATATAAAAAGCTGGGCATACTACCAAGCTTGGAGTCACAGTCTATGTCCCAAATCCTCAGAGTTAGCCACCCATTCCCAGAAGCCAAACAATGGAGATGTATTCAATGTAGTCACATTGGGACAAAGAGATCCAGTGACCCCTCAGTCCATCTTCAGGGCTCCTGAGGTGGTATTACAGTTTAAATGGAGGTCCAGAGATAATCTGATTTATAAGTAGTCCTGGTCCAAGCATGTTCTCACCCGTCATTGACCCATCATTGTCTGAGCTTAGGTCTCATTCTGTAAGGTGATCTGGGAAGTTATAAATTTCTCCCAGAGACAGGTACCCATCTGGTGGAACCTTTTCCTCATCTCAGCAATAGATTCTTGGGAAAATTCTTATTTGGGGGGCGTCCATTGTTTCAATGGCTGCGTAGTCAAATTGGAAAATGCAAGTGTCTCTTTAGACTGTCTTCATTTCTTCCAGGCAAGTTACAGGCAGGGTGTGTGTCTACAACCCCTCCGCTGTAGGGATGTGGACAAGAGGTAGGAGGACATTACTTGTTTGGTTTGCTTTGGGGTTTTTGAGACAAGGCATCATACAGTTCACCTGGTCTAAAACTGTAGAGAGCACAGAGTCCTTGTACTCACCCATAAGTACTAGGGAAACCAGGAATGTTAAATACATGCATGATCTCTTCAAAGGAAGGGATGCATAACCTGTTTTCTGCCCAGAAGGCTGGTTATGGATGTAGTTAATAACTGGTGACCTCTGCACTATTTATGTGACTGAGGCCATACCTGGCTCCCCCAGACCCTTACAATCATGATGGGACATATCTAATAGCTTGGTACCCTTTGTGCTGCCTGTACCCAAGACCATACCAGATCTTCTCCTAAGCCCTTAAGGTGACAAATGTCATCTATCTATAGAGCCCATCTTCATGGAAGAAGTGATGTTTTCTTTGAAAGATGACATAATTATGCCTTAAGCTTTATTGCACACATGGGATTGTGTTACACCAGGAGACATTTTCCCAGATAGTACTGTACTTTAATATGCTTAAAATAAACTACATGGTGTCAGACTCTGGAAGTTTGAACCAATACCAGCTAACTAAGTTGTGTCGAACCAGACTTCCTTCTTGCTTCTGCTGGACATGGTGTTTGGAGAGACCCCTGCCCACCCCCACACACATAAGACTCCTTGAACTCCTGATCCTCCTGTCTCTACCTCCCAAACACTGGCATTGCAGGTGTGGACCGCTAGCCTGGCTTGAGAAAGAGGTACCGTACGAGGGAGCACAGGTGTACACATGTGTGTGGTCCAAGTTAATGTTCAATCAAAGTCATTCACAAAACACCAGCTTTAGCGAACATCTAACAATGAGATGAGAACATTGCAGTAAGAACAATGTTGAGAACATTGCAATAAGAATAATAGTCTTATATTAATTAATGACCCTCGTGGAAGTGGATTTGGGCATGATTCATTACAAAATGGGAGACACTTGCATTACAGTGACTCATTCTTATGGGTGGCTTGTTTTGTTGCTTGTGTGTGTGCACGCACGCCCACGCGTGCATGTGCGTGCACGAGTGCATACTCTCCCATGTGTGTGTAGCATATATATGTTATGTGAACTTGTACTTACGCCATAGTAAGAGTGTGAAGGTAAGAGGACAACTTGCTGGGGTTGGTTGTCCCCTTCCATCATGTGTGATCCGGGAGTTGAACTCAAGCAGTCAGGTTTCACAAGGACCTCTGAGGCATCTCACATCCAATGTCATACCTGCTCCCTGCTCAATACTATTGGTGAGCACCAGAGCTCTAAGGCCACTGGTTGAGATCTCCAGCTTTTGTCCTAGAACAAAGAATAGAACCAGGGACACGCAGATAGTGGTGAGAATACACACAGGTCATTAGGAAAGGAAAGACTGTCGCAATTGTCTAGGCAGCTCAGGGAGTTAGAAAATGTCTGATGTTCAGAGACTCTAACCCTCAATAATCCTGACATTTTAAAAGCCGTTTATATAGCACCTGCCTTCCGCCACATGTGGAGACCACGGCTCGTGCGCTCTGTCCTTCACAGGTAGTTCTGGTGGTGAGGGCACGCCAGCTGTTTTGCCAGCTGATGTCTCTCATTTGGTCCTGATGCTGTCCTCTTATGCCCTCCCCTGCCACACTGAGTACCTTTCTTTCCCCAAACCAGCTGATATCATCCTCTTTGATGCTAAGTCTTCCAGAATGGTGATAAACTCAACCGTTTGCATATGGTTGAGGGACAGGGCCTCTATCACATTGTCCCAGAATGCTTGCAGGGGGGGAAGGGTGCTCAGGAAGGGAATGTTGCTGGTTTTAAAGATTTTCTAGCCAGAATGCAAATAGCTTGGAATTAACTGACAACCGAGAGGAAGAGTTGGGTCAGGCAGTGGGAGAGAGGGTGAAGTGGGTGCCAGCTGTCAATAAGGTTAAACACATGATTGACGGAGTCGATGCAGGGAGGAAAATGGAATTTTCTGACGCAGGGCCAGCCACAGCTCCTTCGAACTGCACCTCTGCTTGTCATTTATTTTCAGGGGAAGAGGTTATTATCTGTCTTCAAGAGGGCCCCTCTTAATGGAAACAAACAAAAAAAAATTGACATGCCATTGAAGGGCATGCAATCCTCTCGTGAAGCCCCTGGGCTAAGCCGAGGAGAACCCGGAGCTGGAGAGAGCCACCGCAGAGTCCCTGTCTGAAGTGACAACGGTGGCCTTTTCTTCCGCTCCCTCTGAATGACCACCATGAAGGCAAATCAACAGGAATGACAGCAGAAGAGAGAGCCACAGGGGCTGAACTGTCTGCCAGCTTGAAGCGGGGCAGGGGTGGGGATTCAATGGGCCCTCCCGCCTCAGAGGCCTGAGTCAGCCTCGCTGAAATCCGGTGACATTTCTGTCTATTAATGGAAGAAAGCTCAGGCCTTTGGTTGCCAAGTGGAGGGGGCAGGCTTTGTCCGCTGTGCCCTTCTTTCATGGCCTGATTGTTTGTAGAGAAACACGCGCACACACACACACACACACACACACACACACACACACACACACACACACATGACTGAAGCTTCCATTCAATGATGGCATGCTTGGTTCTGAGGAGCTGTTTAAATCCAGAATGCTTTACCATATTAATGAGCTCTGTTGCCAGATAAATACCTGAGAGAAGGGACTCCCTGGAGAAGGGAAGGGTAAAGCTGAGTGCATTGGGTTATGCTGATCTTCGCAAGATAGGAAACCTATTAAGAAAATGGCACATTACGTCCTGAGGCAGGGATTCTTGTGTTGAATAGGGATGAAAATAGACACACATGCACGCGCGCGCGCACGCGCACACACACACGTACTACTTAAACCAATATACAACACCAACACTGATGTAAAGCATATGCTTTCAACTAATTATCTGTCTAACATCCTTGTTGTAGGGACCCAGTACTACATTCCTCCAAACAGAGCCAGGAGGCTGGTGTAGCTGCTCAGCAGGTGGAGGCACTTGTTACCAAGACTGATGATCTGAGCTCAATCCCAGGACCCCTACGATGGGAGGGAAGAACCAACTCCCAAGAGATCTCCTCAAACCTCCCCATAAGCCCCATGCCAAATGCCCCCAACCCATGAACAACAAATAAATGATGTAATATAAATTACAATTAAAATATTTTTCACGGACTCAAGAGGCTAGAGAAACACCTCGGTGGTTAAGAGCGCTGGCTGCTTTTCCAGAGGACCCGGATTCAATCCTCCATGGTAGCACGCAACTTGTCTGTGACTCCAGCTCCTGGACGTCTGACTCATGATTCTGGTTTCTGCAGCCACACAATTGCTGCACTCCAGTAAGTGCTGGCAAAACACCTAACTGCGAAAATTGAATTGAGATATTAAAATAGGAATCAGAGCTGGAAAAGCCAGTAACAAGATAGGCAAAATTAGGTGAACCGTGGAGCCGCATGCCTGCATTCCCCACTCGTGAGAGAGGCTGGGATGACCTTGACTCAAAGTCAGAGGAACAACTGATCTGTTGGTGCACACACTGGTAATGTTAGCATTCAGGATTCTGGGACTGAAAATTGGTGAGTCTGTGGCTAGAGTGAGCTACACAGCAAGAGACCCTCACTCGCCAACCCCCCTCCCCTGAAAAAACAAACAAACAGTGAGATCAAGTCATCTGAGAGGCAAGTGGGGGAAACCAAGGTCAATACTGACTTAAAAGTGAAATCCTCAGAATCCACATGAAAGGCTAGGTACAGTGACACACACACCCACACTGGAGTGGGAGTGGGGTGCACAGACAGGGGGATCTCTGTACCCCACTAGGCAGCCAGTGTAGTTGAACCAGGGAGTTCCAAGTTCAGTGAGAGAGACTGTCTTAAAAATTAAGGTGGAAACTGATGAAGGATGTTTGATGTTGACCTCTGACCTCTGCAATGTACCCATGTGCACATGGTCCTGCGTTCTGTGCATATTTACACAAAGACATGCATATCACACATACACACTGAGAGACAGATAAAGAGATGGGTAGACAGACACAGACAGACAGACAGACAGACAGACAGACAGGCAGGCAGGCAGGCAGGCAGGCAGGCAGGCAGGCAGGCAGACAGACCAGTTCTGGAAGTCTAAGAAGCATATAGTGGAACTGGCTAGAGGTAAGATTTGAAAGTGTAGTCACCACAAAGGAAAGTAAATTCCTGGCCAAAACCATAAAGGGGTTTACAGCTCTGAGGACCCAGCTGGTTCCCAGGAAAGCATCTATGACCCAGATTTGTCCCACCGGTCCACCGGGCAGGAGCAGAAAGAATGGCCTTTCAAACTAATACAAACAATTGTTTTGTAAGCGTTCACTCAGAATGGAGTCTGCTCAGCCCTAGGGAGGGTGGGATCGGGTGGAGAATGCAAATCAACGAATGCGAGGCTTCAACTGACTGTGCTGCGTTAAAGAAATGGAAGAAGCCTGAGTGCTCGGCTGTGGGTGAATCATCTACTTCAATCCCCCACCATCTAAGGAAATGGTGTACATGAGTGGGCAGAAAGTGTGTAGGAGCCCATAGATTGGGAGGGGAGCTGTGAAAATGCTCATTTCTTACAGCGCCTACACCAGAGCAAGCACATAAACATTGCAGCGTGAGTAGGAGAGGCCCACGAGGCCCCACCCACATCTGAGGAGCTCTTGATAACTGCTGGGTGATGAGAGAAGGAGAATCACTCTCCTTTGGGCACATGGTCGCTGGTGGGTTGTCCATCCCCCAGTGGATGGACACACGCATCTGCATATGGACAGCACTAATTGAACTCAGAGACCTACCGAGAAGAATTTAAAAGGAGAGAGAGAGAATTGATGAAGATGGGAGTGAGATGCGGTGGGAGGATATGATTAACATACATTATATAAACGTGTGAAAATATCAAAGTATAAAGAATGTTACTTCAAAAAGAAACCTGCCGCACACTCATTGGAATCCTCTGTTGGATCTGCTCTGAGCTTACAGCCACTCCGCTCAAAGGGTGGAGTCATTCAGTCCTGCAGCTACACGTCTTTCACCAGTGAGGGAAGGGCTGGGTGAATAAGGACCCTTGGACCCACAGTTTTGCGCAGTTGAACTTCAGGAAGTTCAATGGAGTGCCAACTACAAAAGCCTCCCAGACCAAGTTTACTATACTTAGAGTGGGATTGTGGTTGTTGTTTTGTTTTTACCTGAGGACTTCGTTGTTGTTTTGAGATGAGGTGTTCACCTGGCTGGCCCTGAACTCACAGCTCCCCCGAAGCTCCAGAGCGTCTGGGTCACAGGATGTAACACCATTGGTCAGTATTTTCTTCTAGCCCACAGCTTCTCTGCTCATTCGCAATACAGTGTCTTGGGTAGAGTACACTGTCTCTTAACGTCTCTCCATGTTTCTGTAGGTTCCTGAATAGTTGGGCTTCTCTCGGGCATGGTTCACGAATCCTGCTCTTCATTTGCGCCCTATCCCTGATTGATTAAAGTGTCATCAGTTACTGTATCCTTTTCTTTCCATTCCCTCCTTTCCATGGTTGTCCTTTCTTCTTTCTCCATCTCCCCCCACTCTCTGCTTGCTTTTCACAGTGCTAAGAGCAGAACCTTATAACAGGTAAATGCTCAGCCACAGGTATCGCCACATCTACACCCTATGCACAGAAACACAGATTTTTGGCTCAACTCTTACTGCCCCTGTTGTCCCAGTGTGATTGAAATTGGAATTCCGTGTACACTATGATAGGAATCCTGCCAGTTTTGCACAAAAGAGCTGGCAGGCAATCAACTTTCATGAGAGCTTTTTTAAGTGATTTGCAAACTCATATCCATAGGCAGCCATGATGGGACCTTAAGAAAGGTGGCCCGTAGGAGCAAGGGCATCATAGTCATAGGTAAGAAAGTAGAGAGCCTTCAAACCCCAGAGTCACAGAGAGGTTCCTGGTTCTCACAGGTTTTCAGAGAGGCCAGGGGAAGGCTCCATGTGACTTAGCCTGTGTATCAGGCCCGGGTATCAGGGAGAAGCTGGTCTTGCTCACAGCTATAAAGAGGAGAGGGAGAACTCTGTGAAGGCTATAAGGGCACAACACCTAGAGGGATAGAGACTGCATGGTGAGGTGTGGCCTGATTTCTAGGAGAGAAAATAGCAGCTAGAAGAACCATAACCTAATGCATTCATTTATGTCGAATATTATTGCTTTTTTTTTTTTTTTTTACATTTGGAAGCACCTGGGAAAGTAGCACAGTCGTGACGAAAGACACTTATCTGGAGTTGGATCTCTAAGAGCTGTGCTGTTGCAGTGCCATCCCACAGCCATTAAATGGCTCCCAAGGACCCAGTGAATGCAATGGACATCCCTATGCACGATGATGCTTGGAGAGCCTTTGGGTTGGATATAGACAAGATTAGTAGAGTGAAGAGGGATGTCACTGGAGGATCTGGGTCTCTTTGATCCCAGATTTCTTTGGTACTGAGAAATCCTGGATCTTAAACAATTTCCTGCCAGTCACATATCCTATGGTTTACAGATCTTCCAGGAGGAGAAACAATGAGCAGAATTAGATGGGCTAGGTGTATTAATCAGCTTTCAATCACTGTAACAAAGTGTGTGAGGTAATTAAGTTTGCAAGGAAGGAAGGTCTGTGTTGGCTGACACCTCAGAGATTTCAGGCAAAGGTCAGTTGATTCTGTTGCCATTGGACTCATGGCAAAGACTATACCCTCCCCCCAATTCAAAGGAAACCTGACTCGGGTCTACAGAAATTGTTGTGAACATAAACAAGGCTATGGGGACTGCCTACCCAAGCTCTGAATAGTTATATATACATTCTACTTTCCCTTCTAATATAAATACTGTGGGATAATAGGTTGGGACACATGAGATGATGGCTGGTTTTGTGTTTCACTCAGTGTGGAGCTCAAGCTTCATTGAATAAATGGACAGACAGATGAAAAGATGCCTTGCAGGGGAGATGTGGTAGCTCAGATCAAAGGCATAAACTTGTCTGTGGGATGCCTGATAGCATTAGGGGTGATTGACATGTACTGGATTCTGAACTGTGTTTCCATTGATGTGATCCAATAAGACAGTTCTAATGTAAAAATAGACAACGGGGTTCAGTGTAGGTTTCTATAAAACATCACAAGCCTAGTTGGCCAATCCCCACCAATGGGAGACAAACCTAAACTGTGAACATATTTTAGTTTCAATGATTAATTTCAGTCAAATGGGAGGACTTTAGGAATATAAGTATCTCTCCTGGGAAAGTGAAAACAACAGCATATACTTTACTTGACTGACTAAAAATAAGCAATATGGCCTGCTCATGTAATTTCTAAGCACAACAGTGATGTCTGTTCATCTTGCTGGCACTTTTAGCCCCCTCCACCTTAGCTCTTAGTACACAAGTACATCAGCGATGCTTTCAATCACTGTAACAAAATGCCTGAATTAACTTTCCTTGTATTGGCTGATGTTTCAGAGGCTTCAGGCCATAGTCCGTTGACACCGTAACTATTGGACCTGCGGTAAGGTAGGAGCACAGAGAAAGAAGTCAACTTGTGTGAACCAGGAAACAAAGAAAGGGGCAGAGAAGGGGCTATGGCCTCGGACTACAATCAAAAGTTCATCCCCCAAAACCTAACTTCTTCCTTCCACAAGCTCTGCATCTTACAAGTTCCATTACTTCCCAGTGGTGCCACGGGATGGAGGTGAAGCCTTGAGCTGATGGGCTGTAGGTGGACTTTGCAGATCCAAATGATAACATGGAGGGATTCAGCACAGGAAGGAGAAAACCCAGATTCTACGATGCTAGCAGCATTAGAACATTCCACAGAGGAACCAAAAGTTTCCCTCAAAAGACGTCTAATCTCACTATCCATATCAGTTACTTTTCTCATTGCTATTACAAGACACTTGGCAAGAGGACTTTTATGAAGAAAAGGCTTGCTTTGGCTCACAGTTCCAAGGCGCAGTCACAGTGGGGAAAGGCACGGCAGAAGGGTGAGGCAGCCAGAGAGGTGGCAGAGAGAGATGGTACTGGTGCTCAGTTGATTTCTGCTTCACATTCCCTCTAGGACCCCAAGGTATGGTGCTGTCCTCCTCCAAAGTGAGGCTCTCCTCCTCGGTTAGAGCTCTCCAGAAATGCCTGAAAGTGTGTTTCCCAGGTAAGTCTAAATCCTAACAAGATGAAAGTCCAGTTTAACTACCATAGTGCAGTTTGTCTTTCACAGTCACTTATTAGCTCAGGACTTACTGAAAAGTGCTTTGAGCAAAATGAATGTATCAACAAAATACAGTACAAAATTGCTCTTGTTCAAACCATACACTATATATTTATTTAAAGTGTGTGTGTGTGTGTGTGTGTGTGTGTGTGTGTGTGTGTGTGTGTGTGTGTGTCCTGGTGCATGTGTGGAGGTCAGAGACAACTTTTCCTAGCTGATTCTCTCCTTCGACAACATGAGTCCTAGGAATGGCCAGGCTTAACAGGGAGCCTCTCTGAGCTACTTCACTAACCCCGAACTTTCAAATCAAATCCAGCTCTCATTAGCCTCCCTATTTTTAGATAAAACCTATTGGCCTACAAAAACTAATAGTGTTTTTGAGCACATTAATTGTATAAACACAAGCCCCGGGAGAATGATTAAACTACTTAAGACAAAATATCTCATTTCAAGCTTTGGAGAAGTGCCCTTTCTTTAAAAAGTTAAAGTTATACATATCACAAATGGCTCATCCCTATCAAAGCCGATTCCCTTAAGGATCGGGTTTGGGCAATGTTTTGTTGACCCAGTTCTAATTGCTTGGCACATCTTGGAAGAAACAAATATATCTTTATTTTTAAATACTCTATAATCTATAATCCTTGGATAATGGTTTTTACTAGTTTGTTTTTAACATTATAGCATCAATTTGTATGGAGAGAGATTGAAGGAAAAGCCTCTTGCTTACAGACAGGATTCAGTTGAGAACACCACGCACTTGTGTCTCCTTGTCACTGAGATGATAAATTTATTTCAGAAGTAATTGATGGAAAAAAGTGTAGTTCCCTTAAGGGACTACTACAGAATTTTCTTGTGGGCACTGGAAAGTATATAACCAAAATGCTCTCTGTTTTAGCTCCAGTCACGAGTGACCTGGGAGCTAATTTTGCTATTCAGTTCTGTTTAATCAGTCTCACTGTGTGATTCCTGTGAGCTCTGAATTTTCAGACATTACTGCTCTGATATTTGCCTTTCTGATGTTACTAGGGCACTTTCCTCTCTCCTTTTATTATTTTTCATCTTTTTGTGTTTTGAGTCAGGGTTTCTCTGTGGCTTTGGAGGCTGACCTGGAACTAGCTCTCAAACTCACAGAGATCCGCCTGCCTCTGCCTCCCAAGTGCTGGGATTAAAGGCGTGCACCACCAAAGCCCAGCTTTTCTTCTCTCTTCTTAGGAGAAATGTGTCCGTCTAGATCCAATGTTCTCATCACATGGGTGCTAAGATAATACAGGCTGAATTTTGTGTGTCTCAAAATTCATGATAAAATTCTGTTATGTGGCTTTCCCTAAGGAGATACAAAGAGAGAGAGAGGGGGGAGGGGAAGTTAGGGAGGAAGGGAGGGAGGGAGGGAGGGAGAAGAAAAAGAAATCTGTTCACTCAGATAAGGCACTGACATTATATCCCATCAATGATTCTACCTGTCTTGTTTAGTAAAGTAGCAAGTTTATTAAAGTTATTTACAGGAGCATGGATAACTGAAACGTCCAACCCAGCATGGGTGGTAGCTTGCAAGTTTCATGCTTGGAACCACCTACACAAATTTCAGGTGGTTCACCCAATCACAGTGTCCTCATTACTATCTATATAACTTTGAAGAAGGGCCTGGTGAGTCTTGTAATTTCCATAAGTTTTGCTTACTTCCTGAAACCTAACAGAAAGTTTCAAATTTCAGGAGATAGTTATACAACAAGACCTAACTCCAAAGGGTATTTGGAAACTGGGCCTTTAAGGGTTCATAATATGTAAGAGAACTCTTGAGGACAGGACCGTGACCTTATGCCCTCATAAGAAAAGACATCAAAGGATGTACTCTTTTATCATACACATGCAAAAGAAGAGGTCAGTGAACAGAAAGTTGTGGATAAGACATGGGAAAAGATTCTGAAATATCTCTGATGAGACCTTAAATTTGTATTTCTATTACTGCAATCCCTAGAGGTGGTATAAATGATTTTTGCTATTTAAATCACCTAGTTTATGATAGAGTATTACAGTAACACAGACAAATACATCCTAAAATTCATTCCATACTGGATAGTAACTGGTTTTGATATGTGACTACTTTGTTTTCCGTTCAATTATTGGTGTATTTAACATTAAATCTATACTTCTTAATTCACCTCAACAATTTGAAAAGCAGCAAAATTGGAAAGTAGCTTTAATGTGCTTAGTTTCTCTATAGTATATGGATTCTCCTGTAGGCCTTTTGTACAGATCGGGTGGGACAGGCATTCTGGCACTCAGGAGTCACAGAATACTGAGTGTTACACAGCTCAGATGGAAAGGTATCCTGGAGCTCAGGAGCAAAGGACTACCACAGGTCACAGTAAGCATAGCAGCTTACAGCCTTGCTTCAGGGAAAGGCTTCCCCAGTGTATCAGCTCTGCTCCTGTAGGAGAGGGTCTTCCTCCAGCTGGGGCTTGTTTTGGCCTAGTGTAGCAGTTTTTCTCACCAGGAGAGCAAAATGTTTACCGGATGAAGTTGCTATAATTCACCTCTGTTCCCAGGAGTGGAGAGCCGAGTGTAACAACTCCACTCTGCCAGGGGAATGTTTCCCAGGCAAAAGTGTTACAGACCCACTCACTCTGCTCTGCTCAGGGTCCTCTTTGCTCTGTTGCAAAAGAAGTCTTCACCGGAAGCTCATTGAAGGGGTTTATTGGGAGGGAAGAATCCAGAAGAGTGGCTGCCCTCTGCCAGAGTGGCAGAGGACAGCTGGGTAGCAAGAACAGCCACAACCTGAACAAACAAAGGGATTATATATGGCTTCCAGGGTGGGGATTGGTCAGATTTCAATGCTGAGCTCAGATTGGCTCTGGTTCAGGGACAATGTGTGTTTCTTTCTCTGGTCCTTTTTAGCCTTTTGGCTCTAATTTTAGGGCCAGGGTGCATTTCTTTCACTGACTCTGATTCCAGGGACAAAGTGTGTTTCTTTGTGTGAGTTGTTTATTTATTGAGTCTTAATGATCATCCTTTTAGAACCTTCTGAGTTTTAATGTTTTTTTCCTCCAGGAGGGCATGTTTCAATTTGGAATCAAGTGCAACATAACAAGAACAAAACCTGAACGATGGGGCTGAGAGGGTCATTCCCATGAAGCATGTGAAATAATGTCTGGAGTGTCTAACAAAAGTCAGTTGCCTGAAACCTCATCTTCTTTTCCCATACAGTCAATCACCGGCCAAGGGAAATGGTCACACAATTTTTCAGCTGCTCTTTCTTCTCATACAACCAGCACAGCTTTGAAACTTCCTCATGACTAGCCACACGCTGGGCAGGAAGCAGGACAAGCGAATGGGAGATGCTCCAACAGGTGGAGTGGGCAGCAGGGGGTAAATGTGTAGAGTAGAGGAACAATAAGATTAGAAATGAGGCGGCAGATCTGGGGATGTGGCTAAGTTGTTAGAATGCTTGTCTAGCATGAGTCTAGCCCTGGATTGCATCCTGGAATTGCACTAATAGCGTGTGGTCATGCATGCTTGCCATCCAAGCACTCAAAAGGTAGAAACAGAAAGATCAGAGGTTCAAAAACATCTTTAGTTACATACCGAATTTGAAGCCAGCCTGGGCCACGTGAGACTCAGTTTCAAATAGCTAATACTAAAATTGATAAATGTTAAAAATAGAAGTTGGAAGTGAAGCTTCTATATGAGGTAAGTCCATGAGCTACATAAAAGTAATGCATACACAGAAAAAGAACAAAAATATATACATACACAATCCCAGAATTTATATACAGCTCCAGGACTCGGTCCCAGGGAACAGTGCTGTACTGAACTAGTGGGTTCTCCCATCTCAATGATCAAAATAAGGATAATCGCTCATAGACATTTCCACAGGCCACACTGATATTGACAATCCCTGATTGAGACACTCTTTTCAGGTGATTATAAGATTGTACCAAGCTGCCTACTGAAGTCAATCATCATACCCTCTGAATTCTGTCTCTAATCACAGATTGTACCACCTTCTATTTTTCATAATATGCTCATAACAATACTTCAGGACGTATCAGTTTCAAAGCTTTTGTGTTATTTATAGAGAAGATGGAATACTGGCTACTTATTTTTCTTCATCACTTTCTTTTAGGGTCCCAAATTTTACTCCATACAGAAAGGAATAAGACCAGTTTGCCAGGCAGTGGTGACAAGCTGAGGTCCTATGTCTCCTTCTGTGTTGTTACTGCTACCATGGTACTGGTTTGAGACAGTCTCTCATGTATCCCAGGCTGACCTCAGACTTGCTATTTATCCAAGAATGACCTTGAATCCCCAATACTCCTGATTCCACCTCCTAAGTGCTAGGATTACAGGTACATATTGCCTCCCCATTTTATGTGGTGCTGGGTATGTAATGCATGGCTTCATGAGTGTTAACCAGGTATAGAACCCATGACTTCATGTGGGTTAGTCAGGTATGGAACCCATGGCCTATGTGTGTTAGTCAGGTATGGAACCCATGGCCTCATGTGTGTTAGTGAAGCAATCTACCAATTGAGCTCCATCTCTAACCCATTACTACTGTTTTTTTCCCCTTGGGATCTAGATCTTGAGTCCTTCCTGCCTTTGCTGCTGAAGGGTTAAGATTACAAATATGTACAACAATCATTATCTCCAATATTGCTTATATCAGAAATGTGTATTTTGTAGAGCCTTTCCTGCTTATGCTTATGGTTTTTAATGACACGCTTAAATGCCCCTTTGTGCACTTTGGCAGATATTCTGATTCCTTACCACAGGGACATCTTCCCTGCCCCACAATGCTCTCTTCTTTACCAAGCTTCTGTAACTATAGCGATGCTTTTACATGAGCAAGATGGAAGGCACACACATTCTTTCTCAAAACCTGAGTGAGGATGTCCTTGCTTTGTCTATAGATGCACTCTCAAACTTGAACTCAGGTCAACAAGCAAAACGTGAAAAGCACTCATTCATTGTGGCTGCATGAATTTCTGAGTTTGTAGAGCTAGACAGAGTGTTCTGGGATCACATTTCATCCCCGGGAGTAATGCCTGTCAAGAGAATAAATTCTTTGGCATGTAGACTGAAGTGATTTATTTATCTCTGCTTTCAAGGGAGCACTACTGGTGACTCAAACACTCCTGTTTCATTTTCCCCCACGCCTGGATCCTGGGTTTCTATAATTTGTCTCCCCATCCTTCTTTCTTCACCCTCCCTCTCTCTTCATTCCTCCCATCTTCCTTCTCTACCTCTTCCCTCCCTCTCTCCTCCTCTATGCCTCTGTTTCCCCTTCCATCCCTCCTCTCTTTACTTTCTTCCATCTTGCTAACTTCCTTCCTTCCCATCTCTTCTATCCATCTATCTTCCCTGCTCTCCTTCATCCCTCCCTTCTTCTATCCTTCCTTTCTTCACTTTCTCCTCTCTTCACCCCCTACTTCCTCACCCTTCTCTCCTTCCTTGTTTCCTCTTTTCCACCCTCCCTCCTCCTTACTTTCCCCCATTTCCTCCATCTCTCCTTTCCCCTCTCTCTTCCGGTTTCCCTCCCTTCGTCTCTCCCCTTTCTCCTATTAATAAAATAGCTATGTATCTTTGTCAGAGTCTTAGAAGTACCCGATCTGTTAAAGATTTCCTCTGCTTGTATCCCATTTGTTTGCTGTAAACAAACTTCCTGGAACTCCTCCAGTCTTATTTTAGTCTCCATCCAGTGGTTTCCTAGGTTCTGTCCTGAAACTCCTTGGATTTCTACTCTGTAAGGTCTTCCACACATGGAAAGGCTAGATGGAATACTTGCTTAAAGATTTCTGGTAAGTTCTTCATTTCTCCCCCTCCTCTCATTGCCGAGTCCTACTAACCTAGATGTCTAATTGAATGTCCAGGGTTTGCACCCTTGAACTCACAGCAGCTGGTATTGCCTTTCTAAGTCCTGAACATGAATGAGCCTGTCAACACTCTGTTGTTGAGGGAGGAGAGGAAGGTGGGTCACAGGGCTCCATTCAGGATCTGTAGGCAACTGGTAATAGCTAATGGGGATGGGCTCAGGAGTTCTCCCCGTCCCTGAGATTCTATAGTTGCTTAATGGCTAATGGAGAAGGAAGAGGTATTTTCTTCAGTCATGTTCTGTTCGCTAAGGCAGCCATGCTACTGTATGTAAAGCCTCGCCCATGCCCTTCCAAGTGTATGAAAATGTCATAATAAAACCAATTGTTGTGTATAAATAGATATATTAATACCAAATCTCGAAAAACAAAAATATAAATGTCCGATTTGAGTAGCTGTGATTAACTTGGGGCAAAGTGTCTAACTCTTCCTGACTGTGTGCATCGCACTTGGGTACATAGAAAGAGATGGGGAATGGGGAGGCCAGTAGAGGAGGGTTGGGAGCACTGTCCACCTCCAGTAGTAAATGACTTCTCACCTTTTTCACAGGACATTGTCAAGGACTCTAGAAAAGCAGATGTCTGTGTGCCCAACTTGTGTGTGTGTGTGTGTGTGAGAGAGAGAGAGAGAGAGAGAGAGTCATTAAAGAAATTGTTCAGCTAAATAAAGGATCTCATTATGTGAGCTATTTTTATTCTTCAAATGTCTGTGTGTCCCCCACCCCCACCCCAGGTTCCTACTGAAACCTGACAATCAGGGATGAACTTCACTGTCAGCTTCCATTAGGCAAATCAAGCAGGAAAAAGAGAGGCAGCTTGGCCTTGGCGGGGAGCTGATTCAGCAGTGCTAATACTCCAGGGCTGGAGGGGGCCAGAGACCAAAGGGTTTAATTAGTCTAGGGAGGTGCTGTTTCCTCCCCCAGAGGTTCCATCCCCTCCCCTTCACCCACTAGCCTCTCAGCTGGGCCTCCTGCCTTCTGTCTCATCTGCTGGCCTCTGACTATCATGAAAGCAGGTAAAGCAAAAGTGTCAGCATAGCAGACAGGACACAGCCAGCCCTGTCAAGGGCATTCCCTGAAAATGGGGTTATTCACGTCCATTGACCACCTCCCTCCCTGTGCAAGCATTTGCTCACACATTATGAGCAAGGCTTGACCTCTCCTGGGAAAACCAGACTGTGTTGGAATCCAAAGCCACCACAATGATTTTTTTTCCTCAAGGGACAATTCCTTCTCCTCTACCGCCTCTGTACCTCTCTGCTGTCAATAAGCAGAGAGCCATTCCTTTAGAAATGAAATCTGAGCTGTGGTGAGAGCTCTGTCAATAAAGTTCTTGACAAGCAAACCTAAGGATCAGTGTTCAATTCCCCAGAATTCCCATAAAAACCAGGATTGCCAATGCCGGGGAGGTGAAGGTGATTAGATTCCAGGGCTTTGGGGGCAATTAGTCTAGCTCAGTGGTTCTCAACCTTCCTAATGTATTGACCCTTTAATACAATACAGCTCCTCATGCTGTGGTGACGCTCCCAACCATAAGATTATTTTCATAGCTGCTTCATAACTGTGATTTTGCTACTGATCGGTGTCTCAATTCCTAAGACCATTGGAAATATGTTCTCTGGTGATCACAAACCACAGGTTGAGACTGCTGGCCTGGTTGAACCAGTAAGTGCCAGATTTGGTGAAAGATTCTGTCTCAAAATATTATATGGAAATTTACTGAAGAAAATATCCAGTATTAGCCTCTTGTCTCCATGCACCACACACACACACACACACACACACACACACACACACAATCATCATGTTATTTACTGAAGAATCATCTTGGCTGTATCATGAGGAAAATTCAGAGACAGTGCCTCTTCCACCAAAGACTATAGGTTCTAGAAGATGCTAAATGGAGAAGAACAGGACAGTCAGTAATGGTGATCTAGAAAAAAACTAATTGAGTTGGACAGACCACAGGTAACTAAAGTATAGCTCAGAAGATAATGTGTGCAATAAGGTTAAGAGCTCTGGGAGCTTGGGGAGTTGTGAGGAAGATGACCCACTTCTAAAAACAGAACCTTTTGAGAAGTACCCTTGGAAATGGGTTTTAAAGGTTGATAGTAGGACATAATCAGATACAGAGGAAGTCTCTGATCTCCCAAACTTCCCCTGACTCCCACCTGCTGCTATCTTCATAGAGTATCTCACACTCCATCTCAGAGGTCATCGAAGATCTCAAGCTACAGCTGCCCCTGCTGGGCTCCACCCCACCTCCTGCCTGCAGCCACTCCTGCCTCTTCGTGTGCTCTAGTGTCTGCGAAAGGCCACTGTGCCCTTTCCCTCCCCTCCATCCCTGCGAGCGGATGGTTACCCTGGGGCTGCCACAAAGGATGCTCGACTAACATTACTTCTACTTGCTTCTTGCGGCTCCTCCTTGTCAATCATTCACACTGGGTCAGAGGATGCTCATCTCAGCAGCTACTGTGCTTATTTCCTTTGATGGAAATACACAGCTTCTTTCTGTGGGGGTTTGGAGGTGTATGTGTGTGGTGGGTGGGGGCGTATGCTGCATGTCCCTGTGTGTGCACTCAGAAGAATAGGCTCCAGAAGAGGATACCAGATGTCCTGCTCTGTCACTATCCACCTCTTGGGACTGTGTCTATCACTGAAACCTGAAACTAGACTGACTCCAGCAAGCCCTGCCGTCTCTTCTACACTCTAACTCCCATAGCACTGGGGCTGTAGTGTACGGATGTCAACATCCAGCTTTTTACGTTGCTGCTGGACATTTGAGCTCAGGTCTTCATGCTTGTACAGCAAGCATTCTCACCCACTCTCCATCTCCCCAGCCCTCATGTGGCTTCTTAAAGCACCAGTATCTCGCAGTATCTCCGTATCTTGCAAACGTTCATTTTAGGAGTTTGGGCTGATCACCCTAGGAAGAGATCCCAGAATGAACCATAGGATGGACTCCTGGAAATGGCTCTCTCTTGCCGAAAGCCCACCCTCGTCTCAAACCTAAGTGTTGCATCTAGTATCTTTGTGTGCAGAGGTATGGTTGTTTGCATGAGAAATGTCCCCCACAGGCTCATGTATTTCAGCACCCCACCCCTAGCTGGGTGTTTCAGGATGTTGTGGGACCTTTAGGAAGCAGAGTCTTGCTAGAGGAAATACTTCACTGGAAGTGGGATTTAAAAGTTTATAGTCTTACTCCACTTCCTACTCTCCTCTCTCTCTCTCTCTCTCTCTCTCTCTCTCTCTCTCTCTCTCTCTCTCTCTCTCTCTCTCTCTCCCTTTCCTGCACTGTGTGTAGATCAAACTGTGATCAGCTACTTCCTGCTTCTGCTGTCATACTGCCATAGTGTCCCTAACTGAGGCCATGCCTTCTCCGCCTTGATGGAATCTATACTCTGGAACTGTGAGTCAAATAAACCCTTTCTTCCTTGAGTTTCTTTTGTCACAATATTTTATTACACAAACTGAAAAGTGTCAAATATTGTGGGTGGGTGAATATGTGTGTGAATCTGTCATATATATGTATATATATATATATATATTCTCACCTATGTGTTTGTGAAGAAGCAAGAGGACAACTCAAGAGTAATCCACCTTTTTTTTGGAGACTGGGTCTCTCACTGAACATGGCACTTGCCCAGTAGGCTAGGGTGTCTGGCTAGTGAGTCTCAGGGATCTTCTCGTCTCTACCTCACCAGTACTGGAATGGCAATCACATGCCACTGTGTCTGGCTTTTCCCATAGGTTCTAGGGGTCAAATTCATGTCTCCATGTTTACAGAGCAAACAGCGTAGCAACAGAGCCTCTCCCCAGTTCACATCTAGTGTCTCCATGATTTGGCCCTCCTCCCAGGAACAAGTTGAGGTGGTACCCTGCTCTCTATTTAGTTCACTCATCATAGTTCTGAGAACTCTTTCCAGTCTGCCCATGAAGGTAAAGGGAAATAGTACTTCTCATACATGGCTGGTACATCAGACCCTACAGTGAGAAAGTAAGCAATACTAACTGTTTACCTATGCATCTATCCATCAGTCTACTTACCTGTGCATTGTGTGTGTATGCACACACGCACACCATGCACACACACGCAAATAGAGAAAAGTATGTATCTGAGAACCTGCATGGCACTGAGCAATTGAGCGACTACCCAGCACAAGGCTGTCTTGGGGAATCAGCTGAGCTCTCAGCTTACCAGCCTTGAGGGGAGGAAGAGAACAAAGCCACAATTGAAGCCCTGTCTGTATTCTGAGGATAATCACAGAACTTACAGCTCTAATCAGACAAGCCAGGCACTGTTGGGTCTTTCATCTCAAATAAAAGTCTTTGACACAGGGAGAGTGTTATCATGTGTAGCTCCTCGGAAGTAAATTCTGGCATTTGTGGGTAAATAGAATGGATCACAATGAGCGTCCCTCAGAGAAGGATGCTCCCGAGGTGCAGACAATACCGATTAGATGGCAGAACTGGGTCACTTGTCTTCGCCAGCTGCCTCAGCAGCCTGAGCAAGCGAAGAGTGGGTACTGCCATTTACTTTCCCTGCACGAATCCAGATTTTGGCTGGCCCTGGGCACGCATGCAGATGGAGACAGAGCAGTGGGACGGGCCTCGACACAGCGGTGTGCCCGCAAGAGCTGGGAACTTTTTCATACCCTGCCATCCCATCATCCACTCTGGCTACACAAAATGAGTATGAATTATGGGGGCCTGCTGAGCCTTTGATTTCCCTCAGCTGCCACCCCAGCAGCCACGTTCCTAGAAATTAACTGTGTGTTTCATCTGTTAGCAGAGGGAGTAAGAGTTAAAAGTTAGCCTGTCATTCAGCTGTCAACCTTCTACTCACACTGGCTTCCCCTCCCACCCCAACTCCAGGGTTGCTCGCACAGCATCCATGCGCCTCCTCCTAGAGACTGGCAGGAACCCCAAAGTCTAGTAAATTATAGGAGTCACCTCTTTGATGAGACAGGGTTTAGATAGATGAAAGCAGTTAGGGAAAAATTTACCCTGTCCATGTGTATTAGTCAACTTTCACCGATTGACAAAATCCGTGAGGTAAATAATTTAAAGGAGGAAAGATGTCCATTGAGTCAAGATTTCCTACATTTTAGCCATCTTTATTGCTGTGGGTTTGTGATGAGAGGGAGAGAGAGAGGACAAACAGACAGATTGACATTAACTAGGGACACGATCCACCTTCCAAAGGCACATCCCAAGATGCCCACTTTCTCTGACAAGACCATCGGGTCTCATGTCCTCGTAGCTCATGCAGCTTTGATCTCATCAGTGGCTGAAGTTAACGTTCTCATGATCCAATCACTTCTCAATGGTGCCATCACCTAGGGTGCAAGACTTTGACAAATGAGACTTTGGGGCAGACTTGTGGAAATCGCTGTCGTTTCCCTTCTCGCTTCTTCGTTACCATTGCCCCACCCCCACCGTTCTTTCTGTTTTGATCTTGAAAGGGATGGGAGCTAGGGAGTTGGTTCAGCGGGTAAACTGCTTGATACGTAAACATGGGGAACTGAGTTCAGGTTCCCCAGGACCCACATAAAAAGCCAGCTATGGTGCTGTGTGTTTATAATCCCAGAGTTAGGGAGGCAAAGACAGAAGGAGCGGTGAGGCTCACTGGACATCCAGCCTACATAAATAATTGAGTTTCTGAAGTCACGGTTCAGTGAGACATGCACACCCAAAAATGAAGTGGGGATATGAATGATGAGGACACATGACATTGACTTCAGACCTCCATAATACACATGCAACACACACACACACACACACACACACACACAGGAAGTCCACCAGGTTAGTCAGCTGTCTATCACTGTAGCAAATACCCCCAAATTATCAACTTATAAAGGGAAAAGGTTTCCATTGGCTTACAGTTTGAAGACTTCAGTCCAGGGACAACGGATCTATTACTTTTTGGACATCTGTTTGAAGGCAGAAAGCATGGTCAAAGTTCAAAGAGAAGTGCATTTGCTCATCTCACCGTCTGTTCATAAAAGAGAAAGAAGATACTGGACTCCCCATGTTCTCAGCAACTACTGCTTTGTTCGCAATCACTATGGTTCTGATGTTTTTTTCTAAAACAATTTATAATTGGAGTCATGTGGTATACATCTGCTCCAGATGAGATTTTACTCACTAAGCAACATGCATTCGAGATTCCTATTGCCTGTCCATGGATTGAAAGCCTATTCCTTTTTATGTTTCATCTATTTTATTTGGACACTGTAGCAAAAAACAATTCAGTTGGCTTAATAATGGAAGAGTACTTGATTCCTCGCATTTTTAGACAATCATGAATTTAATCATGCAGGCCTTTTATGAAAGTCTAATATGCAGGTCTTTGAATGGACACATTTAAATTATTTGAATATTACTAAAATCATTTAAATATTAAAATTAGTGTAAGCAATAGTTAAATGTTAGACAGCCTGCTAGACTCTTGAATGGTATTCAATGATTCTAAACATAAAAAGAGAATCCCAATGCACCAGTCAGAGTTGTCTAGAGACAGTTATGACAGAGAGAGAGAGAGACAGAGAGACAGAGAGACAGAGAGACAGAGAGAGAGAGACAGAGAGACAGAGAGAGACAGAGAGACAGAGAGAGAGTCCATACCCATATTCGTTGTACATTAGATAAGCTTATGTAGGGAAAAACAAGGGACATATTCCCCAAACTCATTAATCTAAATCTCACTAAGTTGTTCAGCATTTGGTTTTCTACCACTTTCTTATATCTGAACATTTTAGATATTTGTTGTCAGTGTGCCCTTTGCTTTAATTAAACAGCATGAGGCTTAGCCCTTATGTCAAGTAATTAATGGATTAATTACACACATATTAAGAAACCAATACACTCCAGATATTTTGGCTTAGTATGATGGAACATAAATGGCTCGCACTCATCACCACTTTTCATTTTTGAAGGCTATGATTTGTATTTTTTCATCACTCATTCGTGTGTCTTCCTCCCTCCCTCTCTCTGTGAGTATGCACGTGTCTGTACCCGGCAGAGGCCATCTCCTCTGGAGATGGAGTTACAGGTGACTGTGAATTACCTGCAGTGAGCGCTGGGAACCAAATTAGTATCCTCTGCAAGAAGAGTGCGGACTCTCAACTGATTAATGATATCACTAGAGAAATAAATCCATTCTTTGTCCCACCCCTACCCCTGTACCGGGGAATTTCCTCATTATTGTAGACATCGTGAGAACTTAGTCAACAAACAGCTTAATTACTTTTTAATATGAACTTCTATAGAATCGTCAATCATATACATGATCAGTTTTGAACTTGTAAATTCACACAAACGAGCCTGAGCATTGCATTCTAACTCCCTACCCCCTGTCCCCACATGTCAGGCCATGCGCCCTGGGCAGGCAGTACACTCATCATCTCCCAGGCATACCCTGGTTGCTCTGCACCCTGTCTCTACAAGGATCTTCCTTGATGCAAGCTTTCAGTGCATCTCCCTGGCTTCTCACAGGTTTGGCTTGTTCATGAGTGGATAGAGACCTGAGCATTTACTTATGGCTTTAAACAAGTTCAATTTACTCGGGCCATAGTCACTGCTCTAGGGCCTCTGGGAACGTGCATGATTCTCAGAGGGAGTGCGCAAACTAAATCAATCTGAAAAATTTACCTTTAAGTAACAATTTACAGATCTAATAAGCAAGGAGAGCGGCACTGAATAGAGGAGCTGTAAATCTATTATCGTAAGCATCCCACACGGACACGATTTTCCTTCACACCTCCGAAATCTTAAATTTCCTCCAGACAGGCACACATGAATTCCAGCAGCTGGTCTGCCCCCACATCCCCCACCTTGCTCTCCTTTTGGGAGTCACACTGGGTTGCTAGAAATACCCTATAAAGAAAAGCCCAAGGGCCTGGGAGATGGTTCTGCAGACCTGGAGATGTGAGATGGTAAAAGGCACTTGCTACGCAAACCCAAGAGCCTGAGCTTTATCCTGGGTAGCAAGGTGAAAGAAAACAATCAACGCCACAAAGCCATCCTTTGGCTCCCATGTGCACATGCCATGGCACATAGCACACAGAAGGAAAAGGGAGAGGAGGGGAACAGGAGAGGAGGAGCAGGGGGAGGAGGAGAAGAGGGGAAGGAGAGAGAAGAGGAGGAGGAGGAGGAGGAGAGAGGAGGAGGGGAGACCAAGAGACTAAGGAAACTGAGAAGATGGCTCAGTTTGTAAGGTGCTTGCCACATAGCATGAGGATTCAAATCCAAGCACCAGACACCATATCGAGTGGCCACAAGCGATGGTATGTGCCTGTAATACCAGTGCTGCCGGTGAGGGATTCACGATTGACCGGGTGAGAATGGAGGATCCCTGGGGCTCACTAGCCAGCCAGACTTGTCAAGCCAGGACATTCCAGGCTCGGTAAGAGATTCCGTCTCAAAATATAAGGTGGAGAGTGATTGAGAAAGACACTGGAGGTTGACCTCTGACCTATACACACATGTGTATTCGTGCACACACAAACACACACACACTCACAAATAGGCCCACACTACACACACAGGTGCATGTACATACACAGAAACATAAAAAAGGAAAGTAATGCATGAAGTCATCATTAAATCAAATGATAGGAACACAGTATCTTGGGGGCAGAGTCATGTATCCTGATGTGGACGGCCAAGTCTGGGTCACATCTGCTTCTCGGCCTGTGTCCGAGAACGTGCGGAGGGTGTCTGGGATTGACAACACAGAGACTCGTTCAACGATATAAAGAAAACTTTAAACAGGCTCCAAAAAGGTTCAAGAAGACTTCCTAAGAAAGGCTCCCACCAGAGAAGCTTCTGCTCTCTCCTCCACCCTGGCTGGTTCTCTCTGACACCAGAGGTGGATGTGTGTGGGTTTTGAAGGTGCGGTTAGTCCTTTGACAAGGTCGAGGTCAGGGCGGTTTCCGTGGGAAGGCCTTTTCCAGGAACTTATTGTATCGTTTTTAGTAAGCATGTTTTTACTAAACATTGTCTTACAGCTGCCTACTCCCAGGCAGAAGGGGAAGTGGGTCTCTGCTCAAGGTCTGGTGTTCCCACATATGTGTACTATTTAGTTTATAATCATTATCATCAACATCATCATTTTTCTCAACTTGACATAAAGTTACAGTTATCTTGGGACAGGAGCCCCAACTAAGAGAATGCCTCCATCAGATTACCTATAGGCAAGTCTGAAGGACATTTTCTTGATTAATGGTTGATGTGGGAGGGCCCAGCCTACTGGGAAGTAAGATGGCCTTGCATTTTATAAGAAAGCAGGCTGAGCAAATCATGGGGAGCAAGCCAGTAAGTAGTATTTCTCCATGGTCTCTGCTTCAGGTCCTGCCTTTAGATTCCTGCTTTGGCTTGGCTTCACAGTTTAATATGTTCTGTAACAGTTTCATCTGAGACTTAGACCTTCCATCTTGGAGAAAAACTTCTTTAGACATAGGATATAAAAGGGAAATGAGACAACAATAATATATCTTAGGATGCTTATAAAAAGATGAAACAACATATATTTTATGGGGAGATGAAACATTCCACCCCTCACAGAAGTTCATTATTAAGACAGGAGCTATACAACTCAAATTAGCTTCAGGAACTCCCTGAAACTGACCAGATCCATTAGGCCCCTTCTGCCCAAGAGTATATAAGCAGCAAAGATTTAAGAGCCACTCTTAGACAAACTGAGCTGTCTAGGAGTTCAAGCCAAACCAGCCACCTGCAAGAAGCAGGGACCAACTAAACTACCCAGAAAAAGCAAAAGCAAGTTCAGCTTCCTGGAAGAGAGTCAGGCCAACTGAGCTACTCAGAAAGGACACTGTTCAGCCTGTTAAGCTGCCTGCAAGCTATGCAGTGATCTCCAGGCATTCAGAGTGTATGAGCTGTCACTCATGCTGTGGTGGGCTTAAGTGATGTAACTGTCTTTGAGTCATTTCTGCTCCTGTGAGTAATTCCTCACCCATACTCCTGTAAGTAACCCAATAAAACTCATTGATTCACTAAAGCCCTTTGAGTCTATCTGCACTTCAGTCTCTTGACAGTTTCTGACCAGGAGTGAGCAGATATTTGTCACACAACAGACTGACTGTGACATGTAACCTAAATAAACCCTTTTCTACCCAACTTCCTTTAGATCATGGTCTTTATCATGGCAACAGAAAGTAAACTAGGACCATACCTGAGACTGATACTTCATAAGGAAAAGTGGCCAACAGCTCAAGGGCCTTAGATAGTCAAAAGCATGGCATTTAGTTGGCAAAATCAAGACGGCTGTGCAGATTGTGACATCACCAATGAAAACATAACAATGGGAAAGTATAGAAATGGAATGACTCCAAAGCAGATGACCTGCCTAGAATCCTCCAGGGAGGGACTGAGGACATGACTCTGCAGTAGAGCACCTGCCTAGAATTCCCTAATGGTAAAGCACTTGCTAAGAATATTCTTAGGCCATGCCTAAGAAGTATAACGTTTACCTAACACATGAAAAGCCCTGGATTTCATCCCAGCATTAATATAAATAAAAGGATCCGTAGAGTGTGTCTGTAGAGTCATACTGTTGCAATTGCCTGTTTCTTCCTTCCCCCTTTCTTTCTCCTTCTCCTTTATTTTTTCCTCCTTTCCTTACTCTTAAGGCTAGTTTGTAGAATGGGGCATAGAAGCTAAGGTTGACTGAAGGCTGAGGGTTCCCGAACAACCATGGCTGATCCTGAACAGGAGTTGAAACTTGATTCCCTAAAGGGCCACACAGGCAATGAAAAAGTGTGAAGCGTGCCACCTGCCACTCTAAGAAAATATTCTTCATGTCTACCCACAAATACATTCTGTCCTGCTTTCCTGAAGAAAACAAGAACAAAAACCTGCCTTTCTCCACTCCAACCACAAATAAACTCTTAATTCTACCAAAATCGGGCAGATTTTATAAACACTGACACTTCTTCAGCACTGGGTCGAACTAGAGTGTCAGAATCCCAGTAGGCAGAAAGCAGACTCCAAGGTTATCCTTAGCTACAGAGAGAGTTCAAGATCAGCTTGGATTGCATGAGACCCTGTGTGAAGTAAGGAAGTGATAAAAAAAGTAATTAAGAAGAGTGTGACGATCACAAGGGGATCAATGGGTCCTGCCTCAAGGGACAAAGGCACTGAGTCAGCTAATTATATTCGTCTCATTTTTTGGAACACATGATATTTTGTTCAAAAGCCCTATGGATTTCAAGGTGGAGTGTTTATAATAATTTTCATCTGCATTTTTCTTTTCTTAATTTAGTTTTCAACATCTTAATGGTGCGAGGGATTTAGGTAATGTCTTAAACAAATACATTAAAAACATATTCTTTTAAATCTATGCAATAGCTTTGACCCACCTAGGAAGAGGCCAGCTGCATTATGGGCTGTTTGTCTGAGGTTGACTACCGAACTCCTACCTGTCATTTCTGCCATACTGCTGAACTAGAGACAGTAGACTTCCCTCCCAGAGGAAAGAGAATTTTTCTGTGATGCTGACTGAGATGCCTGAGTAGCAGGCTCTAATGATCCTCATGAAACCTGCAAAGGGAGACGTGGAGCTGTGATAAAGTCTTGATGGGTGTCTCAGCACAACCTATGGAGCATTCTCAACACAGGATGACACTTGAGAGACAACCCAAATGAGAGCAAGAACACACAACCTTCACACCCCCTCACTCATCAGTCATGGGGAAGGGTGGTTCTCTACTGTCACTCAATTGACTATGTTGTAATTTGTGTGTTTTTCTTTTGAGACAGTCTTAATATATAGCCCAGGCGGGTTTCAAATTCAGCCATGTGCCACCATGCCCAAGCATGTAGTTTGTCTCTTGAATGTAATTCAAATCTCCATACGTTAAAGACTTGGTGCTACTCCTAAGTCCTTTTGGTAGAACTTCTAGAAGGTAAGGCATAATAAAAGGGTCTTGGGTCATATCCTTGAAGGAGATTACACAACCCCAGGCCCTTTATCCTCTTTCTCAATTGCCATGAGGTGAGCAGTTTATTGCAGGGGAAAGTTCCCTGCCCTAGTCATCAGCAGCCTGCCCCCCTCCCATGCCTAAAAAGAATGGCTGGAACTCTGTGGCAAAGCAAACCTACTGTCTGTTACATTAACTATCTCAGTGACTTCGTTATAGACACAGAAAGCTGACACAGACCGCCTGTTGGCCTTGTTCCCAGCAGCTGGGATAACAGGTCATTTGTTCCTGGCTTACTTACAACATTCCCTGCATATCAAGAGCTCAAGGAGGGACTTGTAAAACAGGAGGGTCCTTCTCCTCTGCAGTCCAGAGGGACAATTTTGTATTTAGTTTTGACTCTTGATCTTTCTAGCGTTATTGAAATAGGATGTGCACCCTCCCCTGAGCAGTGGTGTCAATAGAGCACTGATGCTTCCTGATAGTTTGATGCTCTTACTCTGGGGGAATAGGCAGATCTGCCACCTACACTGAACCTGGACTGCCCCTAAACTAACCCACTCGTTTTATAAGTGGGGCCACGGGCTCAATGAACTACCTACTAGCACACAGCCAATTTGGGGGTACATTTTCCTGTGGTTGTTTCCTCCAAACTGAAACCACCTCCCCTGAAGGGAGGAGGGAAGCCTGTGAGACTCAGGAAGCTAATAAGCAAGTCTCAGGGAGCTGGGGGAGGTAACAAGATTTCCAACCCCTGGCCCACACTTATAAAAGTAGTGAACAGTTGCTGGGGGAAAGATACTGTCTTCAGGGGAGCTGCCTGCACATTGGATGGGTGGTGATCCAGAGCTGTGTCTTTTTTGAGTCATCACCTATGCTTGGGGGAGGAGCCTTTTGAGTGATGCAACTGCCTTTCAGCCAGCCATGCTTCTGTAAGAAACCCCTCCCCATACCTGTGAATAACTCCAGGAAATGTGTTGGCTCACTAAGCTAGACTTGGGTGGATTCTTGCCCTATCTAGGCAGAATAGATGGAGTTTTTTTTTTTGTTTTTTGTTTTTTGTTTTTGTTTTTTTGTTCCGCATCTCCCCAGGGAGAGTAACACTATAGGTTAAGAAACAGAACCCTGAATTGTCACTCAACGTCAAGTTCTCTCTCTTTTCAACATCAGATCCCGCCACCATTCCCACCCCATCATTTGAGCCTTGCCATTCTGACACTTCTGTTTTCAATACAAACGGCCACCAGGACTTACACAGGTAATGATGAGTCAAATCTTGTATATCCCATTATGAGCACAAACCAAACCAATTAAAGGCTCAGGTTGAAATAATTTATTGGCTGTGTCATGACAAAAAATGAGAAATTCGATTTGCACACAGCACTATTGATTACTGTACTATGTCACTGTTCCAAAAGCCATTCAGCAAGGCATTCAAGGAACTCTGCAACAGAGATAGACAGAAACCAGCACTCAGAACATCTCTATTGGTAAGCCAACTAAAACATATCACCAGTCCCAGCTGCCTCTCTTCCCCTTTCCTGTTCCCCCACACGGCAACATTGACATATCTAAATATGAAGAAGAAAAATGTCTCTGGCAGGCTGTTATTTTGCTGCCTGAATTGTGTCAGGAAAGTGTAAATATAATCACATTTTATCCGCCAATCTGAAATGGATTTCAGAGGAAGGGATCAGAGTGTTAGGAGAAATCTTTGCCGTTGTAGCATGCCTTGATTGAAAATAACTCCCTTGTTACCGTCTGTAATGTGTGCAAGGGAGAAAAAAAAAAGCGCCGTTCATGATAGAATTACTAGGCAATTCAATCAAAACTCTGTGCGCTGTTCTTTGGGTCAGAAGAAAGACAGATGAGTTTGTGATCTACCTCTAGAACACATGGATGGTTCTGAAAATTCTCTGTAAGCATCTACATCTACATCTTCCATGGTTTCAATGAACTGGGATACCCAGATTGCAAGGGTGAGGTAATGGGCACAGAAAGATACAGGAAACTCACCGTCTCTCAACCCAACCATCTGAAACACCACTTCTGGGCTCCTGAAGTTGACCACCTGGTCCCCAGCCGATGCTGCTATTCTGGTAGGTCTGGGGACTTGAGTGATGAAGTGTAAGGTTGGAGGTTTGCTCTGCCTCTTGACCCATGGGGATATGAATGAGCCTTACCACAAGCTCCTGCTGCCACAGACTAAGCTTCTCCAGCTGCTATTCCATCCCTACCGTGACAAATTGTCCACTCTAAACTGTGAGTTCAGGGTGCTGGAGAGATAAATTAGTAGTGGTGAGAGTACTTGCAGTGACAGAGATGGCTATAGAAAACCGTAACTGGAGAAAATGCAGAGACCTACCGATCATGGCTCAAGTACACAGCTCCGACAGAGGCATGAACAACACAGCCCCTGCATCCAGGGCTGCAGGGATATGGATGGAAGAGGGGTGGAAAGATTGTAAGAGCCAGAGGATCAGGAAGTCTGCTTTGAGACTGTGTCTCCTAGAAATGGCAGAGAAACCACACCCATAACACTTCCTGCCTAACAAAGACCTAAATAAAACAACAACAGTAGGTATGCTAATGTGAAAGAGGAAAATCGGACAGGGCCTCACCACTAGACAAAAAAGTGCAGGCAGCTAATGACTGCTGGGAGAGGGAGAATTAGTCTTCCCCATGGACGAGGAAGTGCTAGTCTTCTAACTCCTAACTGGCCATCCAATGCCAAGTGGCCAGTCCTGATACCATAGTCACACAAACAACACTAAACGAACTCAACAGGTTTTACTCATATGTTTGTGAATATATATTCAAATAAAAAGAGGCCATAGATTTGAAGGAGTTGGAGGGAACACAGGAGAGGCAGGAGAGAATGAGTGCTAAACTACACCGCATTTGGATCCCCAACATTACCTTTGCTGTTCTTTTTAACTTGGGCAAATACATGGGCAATTGCCAATCATACCTTCCATATGACCTTGATAAGTCAAGATAAGTGAATGATTATATCCATGTGGCTACTCGATATTTACTCAGATGTGTGGCCTTGGTGTGTGCGTGTATGTGTGTGTGTGTGTGTGTGTGTGTGTGTGTGTAAGGGTGCTATATACATGTTTGTGTATGTGTAGATGTTCTATGTGTATCTGTGTGGGTGTGATGTATATGTATTATGTGTGGATATGTATCTCTGTATGTATGCTAGATGTGTGTGTGTGTTTATGAATAGGTTAATATCTCTAAACAAAATACCTAAGGCTATGAACATAATAGTGGAAAAAGATTATGTCTCAGTTCATGATTTCAGGTGTCTCAATCAATGTCCTGTTGATGCTGGCCTGTGATGGTACAGTATGCCATGTAGGGGGCAGTATGTGGTAAAAAGAGACTGCTCTCCACCTGATGGCTGGGAACACAAAAGAGATGACAGAAAGTGACAGAGAGAGAGGAAAATGCTAGAGTCCCACCATCCCCTTCATGAGTACCCACTTAGTAATCTGACTTGATTGTGCCCCACTTCTTAAAGCTTCCTACTATCACAGTTAGGGTTACTTTTGCTGTGATGAAATGTCATGCCCAAAAGCAACTTGGGAAGGAAAGGCTTATTTGGTTTAAACTTCCACATGGTACTATACCACTGAAGGAAGTCAGAACAGGAACTCAACAGGGCAGGAACTTGGAGGCAGGAGCTGATGCAGAGGCCATGGAGGATGCTGCTTACTCACTTGCCCCTCATGGCTTGCTCAGCCTGCTTTCTTATAGAACCCAGGACCACCGGTCCAGGGATGGCACCACCCACAATGGGCTTGGCTGTCCCCCATCAATAATGATTCTCAAACTTTCTGATGCTGCGACCCTTTAATACAATTCCTCATGTTGTGGTGAACACAACCATAAAATTATTTTCATTGCTACTTCATAACTGTTAATTTTGCTACTGTTATGAATCATAATGTAAATCTCTAATGCAGAGTATCTGATATGGGACCTCTGTGAAAAGGTCATTCTACCCCCAGTTGGGGTCGTGACCCACAGGTTGAGAACTGCTGTCCTACAGGCTTGTCTACACCCCAGTCTTATGGAGGCATTATCTCAATTGAGGCTCCCTCCTCTCCAGTGACTCTAGCTTGTGTCAAGTTGGCATAAAACTAGACAGCACACCTACTGAGAATACCATGGTCTGGCAACAACCCATGAACACATAGGCTTTTGAGGGACATTTCAGATCACCTATGAGATATTCATCTATTCATTCAACCCATCAAAATGTTTAATGGGAGCGAAGATATAAAGCAAAATAAGTACAACATGAACACAAGGATCTGAGTTCGATGCTTCCAAAAAAAATCCATCATGGGTTGTTGCCAGACCATGGTGCTACTGGTAGTTTTGTGTCAACTTGATATAAGCTAGGGTCACCAATAGCAAAATTTAAAAAAAAACTAAAAATGTCCGGTGGAGAACAAATGCTACTGTGATCAGCACAGGGGATCCCTGGGGCTCACTGGCCAACCAACCTAGACTATTTGGCAAACCCCAGTGAGAGAGCCTATCTCAAAAAACAATGTAGTTGGCTCCTGGGGAATGACACTAGAGACTGACAGAAAGAGAGGAGGGGGAGGGTTTAACACTGGTCACAAACACACCAACAATACTTCACCCCATCTCTGCTTCTGTTGTTCCTAAGCATAAAAACTGACACCAGAGAGCAAGTCCCCTTCAAGATGATGACATGCGCGAGGGGCCATTCAGCCAGCTCCTAGAAATCAAACAGTCTGTTCCAATCTGTTGTCATGGTGCATGTACTATTGCCGGGATTAAGAGCAAGGCGAGTTACAAAGATCACTTCAGGCGCCTGCCAGTCATGTGACTTGACATTTTAAGCGGGCTTCCCTGTTCCTTTGCTCTTTTCGAAGTGAAATATCCACATGACACCTCAGAAGGGTAAAAAAAAAAAAAAAGAAAGAAAAGAAAAAAAAACTTGTCAAGACAGAAATGTAGACCTAATACCCCTCGACCGGCACTCAGAGAGAGCATGCCAGCAACCCTCATTCCACAGCTCTACTCTCGGATAAAATTACTTATCTAAATTTAGAACTAGGCCAGGCTTTGAGGTTTGCCCTTCATTCGAGGTCTAATGCATGAAAGACCTTGTGTTGGGCAATTTTTTCAGGCCAGCTTGGAAGGGGGGCATTTAACCCAATTTGATCGCCAATGAATGCATCTGGGAATGATTGTCGGCCACTGGGAGACCACACTGGCCGCCCTGCGGTTCCCAGGCACTTTGAGAAAGATTCTTTTTGATGTCAGTGGGAGTTCTATTTCCAAAAAAGAAACCACAACAGGAGAAGCTGCAGAGAGAAGCTGAGAGCCAGGGTCTCTGTCTCCAAGCATCTTTCCCCTGGCCCATTCGCCAGAATACCCACCATGTGGTGGGTGTGAGAGCAATCAGTCACAACGCTTAACGAGTGCGAGGTGAGGATAGGTAGGTGTGCAGTGTTTATTTATGTCGAAAAAATTGCAAGCAAGAGATCCAGTGCATGTATTTTAAGATGTCAAACATTGCTTCCAGCATGGAGCAATTAGGAAAGACAACATTTGAGGCCGTGGTGATTTTCTGAGCAATTCAGCTACCACACTAGTATAAACAGACAAGTTCCTGAATGCCAGAGTTGTTAGTGTGTCTGTGGGTAAAATAAAGAAAATTTGAATTTCAGATCTCTCTTTCAACCTGTAGTCATCCCTCCACAACATGCTTCATGCCTTATGTGCAGTAATATTCCCCGAGACCCTAGGTAGAACTTAAATTAACCAGTCATCACCCTTCAGAATATCTCACTGAGCAGGGTCCAGTGTCTTCAGGAGCCTTGAGACTGTAATGAAATGTGTGACAGAGCTAATGCTCCATAGCTAGTTGGCTAGGGATATCTCAGTAAGTAAAATGCTTGCTGCCTAAGCATGTGCCAATGAACTTGGATCCCCAAAACTAAAACAAAGCTGGGTGTGGTAGCACATGTACGTAATCCCAGTGCTTCAACAAAGAGATGGGAGATGGAGACAAGTGACCCCTTGGAAGCTCATGGGGCAGCTGGAGAACAATAAGCAACAGAGACCAAGAAGAGGCACCGTCTCGAACAAGATGGACCATGAAGACCAACATGTGAGGTGTTCTCTGACCTCCATATGCCCTCTGGGGCATACCCATGCCAGTACAAACATGCACCACACACATATACTCTCTCTGTCTCTGTCTCTCTGTCTCTATCTCTCTGTCTCTCTCTGTCTGTCTGTCTCTCTCTCTCTCTCTCTCTCTCTCACACACACACACACACACACACACACACACATACAATATACCCTCCCACAGAAACAGAACTCTATTGATTATAGTTCATGTGGGTGGGCAATCAGGGCTTCAACTCAGCCAGCTGCTAATGGTCAGCAGGCAGGCAACGGCTTCACTCACATAGCTGGTATTCAGCCAGCAAATAGGGAAAGAGGCAGGGAATGAGTAATTGGGTCATACTCCCCATCTCCCAGAAGGCCACCATCAGCTGTCTGTGGATGGAAGTAACAGGACTCCTTAGAGCAGCAGGAGAGGAGGCTGCGAGAGCAGGTTCTTGAGGTCTCACAATGGAATATAAAAAGGTCATGGCCAATAGGTCAGCTCAGAGCCACAGGGAGAAAACTGCATTCAACCCCTTGCTATAATACACTGGGGCCGTTTTGAAATGTGGCACACAAGGTAGGCTGGGGTTAATTCATTCATTCTTGTTTGAAGCAGTATTTCCATATATGACTCAGACTAGCCTCAAAATCACTATGGAGCCCAAGTTGACCTTAGACTCATAACACTACTTCTTCAGCTTTCTAAATGCTTAGATTATAGTCATACACAGCCATATCAACCATGAGATTAATGTTTTAATGCTGTATGGATTTAGTTGAGATCAACTTTAGAAATCTGTTGCCGTGTGTTCATATGTATAGCTGCCTTATTGGTTCCGAACAGTGTGCACAAGGGCTATGCAAGTTTAAGCTAGATCAGATCCATCATGGGATCTGATTTTTTGCTTTGCTTTTTGGTTTTTTGAGACAGGGTTTCTCTCTGTAGTTTTGTAGACCAGGCTGACCTCGAACTCACAGAGATCTGCCTGCCTCTGCCTCCGCCTCCCAAGTGCTGGGATTAAAGGCGTGCGCCACCACAATCTGGCCCTGATTTTTATACATGAAAGTCTCACATGTAGGGCACTCCCTTGCCCTATTGCAAGCCCACAGAGGCATTATGATGGTCTCAAAACAACTGCATATGTGCTCTCTGCTGATGTCTTTTGCAAAATGATAGAAACCCACCAATTTGGTCTTGTTGAAAAGGTAAATACTCCTACATGCAAGGATGGAGATACACAGACAATGAGCTCCATTTCATTTTAAGGAGTTCCTTAGTCTTGTTTTCACTTACAGATTCCCTAAACCAAAAACCATGAACAGAACAGAACAAAACAGAATAGAATATAGAATCCAAGAAGAATTTGAAGAATTCAGCAACAGTTCACTCCATGTATTCAAGTAGGAATCCAACCTATTAAGGCACAAATGATAATCTACAATCATTCCAAAAAAAGAAGGCAAGATGACCATCTCTCCTCCTCTACTCAGCTTCCATAGCCAGCACTCTGATGCCCAGGTGTGATGGGTAGTGATGCCAATCCAAACTCTTCCCTCCATCCTACTGTGACGCGTGCGGTATGATTCTACTACCCAGTGATGACAGGTTCCTCTATAAACTGCTCTGGCCAGTTACAGATTAGCAGAACTATGCCAATAAAGGCTCTGAATATGAAGATGTGCTCAAATGTTTGCTGTTACATTTCCATTGCTCCTGTTAGCACGTGATTTTAAGAGCCAGCCTTGGCCTGGTGAGCTGAATGTGTACATGCTTGTGCGCATACATGAAAGGACCAGAGGTCAACCACAGCTGCTATTCTACAAGAGTCATCCACTTTCTTTTTTGAGATGATGTCCCTGCTAGGACTTGTTGACTCAACTAGGTTGGCTGATGACTGAGCCAAAGGGATCCACGATTGTGGATCTATAAGTGTATGTCATCATACTTGACTGTTCTAATTAGCTCTAACCATCACTCAACAAAGCTTAGAGACACCAGAGAGGGGACTGTGTCAATTGAGGGATTGACCAAATCAGACTAGTCTATGGGGGATTATCTTGATTGCTAATTTGATATACAATGGTCTATCACACTGTGAGTGGCACCATTCCCTGGACAGGTGGTCCTATCTAAACATGAGCTTTGGGACTGGAGAGATGGCTCAGTAGTTATTAAGATCACTGGCTGCTCTTCCATCATAAGTCCTGAATTCAATTCCCAGCAACCACACGGTAGTTCACAGCCATCTATAATGAGATATGGTGCCCCCTTCTGGCCTGCAGGCAAACTGCTGTATACACAACAAAAAAAAATCTTAAAAGAGCCAGCAAACACCATTCCTCCACGGTTCCTGATTCAAGTTCCTGATTATTAACTGTAACCTGGAAGTATAAACCAAACATACTCCTTCTCCTCCCCACTTTACATTAGGACAGAATGGTCGATCACAGCAACAGAAATGTTACTAGGACACTGGTCATCAAATTCAGGTCCTCATGCTTGCAGGATAAGCACTTACTGACTGAACCATCTTCCCACGATGTATTTCTTACCTCACAGCTACAGTGAGCTGAGTGATACAGAGGGGCAAAGAAAAATTCTCTTGATGCCAGTCTGGGAGATGCTACAAAGACTGGAATACAACCTCTGGCATTACTGTAACCAGAGACATTTTTTTTTTGGTCCCAAGTACAGCTGAGCATGTGTAGCTGAGTCAGTTGGGAAACATCAGCTGGGGAACCACATGAACCAGTCACATTAGCCATAACCCCCAGCACTGACTTAACCAATGACTCCAGAGGGCTAGAGGCCGTGCTTTCTCTGAAGCCAGCAGCTCCACTCTTCATTTGACCCCTGCTGGACCCCAGTTATTTTGGGTGTGTTCTTATGACTCTGGGGCTTAAAATAGCCACTGCTGAGCCATCTGCTCTGGGAGCCATCTCACTTCTGAAAGGTGTAGCAGCTGGGGCTGATTTCAAAACAGCTTCTGTTAAGAAAGTGAACAATCTCTCGGCTTTGTTCCATCCTATGAGTGTACCCAAGGGAGAGAATAAAATAGAGGGCATTTGGCTGCCAAAAAATGGGATAAGAGCTTAAGAGGAGAACCTGGGAGATGCCGGGCAGATAGAAAATAGCAACTGGGAAAGCTGCCAGGGGCCCTGGGAAGGAGCCAGCTTACATAAAGTTCAGGGAAAGAGGCTGTTAGCTGGAGGTGTTGACGGAGAAGGGCACAGGAGACAGCTCTGGAATGACAGATCAGCAAGGTACGGCAGGAAGAGGGATGGAGCAAGCAGGCAGGGGCTGTGAGCCAAGGGCAGCAAGGCCACCAAGGTTGTCAGCACAGGACCTTCTCTGACTCTGCAAAGTTTGCAGCCTGAGAATTCTCCCTTCAAACGGGACGAATAAATCTCATCTCAGGCTCAAGGGAAGATCTAGAAAACATGGGTCCGAGTTGGGGAGGGCACGGGGGAGATGGTTAAAGGACTTTCTACAGAGCATGAAGACCAGAGTTTGAATACCCAGAAGTCCTGTAGAGTCAGGTGTAGTAGTGGAATCTAGACCTACTGCGCTGAGGTTCAAGGGACAAAGGAAAACCCTTGGAAGTCTCATGGCCAGCTAGCCATGAGACTAATTGTTGTTTGATGTGTACAGCATCGAACAATAGAAGGAGAGAACTGTGTCAAAGAAGTCAAGGGAAAGAATGAACACCAGAGGCTCCTTGAGGAGAGATGTTATACTCTGTGGAACATCCCTAGTCACTTCCTCTAGTAAAGCTCATCTCCTAAGGGTCCTGTGTCTTCCATCAGTAGCAACAGCAGCAGGATTCGAGCAGTGGCATGTTACAATAGAGTAAAATAACAAGGTTTGGCTTATTTTGCCTGATATTGGTGGGACCTCAAGTCCATAGGAAAAGTTAGTTCCCAAGGAGAAATCCTTAGTAGTAAATGCTGGAAGGGATTCTGGGTAAATCTTCTATCTCTCTACTTCGTTAGACTTACCAAGGCCCATGTACAAGTGTTACATGAATGTGTACATGGAGCCTCACTGTATTGCACTTTTCCTGGGAGACAACAATGAGCATCTACTCACCCCAGACAATAGTAGACCAAAGTAAGGCTAACGCCAAAGTTCAACTTGGTGAACCAATGGGTTTGTTGGGGTTACTTACAGGAATATGAGTGAGGGGTGATTTACAAGAGCAAAGACAACTCAAAATCATCTGCAAGGCCACTCCAAGTCCACTGTAGCCTGGGTGAGAACTCATGAAAGCTGGGACCGAGGAGCTCTCTCTGCCTGACTTTCACACAGCTCGGCAGGTCCCAGGGTCTCCTCTCCCCCAGAAGCTCCAATTACTTGTATAACCTTTAAGAGGGAGGGGCCTTGAAATGTTTGTCAGCTTCAAGAACTTCCTGAAATGTATGAATTGTTTACTTCTTGCCTCATAACAGATGGGATGTTTCAGTTTTGAGGAAATTGCTAGAAAACAGCATGGGAATCAAACAGATCCCAAGGTAAGTATATGCATGCATGTTCATGTTTGTGTGTGGAGACTGTGTATATACGTGTATGTGCATGCATATAGGAGTCAACCTCATGAGGCACAAGCATGTTCCTCAGATGCTATCTATCCTGTGCTTTTGAGGCAGGATCTCTTAACTGCCTGTGAACTCGATAACTCATCTAGGTTGCCAAGAACTTTACCAACTGAGTTGCCCCTGCAGCCCCCTGTTTATATGAGTGGAAGTCCCAGATTGTCTGGAACTGAAGCAGCCATCACAGGAATGCACTGCATTTCTGTAGGACGATGGTTGCTTGGGAAGTGGGTCATATTTGAAAGGCAGGCTGGTATCTGAATTACCAACACGAGTGCCTGCCTGAATTATAAAACATCCTGACCACAGTGAATTCAGACGTCGTTTGGCACCATGCTTCAGGCAATCTGGATATCTGTGCCACTTCAGAGTGACAAAGTCAGCTTCTTAGTGGTACCCTGAATCTCAACAGATGGGAACTCCCGTGGCTCCGCGGAGATCTCTGTGACCCAGGAGTCAGTTCACTGGAGTTTGATGTCTATAGGAACTGGCAGCCTGGTCCTGTCAGTTGGTTCTATCTAACACAGGAAAAATCGGATCTTCAGAAACCAAATATTTTGATCCCACGAAGAAGGTGTAAATAACCAGAAAAAGAAGTCACACAGACCAAGTTTATAATCCTCCACACCTAGCTGAGCTACTCTAGGGGAGGGTCAGTACCCTTGAGAGAAATAAAGGACCATTCATAGAAATCCCAACTGCTCTTCTGGGGTCTGGACAGGAACACATGTACCCCATCTGTCCCTTTGATTTTAAGGATGACCAATTGACTTACTTGGTCAGTAAATTCAAACAGCTTTCAACTCATTTTGCTTTGAGATGGAAGCTAACAGTCTCTCTCTCTCTCTCTCTATCTCTCCTCTCTCTGTCTCTCTGTCTCTGCCTCTGTCTCTCTCTCTCTCTCTCTCTCTCTCTCTCTCTCTCTCTCTCTGTCTGTCTGTCTGTCTGTCTCTCCCTCTCCTTTATGGGTCACTGTGTAATTTTACTCCCACCTCGAGTTCTCCAGCTCTCTCCCAATCTCTCTACTTTCATCTTTCTAGCTCTCTAACATTCTGTCCTTCCTTTCCTCCTTCCCTCCCTCTTTACCTCCTCCTGTAACTTTGTCTGTCTGGTCCTCTTTCCCTTTCTCCATCACTCTTTGTGTGTGTGTGTGTCTAGTGCCTTCCTTCTCTCCGTTCCTTCCTCTTTCCCATTCTACCTCCATCTCTAGCTCTCTCTCCCTTTCTCATTCATTCCTTCCCCTTCTCCACATATATATGTATATATATGTATGCATATACATGTGTGTACATATATGTATATATACACACATAAAATCTTCCTTCTTCCCTCTCTGTATGTATCTCACACTCTCTTGCTATCTGTTCATCTCACTTTTCCTTTTCCTTACCTCTTTGACTGCATATCTGTGTCTCTAGCACGCTCTCACTCTGTGTGTGTTTCTCTGTCTTCTTTTCTCTAGCTCCCAAACTCTATCATCATCTGTCTATTTCTGTCTCTCTCCATCTATTATCTCTTTCTAACTTCATTTCTATCTTCCTCTGTCTCTGTTTTTATCTCTAATCTCTCTCTATATATATAGATATAAAGCTATATAGAGAGAATATATATTCTACCTCTATATATCTATCAATCTCTATCTCACTCAGTCTCTCAATCTTTATATCTATTGCTCATTCTCTATCATCTCTAACTCTATCTATCTCTTCCTGAGACTGGCAACAATGGCTGCTCTACCTCCTGAGTTTTGGTGTGGGGAAACATAGACACTGATGAGCTAGCTAGACAGCAATTGCACTTGTAGTATAAATTAGTAAGAAACACTTGCTGCCGCAAACTGCTTAGATTGGAAAGTATTTGTTATGACAGCATAACCAGCCCTATCCTGACGGATACATTTCCAGCATGCAGAAGATAATGAAAGCCAGAAAAGTCACAATATTTTTTGCACAATATTTATCACATAAAAGATGATTAATTTCTTTAATCTTTAATCATAAAGACCTTACTATATACTGGATGCTAAGAACATATTGCTACATAAAACAAAACTTGGTTTCTACTCTCTACTGCTGACCATCTGGAGCTGATTCCTGTCTGGTACATGTTACTCTTTCCATACATGGGTAACAGGCTATGTTTGCATAAATACATTTAGGCAAATAGACAACATTGGTGTCTTCTTAGCTTTTCCATGGGAGTGCAGAATAAGCTGTAGTGGTAGGCTATAGAAGATGGCAAAATGCATCAAAGCTGCAACATAGCATTTAAATATTTTATTTGCTTTATTATCATATTGGTGACAGTTGTAGTAGCAGTAGGTGTGGGGATGGGCATGTGCCAAGGTGAGCATGTAAAGGTCAGGGGACGACTTGGGGAGTTAGTTCCCACTCTCCAGCTTTATGGTAGCAAGGCTTATGTGGTAAGCGCCTTTATTTACCCCCTGAGCCTTCTTGCCAGCCACTTGCTACATCAGGAGTTAAACTTGAACCAGAACTGTGCACAGGCAAAGAGGGACAGAGAGAGAGAGAGAGAGAGAGAGAGAGAGAGAGAGAGAGAGAGAGAGAGAGAGAGAGAGAGAGAGAGAGAGAAAGATGGCATCAGATCCCAAGGAACCTGATATGCAGGTGGTTGTGAGCCACCCGATGAGGGTTCTGGGAATTGAACTCAGGTCCTCTGCAAGAGCAACAAGTGCTCTTAACCACTGAGCCATTTCTCCAGAATCAGTATATTTTTTCAGATATGAAAACATAAATATACACACACATACATATACACATACATGAAAACTAAGGTTTAGAAACTAATCACAAATAGCATTGTGTGAATGCAAATCCAAACCTAGTGCACAAACACAGACCCAGGCTGGTGTACACACCTGTGATTAAAACGACACAGGAGGCTGATGAGGAAGGATCCAAAGTTCAAGACTCACCTGCTTTATAAAGTTCTCTCACAGCTGAAGTAACCAATGATACCTGCCTCACACTGGAGAGTAAAAAGGGAGCTGGGGTGAGAGCAAATGAAATGGCTGAGTTGGAAAAGGTGTTTGCCAACAAGTGTGACCTCCTGAATTCAAGTCCTGGAACCCACATGATGGAGGTCATCCTCTGATTTCACACACAGGCTATATTACGTGCACACCTGCACACTTGTATATGTACAGCCACAATGCACTAAATAAATACATACATACATACATGCTTAAAAAGAGAGTTGGGGTGTACCACGGTGGTAGAATGTTTGAATATGCACGGAGGGATGGGTGCATGCTCACTGGCGGGTTTGTGTACAAGTGTGCACAAGCAGGACAGAGGTTGTGGTAGTTTGAAGTAGTTGGTCCATATAGTCTCATAGGGAGTGGCACTCTACGTGGCATGGCTTTGTTGGAGTGGGTATGGCCTTGTTAGAGGAAGTATGTCACAGTTGGGACAGTCTTTGAGGTTTCCTATGCTCAGGATACCACCCAGTGTCTCAACCAACTTGCTGTTGCCCAAAAGACATAGGAGTCTCAGCTCCTTCTCCAGCACCGTGTCTGCCTGCATGCTGCCATGCTCCCCACCATGAGGATAACGGACTGAACCTCTGAACTGTAAGTGAGCCACGCATTGAAATGTTTTCATTTATTAATGTTGGTGTGGTCATGGTGTCTCTTCGTAGCAATGAAAACCCTAACTAAGAGGGAGGTGAGCTCCAGGATCATTCCTCGGGTCCACCTTAGTTTTTGAGTCAGGGTTTCTCAACGGGCTGGAATCCATCAGGTAGGTGAGACTGGAGAGCCAGTAAGTCTCAGGAGTCTGCCTGTCTCCACTTCCCCAATTGTGGGATTAAAGTCACATCACCATGTCTGGCTTTTTTCCTTGGGATCTAGGAATGAAACCTGGAACTCACATTTGCATAGCAAGCACTTTACAGAGTAATTTTCTAAACTGTTAGGCTTATAAATCTTTGTATTGGGTACTTTTCTATTCCTGCGATAAAACACCATGACTGAGGAAACTTATAAAAAGAAAGCATTAGGTTAGCTCTCGAATCCCAGACTGATGCCTGGGAATCCAGCATGGGACTGATCAAGACCCCCTGAATGGGGGTGTCAGAGAGGAGGCCTAGGTAATCTTATTGAGCCTTGGGTAGTAGATAAGTATTTATCCTGGGTATACAAATGGACTTTGGGCTCCCATTCAACAATGAGAAATGAACTCTTACCCTGGCCCCTTGGGGAAGGGTCTAGGCCCTTCCCTGAATGAAATGACAGACTATGGACACCCCCATGGAGGGCCTCACCCTCCCTGGGGAAATGAGGGGATATGGGGGGGTTGGTGGGAGGGCACGGGAGGAGAGGAGGGAAAGGGAGAGGGACCTGGAATTGTCATGTAAAGCAACCTTGTTTCTAATTTAAATTTAAAAATAAAATATAAAAAAGAAAGCATTTAATTGGGTTATGGCTTCAAAGGGTTAGAGTCCATCACGGAGGGCCCTGGGTGAGGCAGCACGCAGCAAGCGTGTCAACTGGAACGCTAGCTGACGGCTCATAGATCGAATTGCAAATAAGGAAGCAGCTGGTAGTAATGATAGTCTTTTTGAAACCTTAAAGCCCCTTCCCAGTGACATGCTTCTTCCAACAGAGCCACACCTCCTAATTCTTCCCAAGTAATTCCAACAGAGCCACACCTCCTAATTCTTCCCAAGTAATTCCAACAGAGCCACACCTCCTAATTCTTCCCAAGTAATTCCAACAGAGCCACACCTCCTAATTCTTCCCAAGTAATTCCAACAGAGCCACACCTCCTAATTCTTCCCAAGTAATTCCAACAGAGCCACACCTCCTAATTCTTCCCAAGTAATTCCAACAGAGCCACACCTCCTAATTCTTCCCAAGTAATTCCAACAGAGCCACACCTCCTAATTCTTCCCAAGTAATTCCAACAGAGCCACACCTCCTAATTCTTCCCAAGTAATTCCAACAGAGCCACACCTC